>NC_088387.1:103667857-103991071 GCF_037993035.2 Macaca fascicularis | reverse complement strand
TTAGTTTAATTAGATCCCATTTGTCAATTTTGGCTTTTGTTGCCATTGCTTTTGGTGTTTTAGACATGAAGTCCTTGCACACGCCTTTGTCCCGAATAGTATTGCCTAGGTTTTCTAGAGTTTTTATGGCTTTAGGTCTAACATTTAAGTCTTTCATCCATCTTGAATTAATTTTTGTATATGGTGTAAGGAAAGGATCCAATTTCAGCTTTCTACATATGGCTAGCAAGTTTTCCCAGCACCATTTATTAAATAGGGAATCCTTTCCTCATTTCTTGTTTTTGTCAGGTTTGCCAAAGATCAGACAGCTGTAGATGTGTGGTATTATTTCTAAGGGCTCTGTTCTGTTCCATTGGTCTATGTCTCTGTTTTGGTACCAGTACCATGCTGTTTTGGTTACTGTAGCCTTGTAGTATAGTTTGAAGTCAGGTAGCATGATGACTCCAGCTTTGTTCTTTTGGCTTAGTATTGTCTTGGCAATGCGGGCTCTTTTTTGGTTCCATATGAATTTAAAAGTAGTTTTTCCAATTCTGTGAAGAAAGTCATTGGTAGCTTGATGCGGATGGCAATGAATCTATAAATTACCTTGGGCAGTATGGCCATTTTCACAATATTGATTCTTCCTATCCATGAGCATGGAATGTTTTTCCATTTGTTTGTATCCTCTTTTATTTCATTGAGCAGTGGTTTGTCTTTCTCCTTGAAGAGGTCCTTTACATCCCTTGTAAGTTGGATTCCTAGGTATTTTATTCTCTTTGAAGCAATTGTGAATGGGAGTTCACTCATGATTTGGCTCTCTGTCTGTTACTGGTGTATAAGAATGCTTGTGATTTCGAAAGCTAGCAGAATGCAAGAAATAACTAAAGTCAGAGCAGAACTGAAGGAGATAGAGACACAAAAAACCCTTCAAAAAATCAATGAATCCAGGAACTGGTTTTTTTTGAAAAGATCAACAAAATTGATAGACCACTAGCAAGACTAATAAAGACGAAAAGGGAGAAGAATCAAATAGATGCAATAAAAAATGATAAAGGGGATATCACCACCGATCCCACAGAAATACAAACTACCATCAGAGAATACTATAAACACCTCTATGCAAATAAACTAGAACATCTAGAAGAAATGGATAAATTCCTGGACACATACACCCTCCCAAGACTAAACCAGGAAAAAGTTGAATACCTGAATAGACCAATAATAGGCTTTGAAATTGAGGCAATAATTAATAGCCTACCAACCAAAAAAAGTCCAGGACCAGACGGATTCACAGCCGAATTCTACCGGAGGTACAAGGAGGAGTTGGTACCATTCCTTCTGAAACTATTCCAATCAATAAAAAAAGAGGGAATCCTCCCTAACTCATTTTATGAGGCCAGCATCATCCTGTTACCAAAGCCTGGCAGAGACACAACAAAAAAAGAGAATTTTAGACCAATATCCCTGATGAACATCGATGTAAAAATCCTCAATAAAATACTGGCAAACCGAATCCAGCCGCACATCAAAAAGCTTATCCACCATGATCAAGTGGGCTTCATCCCTGGGATGCAAGCCTGGTTCAACATATGCAAATCAATAAACATAATCCAGCATATAAACAGAACCAAAGACAAGAACCACATGATTATCTCAATAGATGCAGAAAAGGCCTTTGACAAAATTTAACAGCCTTTCATGCTAAAAACTCTTCATAAATTAGGTATTGATGGGGTGTATCTCAAAATAATAAGAGCTATTTATGACAAACCCATAGCCACTATCATACTGAATGGGCAAAAACTGGAAGCATTCCCTTCGAAAACTGGCACAAGACAGGGATGCCCTCTCTCACCGCTCCTCTTCAACATAGTGTTGGAAGTTCTGGCCAGGGCAATCAGGCAGGACAAAGAAATAAAGGGTTTTCAATTAGGAAAAGAGGAACTCAGTTTGCAGGTGACATGATTGTATATTTAGAAAACCCCATCGCCTCAGCCCCAAATTTCCTTAAGCTGATAAGCAACTTCAGCAAAGTCTCAGGATAGAAGGACTTTTTTTACTTGCTATTTCTTATTTCTTTTATCACACTATGTATTTTTTGGCTTACTGGCTTTATCTCTATCTCATCTTCTATTCTCTTGGATTTAGGAGAGGGAAATATTTACACTTTTCCATAACTGAGAGTGGAGGAGGGGAGAGGGGGAAAAAGAGAGAGAGAGAGGGAGAGAGAGAAAGAGATCCGTCTGCTGCATATATTGGACCTTGTCATGGTGACCCATTGCCTTGTTATCCTGTGATGACCCTAGGATTTCTTCCTCACTGTGGCCATTTCACAGTAGGGCCTTTTTCCTCTTATATGTAGCTCTTGCTCAACCTAATTTCCTTTCAGACAACTGACCTTATTGGTATATTTAATTTTCAGATTGACATATACTAAAGTAATACTTTTGTCAGTAGTTGCTTAATGTGTATTAACATTTTCTTCTTTTGTAGATTATATTATCTGGATTTCTTTTTTTTTTTTTTTTTTTGAGACGGAGTTTCACTCTTGTTGCCCAGGCTGGAGTGCAGTGGCGCGATCTCCAGCTCACCGCCGCAACTTCCGCCTGCTGGGTTCGAGCAATTCTCCTGACTAAGCCTCCTGAGCAACTGGGATTACAGGCATGTGCCACCACACCCGGCTAATTTTGTATTTTTAGTAGAGACGGGGTTTCTCCATGTTGGTCAGGCTGGTCTATCTGGATTCTTAAATCATTTGTATGAAATTACAAGTGTAGTGAGAGAGATACAATAGCTTAGGTTCCATGTCTTTTTGATTTTAAGATCAGATGTTATTTATTAACAAATAAGTACAAATATATTATTCATTTTTAGTAAAACAGAGACTATGTTTGGGATTTACAATGCATTCGATTTACTGTGCAGTTCTACAGACTTTGATATAGTATTTCCAGAAGGGCTGATACCTGTCAAGGAGTTGAGATCCGACCACTGGAAGCAGTCATTCTGAAGAGCTGCAGCCTTGTCAATGGTGGGAGACCAGTAATTCCCAGGTTTTAGATGAGCTGCTGGTGTGTTTGGACTTATGCAAGAGTCCATGGTCCCATAGGAAGCTAGAGGGAGGTAAGAATAAGGTGGAGAGATGCTGGAAGGTGTTTCAGGTTGGCTCCTGGAGTTTATATTTCCACCAGTTAAGTATAAATAATCTCACCACTGAAGTCCTCACTTAACTCACACTCATTATTTTAAAAATCTCTTAGGAAGAATATATAATTATAATTAAGATACTCCAATAGTAATCCAGATGAGTACATTGAAAATGGGTCACTCATTCTGACTTTCTGGATTTAATGTCACTTTTCCTTTTATAAAAGAATATGAACACTAATTTTCTATTTCCTTTCACCATCTGTTACCATAAGCTCATAGAGAAAATATATCTACAAATCATAGTTACTAAAAATTTACTCCTCTTGTCTCATGGGATGCAATTATGAGTGTGTGTATGTGTACATTTATAGATTCACATTGTCGTTACTTTCTGTGTGTTTTCTCCAGATAAGAAGCAAAGTAACCTTCTTAGCAGACATTAGTATAAGCCCCAAATGTAGAGAACAGTGACTCTGAACTTCCAACCTAGCCGATGACCTTTAACCAGCACTGGTCAGTTTTGATCAATTTCTATGTGGGTTAGATAAAAATTGATTCTTTTAAAAGGCTTTGCTTTTCTCTTTTTAGTAGCAGACATTGGTCATTACAGACTGGACTTTAAGATGGGTCCAATTCTGTGCACCGAAGTCTGTGTGGTAACTCTGCTGAGGAACTCATGTGCCGGCAGATTTGGATTGTTAGCACATAAACATCTTGCTGTAATCTCTCCATAATGCTTTTGACCACATGCTTGTGAAAGAGATACAAGAACAACCAACGTATTTTTCCTATCTTACACACAGTTAAACAATATTCAACACAACATCCCTCTTCTGGTCAACAAAATGTATATGGAGATTTCTTCCAATTCTCCAGTGGACACCAACTCAGTGTCTTATAATTTAATTATATTCTGGCACTATCTATGTGGACATAGTGTCAGATGCCACAGGCTAAAGGCTCAGCCCCACAAGACTTTTGCCCACTTCGGATGCCAAATGCAAATAGTAGGTTGTCACCTATACTTCTGACTGACCAGCTGTAAATTGGGAGTCCCATTGCCTTCTCCTTGGGTTCAATTAATTTGCTGGGAAAGCTCACAGAATTCACAGGGAAACACTTAGGTTTGTTTACTAGTTTATTATATAGGATATTGCAGTGTATACAGATGGGCATCCAGATGAAGGGCAAGGTATGGGATGGGGCGTGCAAAGCTTCCATACCCTCTCTGGGTGCACCACTCTCCAGGAACTTCAACACGTTCAGCTATCTGGAAGCTCTCCAAATCTAGTTGTTTAGGTTTTTATGAAGCATTCATTTCTTAGGCATGATGGAGTAAATCACTGGTCATTGGTGATTGACTTAAACCTCAGCTACTTTCTCTTCCCTGGAGGCTCTAGAGTGGAGGTGGAAGTCCCAACTCCCAAATCGTGTCTTGGTTTTTCTGACTATGAGCCCCATCCTGAAACTACCAGCCATTAACCATCTCACTAGCATAAAAGAGGCACTCACACTTTAGAGATTCCAAGGGTTTTAGGGCTCTGTGCCAGGAAACATGGAGAAGACCATACATATATATACATACATACGTATATCTTATTATAAATCACAGTATCACTGTTTGCAATATGTTGTGTAACTCAAAAGCAAAGACAAATGAACAGCAATGAGAAAAAAGTCCAGGACCATTTTCTTAAGGAAAATAACTTTTACTCTTTGAATAAAATATTATATAGAAATCAAAAAAATAAACTCTACAAACTTATAATACCTTGAACCCTGATCAATAACTTAAGAAACAAAAGAGGATAGATAATTCATCTGTGCTTCAAAATGATTTATATGGTAGCTCCTAATTACCTTTAGTCTCTTTCTACTCTGATTATCATCAACAGTACTGTGTGCTAGATTGTGAGAACTATGTAATTCAGCATGAATAATAACTTTATTTTACATGATGTGGAGGGGTGATAATCCTCCCTCAATTTTCCACTGAGCTATTTGCTCATTTTCTTCTGAATTCCACAGGGTAAAGGAATTATTTTTTTCTTACACTTACAACTTTCTGCCGTCACCTTAGCTGTGCCATGGTATTAAAAAATTTAAATTCCTCTGGTGAATATCCAGTTGTGACCTTTCTTTTTATGGAAGATGTATTCCATTTCCAATTTTGCTTGGGCTGAAGCAGCTTCTAATGCAAATGGTTAAATGTCTTATAAAATGTCACTAATAAACACCCTGTCATTTGACATTAGTGTAAGCTGTCTAATAAGAAATCGTCTTTATGTTTCAACAAAAAAAAACCTAGGTAAAATAAATAATTTCTTCTATTATCTTTTGATATTAGAGTAAAATGTGTGTGTTTGTGTATGTGTGCATGGTGATTTATTGTTGTGAATTAAACTATTGTATACAGAGCCACTGTATTTTTAGATCGGGTAAGATGGTTATTATACTTAATCTTTGTTTTTATGCATATAGGCAAAAACAAGAAAAGTAGACATTAGGCAACAAAACCTAGACAACTTAGTGTGAATAAATAAATGCTATATCGGAGTCTAGAGATTTCAATGTTAGCCCCATCCTGGCCTTTTGCTACTCATATGACCTTGAACAAATCAATCTGAGCCATTATTTACTTGTCTATAATCTAGAGCTATAAATATCTATTCTATCTTATTGGGTTGTCATATGAGATAATATTCTTGGCATTTGTGAAGTACTACACAAATATGAGGTAAAATTATTTTTTAAATTGAGCTAAATTATTTTTGGCTGAAAGGCAAGTCAATAATCAAGTAACTGTTTATGTCAGAGTATCCCTTTTTCAGTGGAAAATTTATCAGTGAAATCTATCATAGGTGGATACTTTTATTCATCATTGCATTTAAATAATAATACATAATTATTTGCTGACTTTGAGGCACATATTGTGCTGACTTTGAGGTTGCTGGTAATAAGTGATAATATGAGCACCTCATTGCCAGTAAAGTGCCAAGCACTGTGGCTGGGGCTTCACACATATTATTTCTGCTTCTTACCAAATCTCTGCAAACAACTGATACTAAGCATTAACAATGAGTCAATGACTTGTTCAGGCCCTAGAATTCTCCTACACAGGGTCAGGATTCATATCTGGCCAGGACATATACTGGGAATAATTTGGAACTCATATATTGTTATGAGGTATTGGAAGGCATCTTGGGGACCAGCATGAAGCCCAGAGAGAGGAAATGACTTGACTATGGTCACACAACCAGTTAATAAAGTTTCCAGGTGTACCCAGATATTTTAACAAACTATCTTCTTGTTTTCTTAGGTTCTTATTTCCTTTGTTTTAACAGAATCTTCCTGTATAGCAGCAGCTGTTTTACTTACCAAAGTGAGAAATAAGTTGGCTCTAATCCTCATCTTCCATTGTTTGTGAATTCAGGGCCCTACACTAACATCTCTCCCAAAATACAAACATTGTTAACTCCTACAGGACCATGGAAGGTCCCTCGTGGACTTTTTGTGCTCATGATAAATGTTTTGCTAACTAATTTTAAGCTGATCCTGCCCTGTCACAACTAGTCTAAGGCTATTTGGCTGTGCTCCTGAAGACTGGGCTTAGGTGAGAATCTCAAAGCCTTGAGATGACAATGCAAGTCTATAGAAAGCACAATTTGATTTACACAAAACATTTTAGGACCCCCATATATATTAAACATACTATTCTTGCTCCAACATGTTGTGTTTTTTACAACCTTTCTACCTTGTGTAGAAAAGGAATGACATATAAGGACAGAATTCCTGTGTGTTAAGAAATTAATCATTCACATGTGAGAAAAAAATTAAGAATATATGTAATTTTGTTTTGATTTCACATTTGCCTCACCAGAATCACTATCCCCGATGTATATACCATTTTCTCAAACTCTCATATTGAACAGTTTCTCTGAAAGGTGATTATAAAGATAAGTGCCTGTGTGACATGCAACATAGAAATGTCGCAATTAGCAGTGGTCTATTCATAAACGTAAGCAGAGTGTCAGGCTTAGAATAGAAAAAAATTTAATATGTAGGTCCTGGTCCTTCTACAATATAATTTATTGCTCAGATGTACCCTTTTGCATTTAAAAGTGGAATTATTATAATTTGCACTTTGCTTCTATTATTGCCACTCTTGAGTGACTCATTAAAATCTTTAATTCTATTTATCTTTTCTTGAATAAAATAGTAAGATTTGAAAAATACCAATGTAGTAAGATTTTTTGGTTTTCATTCTATTTGGTGTTTTAGGTTTGGATAGGTGTGTTGTATGTATGTATGTATATCTACATATGTGTCTCCATAATAATATATATACCCATAATATATATTTTATATATATGTAATGGATACATGTGTGTATAAAAGTATAGTATACTATACATACTATAGTGTATATAGTATACTAATATATGTATATATACATATAATATATAACGTTATAGTATATAAAATGCATATTATATAATATATAAAATGTATAGTGTACTCTATAGAGTATACTATATATAGTATACTAATCTATAATTTATATGTGTATATATACACATATGTATACTAATATATACCAATATAATATATGTATAAATATGTATATATGTATATATACATATTTGATATATAATAGATATATATTACATAATAATTGATGTATTCGTGTGCTTATATATACACATGTAATATATATACACACACACACTCTTCAGTGTGTCAAAAGTAAAAAACTAAGCAGAGACTTCTTGCAAACACAGAGATTTTGAGACAAATATTCAAAGAGGAGAAAATATATTTAACCAAGGTATCTGTTAACAACTAGAAATTATTTCAATACTGATACTGTTAATCTAGAAAGAATCATAGAAAAACTGAAGAGTGTATTCAACTACCACAGAGAAATAGTAGAGTTAAACAGACAAATGTAGCTAAATCCAGAGAAGAGAAAAATGTATATTTCCTGGGTCCTGATCTTTCTGCAATAGAATTTCTTGCTTAAATGTACATTCCTTTCCATTTAATAAAATAAAATTGTCATAGTACTTATTGAGGAATTCGAATAGAAACACTTGGTGATTATAATAGTATCCTATTCCTGAGCATATTAGAATCATAAGGACCAGAGAAGGCGTGCATTCATCCTCCCTCTTTAGATGTAACTCCCCCCGACACATCCAGCATGTGGAATACATATGATTATGCAGAAGCACCTCCCTTTCTATATTGACAGTTTCCTCCCTGGATGTCTAATTTACTCATTCAACCAACAGTGAGTGCCTACAAAGGGAGAAATAAGAACCTGTCTCTGTCCTGGAGCCTATCACAGTCCAGTGAGATGAAAAATAGAAACAGCTTATTAGTATACCAGGCAATAAGCCTATAGTAGGAAAAACTAGAAAATTCCAGATGAAATCAGAGAAGAGAGTGATGGACTCTGAAGTATTGTGAGAAGACTGGACTAAAGAGTTGACATCTGAAATAGATTTTGATACATTACAGGTATCTTATTAAATTCTCCTATTTTGCCTTCTCTGTCTCTCACTCTCTTTTTCTTTTGCCTTGTAACACGTGGTAAAATTACGTAGCCCTTTTAAAATTCTTCATAGTCATAATTTTATTTTTAATCTTTCTGCATCTGCTTTGCTTATGTTCTTATTGAAAATATTATTAATAAATTTTGCCAAAACTATCATATCTAGATAACCTTATGAAGCACAAATTGAGCTAATGTGCCCCCAAAAGGCATAGCACAGGTTTACAGTAAGGTTATAGGACTCAGTGAAAATAAATATTTTTGCAATAATAATAGATATTCAACAATGTAACAGGCTGCTGTGGAGAGTAGTAAGTTCTCTATCTTCATAACAATTTGAGTAATACTATACTTCTATTAACGTGAGATCATGTTATATTGACTTTGGGTTGATATAGCTACAAAGTTGTATGTTGGGTCTATAAGAAAATCTTTACATATATTTACTGAATCATCTTAACCTTTTCTCTCTTTGGACATTATTCTGTAAGTCGTGACTTTGATGATAATGTTTCAGGACTAATGACAGTGATTTTCATCCATGGTAACATGGATGTTAATTTGGTACTAAATAGCAGCAACAACAAAACGATTATTTGCAGAGATATTATATAATATGTCCAATTGATCAGTCTAAGTTTCAGAGTTTAGAAGGAGAAAGACCAGCATATATTAAGCAACCCACTGTACTATCTCATTCCATCCTCCCCCCAAAATGTGTGGTAAATATTTTATTCATACATATATGATGTATGTGTGTATATATATGTGTATATATATACAAGTGAACACAAACATAATACTTTTACAAGCTGTTAATTATATGTTTATGAGTGAGGAAGTGAAGCCTTAAAATAACTTTTTCATGGTCACATTATTAGTATTCAGTCCCACTTATGATTTCAAATCTCATTGCCTTTCTACTCAGAGAAGATAAAATAAACACAAAAAGAGGAAAGGTTGTATCTGCATAGGCAAAAATAATCATGCAATTTGACCAAATTGAAAATGGAGAAATGTGCACTTTTATACAGAGTGGAGGAAAGACATTACTGAGAAAGTAACCAGCTATATTTGATTGTTTAAAAACACTTTGCTTTGTAATAAAAATCATATTTATACATACATTGAATCTTTTTTTTTTGAAGACGGGGTTTTACTCTGTCACCCAGGCTGGAGTGCAGTGGAATGATCATTGCCCACTGCAGTGTCAAACTCTGGGGCTGAAGCAATCCTTGCGTCTCAATTTCCCAAGTAGCTGGGAGTATAGGTGCACACCATCACATTCAGCTAAGTTTTTCAAAATTTTTTTGTAGAGATGTGGTCTTGTTATGTTGCCCAGGCTGATCTCCAACTCCTGGCCTTAAGCCACCTTCCCACATTGGCCTCCCAAAGTTCTGGGATTACAGGCTTGAGTCACCATGCCCAGCCTACACATTGAAACATTGCATCTTTATTTTCTCAAAACGAGCCTGACCCAGTTTAGGTTACCTCCTGAGGTCAAAAAGTTATGGGCCAGCACAAGTGGAAGTCTGTCTACTTCTTCAATGTGTAATCAACCTGCAGAAATTTCTGGAATGCTGGTAGCTGGAATGCCTTTGGTGCTACTCAAGGAGTGTCTTGTCCGTAAGACTACTTTTCTAAAGGAAAGGGAAAATAATTCAACCTAAACTTTCTGAATTCACAAAGATTAAATGAGGGCAATGTTGTTGTGGGGTTAATGAAAAATGAGTACAATAGTAAAATAATATAAAGGGAACTAACTCTAGGGTAAGTCCATCAAAATAATTACGCATAAAGGCTCACGAAACAAATACAGGCTTTGTAGGAATAAATGCTGTTAGAATGCCTGAACAATACCTTTGAAATGGTTGCATAATTGTTGTAAGGAAATTAGGTGATGGCTTATGCATATTTCAAGAAGTCTGTACGTCGTCCTGTGTAGGCATGTGCACACACTGAGGAATGAACAGCAGCCAAAGCACTCACTTTTGCATTTGATAGCAGTGTCAATCTGATCTACAAATGCACCCCACACTTTCTCAGTATGCTTTTCCCCAGTTTTTTTTTTTCCTGTAGAAAATTCTACTCATCCTTTAAAGCCTCAGACGTAGATTTGTTGGTAGTTGGTAATAAATGGATTACTGATTTAAATTAAAAAAGATTGAATTTTGCATATTTCTAGTACTATTGATAAACACCTTTTGAAGTATCCAATTTTATGAACTACTACAGGTCTTTTCTATCATAAAAGAACATCTCTTCTGAATGTATAAAAAAAAAAGGCCACAGAGCCATCTGTTAAAGGTATACTGAACATGAAGTAGTGGAAAGAACATTGGTGGTTAGGAGATAGTGGTCCTTATCCTAACCTGTCATTGATTCCGTGTGCAACTTTTAACAGACATCTTTCCTGTCGTTTCTATTTGTATGACTTAGTCAGGAAAGATGCCTTGTTAAAAGTTGCACAGAGTGCAGCTTAACTTACAGAGTAAGTTGCTTACTATATAGCACATTTAGCTTCTTGCCTTTTCAGCTAGACTGTGGTCAACAGGCATTGTTGTGCATCTTTTATGTCCAATAACACCCAGCAGTGCCAGGTACCCAGAAGATACTAAGATATTTCACTTTAATTGATTTAAATTAATTGGATTTTATTGTTCTCCTGTGTGGAGTAGGAACAACCATCCTTGCTCTGCATACTGCACACTTTGTTCTGTGGGAAATCATTGCATATGAGGTTATGTTAGGGGAAACATCACATAAGGCATTATGTAAACAGAAGGTTTGGGCCAGCGTCTTCATCTCAAGAGAAGCAGATCTGACTTATATGGCCTAACATGTGAATTCAGTAAAGGGAAATAAATCCTTTGTAGGTTGAATAACAGCAACCAAAATACCAGCTCTAGAACCTGAATGTTGAAACCTCACAATGCTGCATTTTTTTCTGCAGTAATATTGCATCTGAGCTTCTCATCTATTTTTCTTCCTTCATGTATGAGTGTCTCTGATGGATTCATAAGTATGGAAAGTCCTTGTCCTTATTTAGAATCAGGACCATGTCATCTTTCCCTGTTATACAATGCTGTCTCACAGGGGCACAACACTTTCACCCACAGTGTTGCTTGAGCTTCACAAAAACGGTGATTCAAGTAAAGAGATTCTTCACATTTTTGGAAGACAAACTCAATAAAATGAATTGATTTGCCAGTATCAAAAGGCTGCTTAGTATCAGAACCAAGATAAAAATAAAGGATGCTCAATTCTCAGACCTTGTCATGGTTCTTTCCCATCATAGTACCTTGGACTTGAAAGGAAAAACTGGTTCATGTGACACAGATCCTTGAGATCAATTAGAGCCCATCTCCAGTGTCCATGTTTGACTTCACATTAGTGACCTATGACTAAAGCTATTTAATTACATTCTTAGTCTCCTGAGTTTCAGTTTGATGCCTTGGTTTACTTCCAGAAAAACACACAAGATAGATGATAAGCCATTAGGGAATTATGTTCTTACAACTCTAACAGCAGCTGTTCAACATGAGGTTATACCATCTCTCAGCAGGGACATTGGCATATGATTACCACTCTAAAGACTTCCAAGGATCTTTTTTCTCAGGACCATCCTTACATTGGAATATTTGGCATTCTGTATCTTCTAGAATCGTGGATACATAAAATTTTTGTGAGGTTGGGATCTTTAAGAAATCTATGCTTAAAATATCTTCTTAGAGAAGGCTCCAGCCATTGTAGTCTCTATTCTGACAGCTCATCTTTTCGTATTTTCAAAAATCCCCAAATTATTATGCTAGTATCGCCATTAAATTTCTTTCCTGTCCATCCTCATAAAATAGTAGATGCTAGTATCAGCCATTAAATTTCTTTCCTGTCCATCCTCATAAAATAATAGATGTGATTAAGTAAATATTTTGGATACTTTAACATTATCTGATTCATTTTCAGACCAATTGAAGCTTTATCCAGATGTTCATGACTTTGATCTAGAATGGATGGCAAGTACATTTATCAAGACATTCACTGTCTTCTAACCACCAGCTCTTGCATATAACCATGTCATGAAAAAAAACCTTTAAAAATCAAGTAATCCCAGTCTAGAAATATGCAAAATATTTTGTTTGCATACATTGATGATAGACTCTGGTTAATGTTTGATCTAGACTGGTATCTTGGTATCTTGCATATCACTGGTTTTCCAGAATCTTAGAAATATATATTTTTTATTTCTAAATAGACTTATTCAGAAACATACTTATACATTTAAATAATGTATAAAATAAAACAATCTGCTTTGTAGCAGCCTGGTTTGCATCACTTTTGCGATAATCTATGTAATAAATTTATTAAGGTAAGAGTATTATTTTTCTTACTCCTTCCTATTTCTTAGTAGTGTTATGTGCACAAAATGGATTCTGGTGATTTTAACAAATAAATATGTAATACTAATATGTGAAAGCAAGTATTCTAGGTTCCTCATAAGCAAATATCAGTGCTATATAATTTATTTGATTGTATAGATAATTCAGTATGTAGATGTAATTATGACCAATGTTAAAATGTGTTGTGCGCTTCAGTTACTGTCATTTTACTTTAACCAACTACAAAATCTTAAAAAGTATGAGTCAGGGCCGGGCGCGGTGGCTCAAGCCTGTAATCCCAGCACTTTGGGAGGCCGAGACGGGCGGATCACGAGGTCAGGAGATCGAGACCATCCTGGCTAATATGGTGAAACCCCGTCTCTACTAAAAATACAAAAAACTAGCCGGGCGAGGTGGCGGGCGCCTGTAGTCCCAGCTACTCGGGAGGCTGAGGCAGGAGAATGGCGTGAACCCGGGAGGCGGAGCTTGCAGTGAGCTGAGATCCGGCCACTGCACTCCAGCCTGGGCGGCAGAGCGAGACTCCGTCTCAAAAAAAAAAAAAAAAAAAAAAAAAAAAAGTATGAGTCAGAAGCTGAGTGCTAATTGGTATTCTAGGTTTTCAGAATGGCAGAAGAATAGAACAAATGTCATTGTCTACTTTTAAGGTACTTGTCACCTATATAGGGTGAAAAACCAAGAACGGGTCAATGCTCTTTGGAGCTCTAGGCCTTACCTTGGAAGGAGTATTAAGCACAGGGGATTTCATCTTTTATGCCTCCATGACATTGTTCCTGGCACAGAAAAGTCTCTTTATCATTGGCTGACAGACAGGGAAGGTTGAGGGACAGAACAGCCCTGTTCAAAAGCAGGGTCAGCTGAGAGGGAGACCAACAATATGACCTGGAGTTTTTGGCCACCAGCCTCCATCGATCCTTCTGGAAGGCCAAGACTATTGGCTATATTAAACTGATCTAAAACAAGCCCTATGATCCCAATTACATGTCCATGAAACATGAAACTATAATATGATATATTATCTATACCATATAGCTTTTTGTCAGGAACTCTCATACTAGTGTTTCCTCTTCTAAGTATTAGGGTTCCTTCCATGTCCAAGTCAGCCTCCCTATGCTCAGGCCTGGGAAGCCTCTCCTTCATTTCCATTGACTGCTCCAACTTCCTCTCTTCTCGATAAGAGGTTTTATACCTGCCTAAGATGAGCCTGCAGAGTGAGATGTGATCCTCTACACATGTTCTTTCTTGCTGCCATGCATGATAAGCTTTGTTCAAATGGTTTAGCCCTGTGGGAGAACATATGGTAAAGAAATATAAACATACAAAAGTGTGCTCCCAAGTTCTTACCACGGACTTATCAAGTTCTCTTGGTCTCTTTCTGCAACCTGACTCCTTCTAAGAAGTTAATGTTTGTTTTGATTCTTTTGAGGGTGGTACTGACTGCTCTCTTCCCCAAACCCTTGAGCCTCTTTCATCCTAATTTTGAGGAGCTTATATGAATTCTTTATGCCTTATTGTCCTTTTATATAAGCCTGAAGTTGACATACAGACAGAACAATGTCTATGAACCTAATTTTATGAAGGGTAAAATCACAGGAGATGGACCTGGTTACTGAAAGGAAACAAAGCTATTTGTCTGAATATCATTTACAGGAAGTATACTGGGTACCAGAAACTGGTTTGGTGATAGCTGGATGAATAGGACAAGACCTTTGCTCTCTAAAAATTTTAGATTTTAGGGAAATAAGTGAAAAGTAAATTATGCGTTGGAAATAAGAAATTGAAGTGTTTTGGCCTGGCGAATAGAAGCCTGGGAGCAGAGGAGGGAAGGGAAGCAAGGTAGCTGTCTTCAAATAATGGCTGAATAGTCTTAGATAAAGGGGCTAGGAATGGTGATTAATAAGAGCAGATAATTTTGATGCTGCTTAATGTGTTGAAGGCCTTTCTAATAATCGGAGCTGCTTGACTTTGAAGTTAGCTCCAGTGAAATGTGATGAGCTTCACCTCTGCAGAAGAGGTGATCTCTCATTGAGACATTATGGGAATCTCAAGGGTGTTAGTGGGGCCCCAAGATGCTATTAATCTACTTAGGCTGTGTTTTGTATAACTTTCTGGCCGGGGCTCTCAGAACTACAGGGACTGAGTGGGAAACTCTTGAGCCTCAAAGCTAATTTCTCACTTACGATTTCTATCCTAGTTTATTCACCTCAATGTCGGCCTTTCTAAAGTAGCACTTCTATTAAGTATTGTAAAAACATTTCCAGAAATGATTTTCTTCTTAAATCTATTTTTCTAGCCTCCCTTTGGTGAACAACCTTGTTTCTTTTGGTTCTTTAATATTCAGCCTTTGTTTTGACTCAGTGTATTTTGCAATGTTCTAATAATTATTTCTTTGCTACTATTAAATTACCCCCAATCCCCAGACTTTGCTAGATAGAAGATTGATAAATATTTTTATTGGAATGCTATAGTCTCTAAACTTCAGTGACTTTGTAAAGTTTCATCAGAAGTGAGGCTTTTGAGTTTTTAGTAAATATAAATACTCATTCTCACTGCTGCTTAGAATTTCACTGATTACACTTTGGAACTGCATAATTGTGTAATTAATCTTGAGAGTGTCAGAATGCATATTTTTAAAAGTAATTTCCTTAGGGAAATAATACATATCTCATTGTTTTTTACTGTAATTGATATTCATGGGCTCTTAGTTTATAGGTATAAAACCTGACAGACATGGCCAATATCAATGCCATATATTATTAAAATGGATTAATTTTTCAAACACATCTTCCATTCAATTTCTCATTAAACGAGGCATTGTAAATTCTGCTGTCAAGGGATGCAAATAACATGATTATGCAATACTTGCATTATTCAAATTTTTCTGGGCTAGGATGGTTTTCTGCCATAAACACTGCATTCATTCTTCATGGAAGAGAATTTTAGGACGCAGTTGTCAAACCTAATCAAGAACCAGCTGAAGCTCAAATCTTGAATATTCTCATTGCTTTCACAAGTAAAGAGCATGTGATCATTTATTTATGAATTGCATCCAGAGAGAAACCTAAAGAAAGAGTAAAATTTACTTTACCTATAGTTTCTGAAAAAAAAAAAAGGATGCCTCATTCAAGGACTACCATTTCTAATACAAATATGAACAAATGGATGGATGAATAAATTAATCATAATGGTTAAAGGAAGAGTGATACATACCAGCATTGACATGGGTAAACTGAAGTAAAAACACATATGTCTGTCAATAAGGGTATCTTTTACTGTGTATTCACTCACAATCACATGGACACCAGTTTGCCATCTACACATAACAATGCTGCCCTGTGTGAAGGCTTTCAATTTCTCAGTATAAAAAAGTTTAGTGGAAATCTTGAAGCATTAGGCCTAGATGAATGCCAGGCATTGGGCCATATGAAGTTGAATAAGACAGGGTTTTGCTGGTGAAGATCTTATCATGTCATTGGACAGGCACATAACTGAGCACAATAATTCGAACATGATGTTTTTGCAAGTACCAGCAAAATACTGTGTGCATCCAAAGAAGACATCATGTCACACTGCAGGGGGTTAGGGGCTAGTAGGGGAAGCTTCTCAGAGGAGGAGAGTTCTGAGTATTGGCTTGAAGAATAGCGAGGGCTGTGCCTGTGGGAGGAAGGAAAAGAATTCAGAACTGAGAGACCAGCAGGTACAGAGGTATAAGGTAGGACTGGGCCTGGCATTGGCAAGAATCACTATTAAGCTCCTCAGGGATGGAACAAAGGGTTGGTGGCAGTTGTAGGCCTACCCTGGTCCTATTCTGTGGGCAGTGGAGTGGGTCTGGAGGTTATGATGCAGGGAGGAACCTAATCATACTGCTTTCTGGAAGGCCACCCTGAAGACAAGGTGGAGGGCAGATTGGAAGAGAGTAAGGCTAGAGGGAAGAATTGTTTTTAGTATAGTGCCAGGAAAATGAAAAGAGAAAGTTTGATTTGAAAGAGATATACAAGATTGAATTCAACAGGATGTTGTGACTGATAGATTCAAGGCACAGAATGAGAGGAGTGGAGAATTAATTTTGAGCCTTGGGTAGATTATTAGGCAATTAATGCAAATCAGAAATTGAAGAGTGGTAGAGACATATTAGATAATGAGTTCAGTTTAGGGTATGCTGCATTTGAATTGCTTATGGCATTCAGGGACACATATAAGATTTGAGATATCTAGCAAGCAGGGTTTTTTTTAAACTTTAATTTTTGGAGCATATTTAGGTTCATAGCAAAAATGAGCTGCAAGTACAGAGAGTTCTCATATATCCCCTGTACCCTCCTGATATGGTTTGGCTGTGTCCCCACACAAATCTCATCTTGAATTTTCACATGTTGTGGGAGGGACCCGGTGGGAGGTAACTGAATTATGAGGGCAAGTCTTTCCTCTGCTGTTCTCATAATAGTGAATAAGTCTCACAAGATATGATGGTTTTAAAAAGAGGAGTTCCCCTGCACAAGCTCATTCTCTCTTTGCCTGCCACCATCCACACAAGATGTGACTTGCTCCATCTTGCTTTCTCCCATGATTGTGAAGCCTCCTCAGCCACGTGGAACTGTGAGTCCAGTTAAACCTCTTTCTTTTCTTGGGTATGTCTTTATTAGTCTAATACTAATACACCTCCTTCTCACACATACAGCCTCCCCAACTACCAACATCCCCCACAGTTGATGGACCTTTATTGACACATCATTGTCATCCAAAGTCCATAGTTTACAACATGGTTCACTCTTGGTGTTATACATCCTGTGGGTTTCAACAAAGGTATAATGACATGCATCCACCATCATAGTATCATACTGAATCACTTCATGGCATAAGTAATCCTCTGTGCTCTATGCATCCCTTTCTACCCCCAATCTCTGGCAACCACTAATCTTTTTATTGTCACAAATTTTGCCTTCTCCAGAATGTTACAGAATCAGAATCATACAGTATGCAACCTTTTCAAGTTGACTTCCTTTCCTTAATAATATGCATTTTAGGTCCCTCCATGTCTTCGTGGCTTGATAGTTCATTTCTTTTTAGGGGTGGATAATATTTCATTATCTGGATGTGCCACAGTTTATTTATCTATTCATCTACTGAAAGACATATTGGTTGCTTCCAGGTCTTGAAAATTGTGAATAAAGCTGCTATGAACACCTGTGTTCAGTTTTTCTATGGATTTGTTTTCAACTCATTTGGATAAATACCAAGAAGCACAATTGCTTGATTATATGGTTGAAATGTGGTTAGTATTGTAAGAAACTGCCAAAGTGCTGTACCATTTTGCATTCCCAATAGCAATAAATGAGAGTTCCTGTTGCTTCACATTCTCACCAGCATTTGATGTCAGTGTTCTAAATATAGGCCATTCTAATTGGTGTGCAGTTGTATCTCATTGTTGCTTTAATTTATAATTATATGATGTGGAACATCTTTTCATATTCCTATTTTCCATCTATATCTTTATTGGTAAAGCATCTGTCACATCCTTAACTATTTTCATTTTTTAATCAGGTTTTTTTTGGTTTTCTTTGTTGAGTTTTAAGAGTTCTTTGTATATTTTGGATAACAGTCCATTATCAGATAAGTATTTTGCAAATATTTTCTCCCAGTCTGTGGCTTGTTTTTATCATTGTCTTGAGCAAGCAGTTTTTTATATTTATAAAATGGGGAAAATAATTATAATTACCCACTGTGACTTATTTAAACTTTTAATTTTGAAATAATTTTAGATTTACAGGAGAGCCATAAAGATGGGACAGAGTTCCTATACACTCTACCTAGCTTCATTTAATGTTACCATCTTATAAAACAAAGGTGCATTCATAAAATCAAATAAGTTAACATTAGCATAAAAATATTAACTAAATTACAAACCTTATTCAATGTCATTAGTATTTATTTGATGTCACTAGTATTTCCACTAATGTCCTATTTCTCTTCCAGGACCCATTCAAGGCTACCATGTTGTATTTAGCTATTATGTCTCCACAGTCTACCCCAGTTTGATTGTTTCTTAGCCTTGTTTTTCATGACCTTATTACTTTTGAAGGGTGCTAGTTTAGTATTTTGTAGAATGCTTCTCAATTGTGTTTGTTTGTTGCTTACTCATTATTTACTGGGGTTTATAGCTTTTGGAAAGAATACCACTGTGGTGAGGTACACTTCTCATCATATCATATCAAAGAATACATGGTATCAGCATGACTTATCACTGGAAATGGCAACTTTTCTTAGTTAAGGTGGTATCTACCAGATTTCTTAGTAACTGTAACTACAGTAACTCTAAAGTTACTATTTTTCCCTTTCTGTACTCTATTCATTAAGAACAAGTCACTAAGTCCTGCTCCCACAAAGGAAAGGAAATTAGCTCTACTCATCATAATTTTTTGAGTCTCCAAAAAGTAAGGATCAGTACAGCTATTCATAATAACAATAGTAGTAATAATTCTGCTTTTTTCTATGAAAATCTAACAGAAGTTATTAGTCACTAAGAAGGAACCATAAAGAAGAAACATCATGAAGATTTCAGCAACTCAGGTCAAGATACACTTTTCTTTTGGTTACTTGAAGCTTCCCAGAGAAAATCATCCCTTAGATGTTTGATGGTATTGTACAGACTGACCATCAATTAGGGGATGATATAAATTGAATACTTGTCCCCACCCATATCTCATGTTGAATTGTAATCCACAGTACTGGAGCTGGGACCTGGTGGGAGGTGTTTGGATCACATGGGAAAATCCCTCATGGGTTGATGCTGTTGTCCCAATGGTGAATTCTTGTGATATCTGGTCATTTAAAAGTTTGTGGCAACTCCTGCCCTGACTCTCTGTCTTGCTCCTGCTCTGCCATGTGAGACACATGGACCTTC
Organism: Macaca fascicularis; assembly: GCF_037993035.2. Lineage (NCBI taxonomy): Eukaryota > Metazoa > Chordata > Mammalia > Primates > Cercopithecidae > Macaca > Macaca fascicularis. The sequence goes on along the minus strand of NC_088387.1, from coordinate 103,971,093 downwards.
TTCATTTTCCACCATGATTGGAAGCTTCCCAAGGCCTCCCCAGGAGCAGATGCCACTATGCTTCCTGTACAGCCTGCAGAACTGTGAGGCAATTAAACTTCTTTTCTTATAAATTGCCCAGTCTCAAGTATTTCTTTAGGGCAGTGCAAGACTGGCTGAATATAAGGGACATTTACAAAACAATGATTCTGTACTCAGCAAGAAAACTCAGTCCAAAGCTAGTCATTTTGGCTGTGCCAACTTTATTTCAAAATCACCAGAGGTTGAAATGTTGGCCAAGGGACTAATCTGAATTATGTACCTGAAGCAGCACCTTGGCTGGGAGATGTGAAAACTCAATAATAAACTAATGGCAAACAAAACCAACTCTTTGGTGGAGGCTGCTTAGATTAACTGAATTCTGATCTGAATGTTTATTCATCTCTACAACAGTACCATATGTTCATAGAACAAATATTGAGACATGGCACATATTTAGATCAAGAATTGGGGTAATAAAAACTGAATTTCAAGTTGAATGTAAATAAGACTGCACAAGTTTCTGAACTGAATAATAAACATCCATATAGCTTTTAGGCACCATATGTGATTTATAGTGTTTAAATATCTAAAATATCTTTTCTCTTTTTATAAGTGCTGATTTTTTCTTCCTAGTCTCTCTTTCCCTTTCTTCTTTCACAATATTTGGCATATTGTGACATGCTGGAATTCCCCTGAAGGAGCAGCCATACCTTCCCAAACAAACCTGGCCATGCTGTGTTCAGTGATAAGGGACAAATTTTGCCCAAGGATTCACTTGGCCAAAGGACTAATCTGAATCATGTACCTGAAGCAGCACCTTAGCTGGGAGATATGAAAACTCAATAATAAACAAATGGCAAACAAAACCAACTCTCTGGTGGAGGCTGCATAGATTAACTGAACTCTGATCTGAATGTTAATGGAAGACAATGAAAGACACAACAGGAGGAAGGCTTATGAAGCCGGGACCATGTTTGGGTACTCTTTGTATCTCCTGCTGGGCTCACGTTTCTTTGAGGACAAGAATAAGGAGTGATTTTGTTGGAGAGTCATGTGCCCAGTGAAGAATCTGGCGAAGCCATCCATTCTTTCCTCCCACAGCATCCATGGCTGGCAACTTCTGTTATGAAAGTGAATGATCAAATTTGAATTGAAAAGCCACAGTCTGAAGGCAAATCCATCTTGGCTAGAATTCCTTGATTCTTGACTATGTAAAACAGCATATTGCTACTTATACCTTTTAAGTAAATAATAACGAATTCTTCCCTCCAAACACAAGAATTTGATCCTAATATGGCATGTGTTAATCTGATCAACACTTTTTTTTTTTTTTTTTTTGCAATGAATCTATCTTTAGAAGGAAGTGAATTTCTTTACTGAGGTCCACACTTTACTATCAAAGTCACTGCTCAGAGATAATTGTAGAATAGTACAAAGAATATAGGATTTGAAGTTAAACGATTTGGTTCAGATACTAGTTCCTCAATTTGCAAACTGCATGAAGATTAAAAATGAAACAAAATAGGAGACGATATTTGACCTGGGCCTGGAAGGCTAAGTTGGTTTGTCATCTGGGGAAGGGGCAGAGCACATAAAGCTGTGAAGCATGAAAATGCTGGTGTGTGCCTATGGAGGGAAGTGGTGGGAGGTAAATTAAAAAATTAGATTAAGCCTAGATTTGACAGTGACAGATGCCATGCTGAGAAGTTTAAGACTTAGCTCTAGGGCGTAGGAAAGCATTAGAGGTTCTTGAGTAGTTTTAAAAGGGTGATTTTGAGAGGGATGTGAGGTGAGGTCAAAGGAGGTAAGACTAATGGCAGACAGACATGTCTGAGGGATGTTTCAAGAGTCCACAAGAGGGAGGATATATGAGAGAATGTAAAGGAATACTGGATGGGATATTTGTGAAGTCAAATCTCCAGACCCTCCCATCACTTCATGGATATAGTAGAAAGATAGCAGATTCCAGAGCAATGGAAGATACAAGAGACAACAAAGGAGAAGGATGGTCAGGACTGGATGATGAAGTGTGTAGGAAGGAGAAGAGGAAAGATTCTAAGAAAACTTCCCTGTCTCCAATTGGGGTAATCAGAGTGTGGGTGTAAGTGGAAAATGTGATTTGAAAATGGAAAAAGTTGCAGGTTTGGAGTGAACAATGAAAAACAAAAGCCAGTTGCAAACAGAGGGTTTGAAATCTTGCCATTTATAAGAGGGTTTGGAAGGCTGCTTCCCTTTTCTTTATTCCTCACCTGTGAGAGGAGGGGTTGGTCCAGATGGTCTCTGGGGATTTTCTGGCTTTAGCTGTAGATCCCGTGTTTTTCAGCAAGGTTCTGTAAGCGTCCTGGTTCCCTGAGGCTCTCAGGGCTGTAAGAACTTTCTGCTGCTGTTGGATGATTTCAGACTCAATTATGGGTTCCCACAAGTGTGCTTTGAGGCCAGAGATTTTCACACACTGGAAAAATGCTACATGAGAGGAAAACAACCTCCCACTTTGGGGAATGTAATGAGGAAACATGAATGTTTCCAGCTCACCGCTTTTTATGGGCTATGAATAAGTAAATACAGAGTGAAATGGGAGAGCAAGCATGTGCTTCAGTGGAGAAATATTTGTTTAGTGAGCTAATCGGTACTAGCCCAGTTTATCCTTCAGAACAGCAAAGTTTGATGTGCTCAAAGTGGGACCCGGGTCTGAGGCAGACCAGCTCTGGTCCAGATGGCATCACTGGTTCTTTCATTCATTTGTACTTTCACATATCGAACACTTATTTGTCATCAACATCGTGCCAGACTTAATGCTAGGCCCTAGGACACAGATATGCACATATAACTTTAAAGAACTCCCAGTTCAGTGGGTGAAAGAGGGTTGCATGCAATTAATTACAACGTCATTTGGCAGACCTGAGATGAGAGACACATGTATGCACTTCATTTCCTCAGCTCTTGTCTTACAGGCATTAGCATGTAAGAGTAATTGCGCATTTCTATTCCATGGAGCTTTTCTGGGACTGGGAGACAATGTAAAACATCTGAAGCATGTTGTGTACCTACAGTGTGTTTCTCTTTGCAACAATCCTGCCAATAATCATTTTTATAGTTGAATAGCTAAGACAGAGTGAGGTTAGGTGATGTTCCTCAGATCACAATAGTAAGCATACAAACCTAGATAGAAGCAAATGTTTAGCTCCAGAGCACATGTATTTTTCTCCTTTATTGCATGGTTTGGAAATGTGATCTGAGAGCCCTGCAATACCCAACCCCTGTAGCAGGTGTGGGTTCAGGACCCCAACATAGCTGAAGATCTGCTATGATGTCTCCCGTTTACCCCTTGGCCTTTCCCATACTCTTTCATGTCCACAAACCCCTGTAGCAGGTGTGGGTTCAGGACCCCAACATAGCTGAAGATCTGCTAAGATGTCTCCCGTTTACCCCTTGGCCTTTCCCATACTCTTTCATGTCCACATTGGTAGACCAGTCATCATAGCAATAGAAGTGCCATTCCTTGCAACCTGGTCCTAACTGGGTAGTGTGCTGCTGTCAGGACTGTTTCAGAGTCCTTTAAGACTGAAGACAAGTATTTGAAGCAAGTTTAACCTGAAGGCATGACCGAGCAAAGAGGATAGACACTCAGAATCAGCCTCCTGCTTTTGCTGACAGTGCCTGTCAATCTGGGCCTTTGTGATGAAGCAGGGTATCTTTTCCTTTGCCCTGGTATGAGATGCTTCCTTGGCTCAGGCTTACATAGTAACCACATATGGGAAAAGAGCCTGGATGTAGGCTACCTCCAGGTTTAAACTCTAAACTTAGCACAACTTGGGAGATAAAGTCCCAACTCACATGTCTGAGTTTTCTTCCTCCACTGCCAGCAGTATTCCTCCTCATCTTCCATGGCTTCTCATGGATTGGTGGCCTCATGTTCTCTTCTCTGTTCTCACAGATGCCTTTCCAGAGCATCTTGCAGCATGGTGCAGTGAAAAGAACATAGGATTTTGAGGTGGACAGGCTTGGATTTGCAGTATGACTCAGGCAAGAAGCTAAGTCTTTCTGAGTTTCATTTCCTCACCTGTAAACGGGTCATAGCACCTATCTTGAGGAATATAGTGCAATGAAATAACATTCAGTTGGTAAATTGGCACCTTCTTGTGCTATTATAATTGGCCTATAGTTGATGATTTTTTTCCCAAGAGATCTTGCTATTTACTATGAATTAGTAAGCAATTGAATTCCCTTTCACACAATATATTCGGCTTTACTTTTCATCTTTGTAAGAAATGTTTTGTTCTCAGGGCTATTTGCATCACAATAGGAAGGCCCCAGAAGTAATTGTTCAGGGGCAGTGACCTTCCTCTTGCTCCTGAAGGACATAGATGCTCAAGGAAATGGTTGTTCTTTCACCAAGTACCCCTCCAGTGAAACTCTTGACATCTGTCTCCTGAGTGGCCTAAGGACAGTGCTGGTTTTCTACCTTTCCTGAGGAGCGAGGACATTTCTTGCTTCCTGGCTCTCTCCTAAAGGGCAGTAGACATTGGACGGAGAGTTGGGGGATTAAAGAAGGCATCCTTTAAGGACTTCTTCACAACCATGTAATGATTAAAGAGGAACACTGAGTAATTTGAAACAAATATATAAAGAACATTTAGTTCATTCACACAGCAAGCATTTCTTTGGAACCTTTTAGTGCCAGACATCAAGCTAGAAACTAGGATAAAGAAACTAGTCAGACCCAGTGCCTGCCCCAGAGAAGCTCATAGTCTTCTGTAAGAGGTAGATAAGTAAAAAGACATTTGCACACTTTCTAGAAGGTGTTAGGGTAGAGTTAGGTACAGCATGACAGTGGGTGTGCAGGAGATGGCATTGTAACCCAGGCTTCCTTCAAAGACGTAAGACCAAGTGAGTGAGAGTTGGTGAGGATGTCAAAAGGGCATCCCGGTGATATAATTAACATTGAAAAATTCATAGAGGCAAGATGTGTATAATTGTCTGGGGCTCAAGATCCATGTTAATGAGTGACAAGAACTGAGATTGGAGAATGAGCGAGGCAAGATTTCACAGAATTGTATTTGCCATGATAGTGGTTCATTTATCCTGAATATAATAAGATGCTATTGAAAGCTTTTAATTAATTGATTTATTTCCTTCTTCATTCCTCCCTTTACCAATATTTGTTGAGCATGGGTCCTTCCTTTGAACCCCTACTCTGCATTTGACACAGAGTAGAGGTTAGGAGGAAGAACCTGTATTTAAATCACTTGGGCTCAAATCCCTTTTCTGCTACCTGCAAGCTCTGTGACCAATGTAAGTTTTTTAACCTCTCATCGCTCCAGTTTTCTCATTTGTAAATTGGACATAAGAATGGCACTCACATTAAAATATTGTCGGATTAATTTAAGATACTATATATAAAGCATTTAGAATAGTTCCAGACTTCTGAACATCCATACATTGTGAGCTATAAACCTTGTGTCTGACAGGTTCTGGTGACAAGCAGAGAAAGGCACTATCTCTGCCCACCACAAGCATGGAGTTCGTGGAAGCTGGACTTTCTCCATGCTGTAAAAATGAACATACCCAATATTGTGGATTGTGTGCCTTGAATGGGATACTATGGAAGCACTCAGGAGAGACTTAGACTTGGGAGACCAGAAGGGGCTTTTGGAAAGAAGTGTTGTCTCAGCTTGAACCTAAGAAATGAGTAGAAATTAGCTAGACAAACAAAACAGAAAAAAGTCAAGAGCAAGTCACAGTAAATGCACATTTCAAAATGCTTCCTCTGGCAGCAAGTGTAGGGTGGACCAGAAGGGGAAGAGTCTACAGTCATGGAGGACCATTAAGAGGCTCTTCGTAGGAGTTGCCTACAGCTCATGGAGCAGGTGGGCCAGAGGTTGTTATCCTTCTCAGATAAAAGAGACAAATTCCAATGGCTTCTCATGCTGTCCACTTGGTGACTGAGCCAGGGTTAGACTCTACCTCTCCTCATTATTATCCCACCAGTTCTCAAATCCTCTAAAGGGATTTCACTCCTATATATCCTGTAGTAGACTCTCACAGACAATGGTATGAACATTGGTACTTTTGCACAGGAGGATCCTGCCGCTTGAATGACTTTCTCTGTATGAAGCATGTGACTATGGTTACCATTTCACAGACATCTCAGATGAATATACATACTGCGTACAAGTCCTAAAATCTCACAGTCAAAAAGAGGAGAATAAGATCCATTTGTGGCCAAAGGACTATATCATTTTAGAAATACAATTCTTATCGTTGCCTTTGAATATTCTTCTTCTCACTAGCCAAGAAGTTTTCTGCTTGCCCTTCCATAATGTCATTTTTGGTATTGAAGTTTTGATTGTTGGGTGGGGCAGACAATGAGGATGACACAACATAAGTGTTCAATAAAATCCAGCCAGGTTAGTGAATTCCACCCCAAACATGTCCCTGGAGCTGGTAAGGCAATGCCACTCAGATACACACTGTCTACATGTTTACAAAAGTCTTTACAGAAATAGTAAATAGACCCCTAATCGCAGGACTCCTAATCTGGTGTCCTTTCCACCACAGTTTGCTGTGGCCTTTGTGTACAAACTATCACAGGATGCCACCTCCACTGTCAGCCCCGTGGAGGATGGGTGTGACATTTCTGTGTCTTTCTTATTGTTAAGTGCAATTGATATTCAGAACATTCTTGATTAATTCATTTACCACAGAGAAACTGCAAAGATGAGGAAAACACATTTGTTTTGACTCATCAGGAAATGTTTATTTCCTTCCATTTATGTTTCCCTTAAAGGTATGAGCTACTCAGGGGTAAAGTGAGTAAATTTAAATTTGCATTCCAATGTCTTAAACTATTTCATCAATTCTCCCAAGAACATTGAAATACTTTTTTTCCTTAATTCTGCTAGTTTGCTCATGATTATAAATTACTAATGCTCCTAAGAAATCAATAACCTCCCAAAGGAGATAGAAGTCAGGCTTTGAAATGTTACTATAAAAAAAAATTTCCCACCAACATCTAGACAATAGGCCAGTGAAGTGGGTGAACTACTTGTGTCAGTTTCACAGTGTGAATACAAATTGTGGAAGAAGATGGAAAAAAATCATGCCTGAAAGCTCAGGCTGATGTGTTTTGTGTGTTGTGGCTCTTGCGTAGGCCGGTTTGCTATTGGACAGGTCGTTAGCAGAGTGATCAATAAGAACTACCACATACCAGCTAGCTTTGGTTTTTAGAGTTATCAGAAGCAAGGGGCTGGGGTAGGAGAGGGTGTTGGCTAAGAGTGCAGGATCTCTTGTTAAAAATCCTGTGGTCAGCTGGGCACAGTGGCTCACACCTGTAATCCCAGCACTTTGGGAGGCTGAGATGGGTGGATCACGAGGTCAGGAGATCGAGACCATCCTGGCTAACATGGTGAAACCCCATCTCAACTAAAAATACAAAAAATTAGCCGGGCATGGTGGCACGCTATAGTCCCACCTACTTGGGAGACTGAGGCAGGAGAATCACTTGAACCCAGGAGGCAGAAGTTACAGTGAGTCAAGATCATGCTACTGCACTCCAGCCTGGGCGACAGAGCAAGACTCTGTCTCAAAAAATAAAATAAAATAAAAAACTTACGTGGTCAAAGCCCCACCTAGCCACTTAATAGTTGGGACAATACATGTAATATATTTTCTCTCTGCCTCAGTTTACTCATCTGTGAAATTATGATAATAGCTATTATAGGGATTAATTGAAATAATTCATTTGAATACTTAGAACGTTTCTGGTACAAAGGACACACTTAATAAAATAAATCCTTGCTATTATGATCAAGTTTGCTTTAAATATATAAATATAAGCTTAGTTTCAGTGTAAGAGTTACTATAGCTCAGGCTTTTCATGTCATAAATGAGGAAATATTAATGTTGAGTGAGCAGTCTGCTGGTGTTCATTACAGAGCTGTTTTATTTTGCAATATTTTCTTTATTCAGAATTTGGAAAAAAATAGAATAAAGGAAGAAACAAGTTAATACGTGTCCATAATCTTTAAATTTAGTGAGTTTAAAAAACAAATTTAATTGCTTTTTAAATTTACCATCTGTTGTTCCATATAGGTGAGTTTTTTTAAAAAAATGAATTGTCATAACTTACTGTTTCAGAACTTCTTAAAAACGTGTTTTAATTAATTTTGCTGTATTTAAGGTCCTGGAGCAAGCTTTTTGTGATGCTTCTATGGCACCATCTGCCAAGTGGAAAAATGACCCTGCTCTGCACATGGACCTGTGTTCCTGTGGGCAGAGACCCCTCTGTGGGGTGAGATGTAACCTATGCCATTCTGGGGCACTGGGCAACATGCTGCCTGGTCAGGGACACTAGCTAATCATCCCTTTGTCAGCAATATATCAAAATCAACAGCTTGTACACCCTTGGGCCTGAATAACATTCATGTTCGGAACTGGCCTCCTTACCTATCAGCAATCAGTATGTGGCACTTCTGGCTTGAGGTCAGGAGATTCCGGCTTTTGGAAGTTACTATTTATATTGCATATTCTTCTCTATGTACAAATTTCCTGGTGTTTACATTGTTTAAGCCTTTGGAAACTCCTCTAGGTTCTGTCTTGTAACTGTCAACTGTTAGTATTTCAAGCGGATGTGGGGATTTATCTTAGAAATTTTCCCAAGCTGGTGGTGGTGGGAGAACTAAGCACCCTGAAGAATAGAACAAAAAATGTTGATCTGGGATTGAAGAGACAAACTTTAGTTTTCATCTTTGAACAATCTCTGTAAATGGGAATACAAACATGAATGTCAAATGGTCCTTGACTTAGGAAGTTCACCACTTAGTAGGCAAGACAGGTGTGAAGATAAAAGTCATGCCGGAACCCAGGGTTCCATGGGAACCTGAAGGAGAACCCAACTCAGAGTGGAGGGAAGCTCAGGGAGGATTCCTGAGAGAGGAGAAGCCTGAGTTGAGCTCTGAAGGGAGAGTAGAAGTTTCTTGAGCAAAACATAAGTGAGGAAGGCACAGAAGAAACAGTGTGATAAAAGGGAGAGAGAAAATAGAAGTAAAGTAGGAATATTAGAAAAGCTGTTTCTAAAGCCTGGAATATGTGCAGCCTGAGGAAACATGAGGCCAGAGAATGAGGACCTTATTTGCTACGCCAGAAAGCTTAGGCTTTGTCTGGTAACTGAGATCTCTCAATCAGTTGTAAACAGAAGAGTGCCATGATTGCATTGCATTTTGGGAATATCTCTGGTATTGGTATGGGAAATTATTATAGAGTGACCATGATGGGCTAGGAAGGACATGTAAGATATTGTTCTCTTTGATGCCTAAAGCTAAGCAGGAATGATAGGGATGAAGGTAAGTATAATGCCTCAGAGTTGATAGAATAAATGGGATTTGATCACTTATTTCATAAAGAGGGTGAGAGAGAAGGAAATGACCCAGAGGTCTCCCAGGGCCCGATATGCAACAAGGTGGATGGTGATTCTAGTTTCTGGGTAAGAAACAGAAAAAGAACAAGAGGAGGAGGTGAGAAGAAGCAGAAGCATGGGGAGGTGACGGAGCAGGAAGAAAAGGAGGAAGAGGAGGGGGAGGAGTGAGTTTGGGGAAAAACAATGAGTTCAGTTTTAGACATGATGAATTAAATACATCTGAAAGGATTTCTAGTAGGCATTTGGGGTATGAGAGACCTATGGTAGAGATAAATATTTGCAAGTCATAACTAGTGATAAATAAGTCATATGTATGAAGTCACCCTGATAGAGGAGAGAGTATAGAGTGAGTGAGAAGAGAGATACCAAGAGATAAATATTTGCAAGTCATAACTAGTGATAAATAAGTCATATGTATGAAGTCACCCTGATAGAGGAGAGAGTATAGAGTGAGTGAGAAGAGAGATACCAATAAACTACAGCTATCCACAGTCAGGCGTCTAGGATGATGAAGTCCCTGGAAACTATGTAACACAGGAAATTTAAAAATAGCTGGGGATGTTCAGCTTAAGAAGAGAAGAATCAAGTGATTATAAAAATATCTGACTGATTATAAGAAATGTATGAATACTTTCATGAAATAAACGACAGGCTTATTTCACAGACCTGAAATGAAGCCGCCAGGTAAAAGGTGCAAAATTTGGTGCTGTATATAGAAAACTCTTTGATGTATTTGAAATGGTCAACACTAATACCTTGTGCCGTAGTGAACACTCCATTAATAGAATTGCTTAAACAAAGTTGGAGGTTTATCTACTCAAGAAGAGATACAGCAGTGGAGTCCTAAACTTTGCTAAATCCAAACAACCTCAGGATTGTCGATAAAAATCGCAAACTCCAAAGCACCACTCTACAGCTCTACAGCATTTGGACCAGGAATATTCAGGAATATACTATATACATAGAGAGTATATATATACACACACACTATATATACACACACACACAATATATAACTATATATCATGTATATATAATATACACTATATATAGTGTATATCTACTATATAGTATGTATACTATATCTACTACATAGTATGTATACTATATCTACTATATAGTGTGTATACTATATCTACTATATAGTGTGTATACTATATCTACTATATAGTGTGTATACTATATCTACTATATAGTATACATATAGTATATCTATGTAGTGTGTGTATATATATAGTATATTCCTGAATATTCCTGATCCAAATGCTGTAGAGCTGTATATAGTGTGTGTGTATATGTATATATATGTGTGCGTGTGTGTGTATGTGTGTCTTTGTGTGTGTGTGTATAGTTTCCCCAGTGATATTTATATTGCCAGATTGGCACAGGTCATGGAACAGTTTTGGAAATCACTAGGAAGTTTTAGATTTTGGATGTGTACCTGTAAATTTTGTGTGTATGTTTGTGTGTGTGTGCATGCACACATATGTTTACGTATGAGTGGGTCATGAAATAGAAATTATTCCAAGTTTTCTTCTAATCCTTCCAAAGGGAAACAATTTTATGCATCTAAGGTTTAAACCTTGCTTCTTTTGTGTTCTCTCACAGTGCAAAATTGCCTTAGGTTGAGGAGAGGTACATCCTTACTACACCAAAGTGGGAACATCATACTGCTGAAGGCTCTTTGTGAGGAAGACAAACTTCTTTGAGCAGTGTTTACATGTCTCAGAGCTTCTGCTCTGTCTCTTGTGGTTTATAGAAGATTAAAGATCTGTTTCACATAAACTGTCTGTACCCAGGAGAACCAGGTGGCACAAAAATGACCCTTCTGAAGCCGTCACCTCTCAATCTGGCTTCTCTATCCAACACCTTCTTACATCATGGCATCTTCTTTAACAAGATCATCTATCATTATAGACTGTTTATTGGGCTCCTAAAGGGGTGTTAACTATACTCAGGATTCAGATCTTAGCCTGCATCTTCCCATTTAAAGCACAGGCTCCTCCAGGGATCAATACCATCCTTTTTTTTTTCCTGCAGTATGCACAACACCTGGCAAGGAACTAAATGCAGAGTAACTGCTAAAGATTATTTATTTGTTGATTCTTAAAAGTTATTGTACCCAGGCAGATAACATATTGAAACAGGTTTCTTTCTCTTTTAAAATTGATAGAACTTACTATTACTCATTGATTTTGAAAACTTAAGGGAGTTTGCTTGCATTTCCAATAGGAGATTGGATCCAACAAAACAAATTGAAAACCACATATAAAAATGAGTCATCTATTTTTTATTGAATACACATTTTCACGTTAAACATCTTTAATAGTTAACATGCATTCCTGCTAGCTTTTGAAATCAAACATGGTTTATGGATTCAATTTAAAACCTTTCATTGAAAGGAAATCCATTTTTAATTTTTATTTTAATCATTTAAATATTTAAAGATGTTGCCTGTGTTCTCCAAATTTCTTTTAATCATACTGGGTAGGTCTACACAGAGGCTTTTGAGACAATGTGCAGTTTTATTAACAGGCTGTTGTAAAGCAAATGCATTTTTCAACATGGAAAATGCATTTTTCAGCTTCTAGTTTTGCGTTGAATTTAATAAAAGGTACAAATGAGTCCTGCTTTGATGTGCCCATGAGGAGGCTCTGTTACTACTGGGTTGGACACAGAAGGATACAAATGCCTTGATATTTAGCATTCAGTGATATCATGGGTGAAGTTACTGTTTCAGCTTTGTGCTTTGACTCAACCCACCTCCATTGTCTGGCATTTGCCATTCTCTCAAGTGATAAAATTAATCTGCAGTAATTCACTTGGAGTATATCAGGCTCTGAAGATCTATCAGTGGATAGGATCTATCAAGTGTCTTTGCTTCCAGTCAGATGAGGGATCCAGGTTGACTTGGCATGGGCTTCAAACGAGCTTGGGTCCCAAATTCAGCTCTCCCATTTATTAGTTTTGTGATTTGAGTAGTTACTTAACTTCTTTGAAATTCAATATCCTCATCTAAAATAATGTTTACTCTGCAGAGTTGGTGTGTGGCTCAGAGATAATACATGTTTGGCTTATACAAGTTCCTTGGTAAAGTGTCACACTCGAAAAAGTCAATTTCTCCTGAGAATGAGGGCCCCAAAATAAGGAGATGCTGTGTGGACTGAAGGGAACCTCAGTTTATCCTTCATATATTTGATTTTCTTGTTTTAATGTCTAAATGCTCGTTATGTATGTAAGAGGACAGCTCTGTAGCCATCTCGGTTCTTAAAGTACAGATACGTGGGGATTCTGAAACAGGAAGAGGCTGATTTGCCTGTGAACAATGAGTGAGATAACTGCACTCTGTATTACTAAAGTGAACTCACCTTCCCTTTCAAGAGCAGATTCTGTGCAGAGATATTCTGGGACATGGATGTTGCTGTGGCCCCTCTCCAGCCCCTAACTGGACTGGACATAGCACATGCCGTTTGCACACTCTGATCAGAAGACCAGTCTTACATTTGTGATGAGGTAGAGATGAGATGTATAGGTAAATGGTGATATCAAGAGTGCTGGTAAAGGCCCTCTGTCACCGTTAACACTATCCAATCTCCTCTGCCTGTCATCTTTAACATTTCCTTGTTACCTTGAAAAGGGAGAGCAGGGCTTTTCTTTCTTAGAAGCAAGGATGTAAATAATTTCATCCAACTAAAATTTAAATTCTACTCTAACTTCTTCTTTGTATGCCCATCGTTCTTCAAAGGAATAAGATCATCATTCGGAAGACATGTCTCCCAGTGTCTCTGCCAGCATTTCTTCCGGTGCAAGCCATCTTTAATAGCCTTCTGATTTCATAAATTGAGCCAATTTAGGGAATGAACACTTATTAAATGTCCACTATAACTGGCATTACCTTAGGCATGAGGCATTTCTGATCTCATTAAATATCCACCACAATCTTTTAAGAGAAGGTGCATAAACTGCATTTTTAAATATATCTGAGAAAACTGAATATGAGTTTGCAAGAAGCATGGCCAAAACTATGTAGTGAGAGAAGGAAAAAGTTGAGATTTAACACCAAGTCTGTGTTTCTTTCCATTACATAATCCTGCCATTCGCTTTTAGGAAGAACTAAGGTCCCCTGCATGTTCACTGCTTCACCCCAACTCTAGAGTGCTTGCACTTTCAAAAATTGGCCAAGTGACCCAAACATCTAAAAATGCATTTTTTAATTGTTGTGATTTTTAAATTGCTGAAGCATTGGTGTCATTATTATTTCTTTTTTCCCAAGATAGAGTCTTGCTCTGTCGCCCAGGCTGGAGTGCAGTGGCGCGATCTCGGCTCACTGCAACCTCTGCCTCCCAGGTTCAAGCGATTCTCCTCCCTCAGTCTCCCGAGTATCTGGGATTACAGGCATGTGCCACCATGCCTGGCTAATTTTTGTATTCTTAGTAGAGATGGGGTTTCACCATGTTGGCCAGGCTGGTCTCAAACCCTTGACTTCGTGATCCACCTGCCTCAGCCTCCCAAAGTACTGGGATTACAGGCATGAGCCACCGTGCCCGGCTCTGGTGTCACTATTTTTGACCATATGCATAGTCTATATCTTTTATTTATCAATATCCATGGGAAGATTAGAAACATAGCATTAAGAAAAGAGATCTCAGAAGCATAGTGCAGTGGAAATATTCAGACTTTGGAATTAGACATGCATTCGTTCCAGTCGTTATCTATTTGACCATGAACATGTTGCTTGATCCACCTAAGTCTCAAGTTCTTCATATATAAAATGGGAGCAGTGGTAAATGTCTTACATGACTACTATAAGAATTAGACAAGATAATAAACATAACATCACAGAATCTGACACATCGAGACATACTTTAAGTAACAGAACTTATATTAGGACTATTACCATCTTTTTATCAACATAGTAGCTTTAAATATATGTATAATGTGTACAGATAAATAGTATTCAAATACAATTCAAATTGTTCCTATTTCATGCTAGGCTGTAAGCACCTGGACACAGAGCCAAAGCTGTGTTGTCTACCACTGTATTCTCAGCCCTTAGCAAGTACGCAGCATATAATAGGTCCTGAGTAAATATTGGATGAATTGTGGATGAACAGTAATTTATGACACCTAGGTACATGACCTAGGACTTTATTAGGCACTCATCAATTTCAAAATGTATAAAATATAAACCTGGGGCTAGAAAATCTACAAGGTTCTTAACTTATAAGATGGAACATTTGAAAGTTGTTCAAATGAAACTCATGAGGTATTGTTAGCATCAACTAAGTACATTAAAGCCAAGCAAGAGACATTTAGAACATCACATAAAACCAAGTCTCTTTCCTTTGATTATCTATTTAATGGCAAGAGAAAACATAATGACTTTGCAAGAGTGAATTTGAGGTCGTCAACTATATTAATTGAAAAAAAAAAAACAAAAACCCTGTCCATCTGATGGATGTGAAATGAAATGTAGATAATGTATACTTCTGAAAGAAGTGATCCAAGATGCTGAGAAGGGTATTCTGATTTATTAGCCACCTTTAATGAGATGTGGAGAGGAAGAACGAGTTGGTCAGCATTACTGAACAGAGTACAGACACGTGCTTGCCTGGCAGGTCTGAGCTGGAGTTTTGCTGACTCAAGAACAAACAAAGATCTACAAAATATTCATACTTATTGTCCTACAATTATGTTTATGGTTCAGAATTTTCTTGCTGATTGTACTTTTTAGATATCCTATGTATACATATCATCTTTACCTTAATACATATTATATTCTTTGAGATCGGAGATGATGTGAGCAGTTTTATGTATTCTTTATAGTTTTACTGTAGTCACAATGAGACTGAAAACTTTAAAGCAGGTATAATTATTTCTACCTTGTAGTATATTTCAGAGTTATGAATGACCCTGAAATGTAAACACTTAACTTGGTGCTCAGCAGTTCAGTGAATAAACTTACTGTTATTATTGTTGTTAGTATAATTATTGGTATGCCAACAATATATTGAAGGTTTGTCCCCTTCATTTTAGTCATCCTTCTTACAGACATTTTGATAGAATAGCAGAAATTAGGGAGGCATAAGTGGAGGAGAACCATAAAGCAAATATTTCCACTGATGATGTTCTCATATTTTCTCCACTCCCTAGTACTTTAAGCCCTGGTGTGTTATGTCAGCATCAAATAAATTGGCTAATTAAAAGCCCTTAATTTGCTTCCTCCTAAAAGAAGGACTTTTTCCCTCTCTGATTTGAGTCACTGACATATTTGTGCCTTACTACTTCACTTCTTGATGAAGAAGATGTTTTCTAGTGCATGAAGCTTCCCTTAAGCAGAAGTTTAAGTACTGCTCTCCCATCTTACCCTCAGCCTTCACTGGGAATGAGACTTTGCAATGTTCTGTTTCTGACCAGGATATGTTCTCTGGAATCTATTACTGGATTGCTTTTCCTCTGTGTATTTGAAATGTAGGTGTATATCAAAATAACTTTGCCATGAAAAGCAGTATATTTAGTACTTATAACTCACTTTAATTCAACTTTGCCTCAACTCTTTTGGAGAATATGATAATGCAATTTTGTGGATCTTATTGCTTTATTTTAGAGTGTACATATTTAAGTACTTAGAACTATTTAAAAGAGATGCACATAAAAAAGAGATAGATAAAAACATACCACACAATGACATTTTGTTGAAAAAATCTTATAAGAAATTAAGTATGGGAAGAGAATCCTTTTTGATTCATTATTTTTCTCCTCTTATGACTTGATGTTCAAGTTGCACAAATAATTTTGAGATATTTGTTTGACATGCAGGTGTTGTATCCATCACAAAATACTTATTCCTTTCTTTCACTAGTATTTTTGAAACCATGGCAACAGAGTATATTATTGCCTAGTCAAGACTGTCACAGGAGAATGCATTGCTCTTTTCATATAGTGAGATTCTGTTTAGGGAATGATCCAGTCTCAAGAAAACCAATCCATGTTTCACCCAGATAGCCTTTGTGTTATAGTAGAGCACTCAGCTGTTGAATACTCCCCACCCTACCTATTTTCCCTGCATATGCCTGGGGAGCAAGGACATTTTCAAGTAACTCTTCCCTGGGGTGAGTGTAAGTGGAAAGGCAAAAGAGGTAAATGACATGTTGAGTACTAATGGAAAGGTTTCCCCTTACAGAACTTAGAGTAAGAACCGTGGCATATAAATGATTCAGCTAAAGTTAATAACCTGAGGCACTGGTGCCTTTTGGAGTTAGAGTCCCTTTGGAATAAGTCTGCTCCTGTCCTTCCACAATGTCACCCTCTGAATGATTTCAGTTTTTTCTTTTGGTACAGGCTCAAGCTTAACGTGCATCCAGGAAAACTCCATTGAAAAGCGGAATTTGAAGTTCTATGGATGTTCAGGATGTTTGGTGGTTTTGAATTACTGATGGGATAATATCCTCCAGACCCTGATTATTGAATTTTTTAAATGTCAATTTTCTGCTTTATAGAGAGTCTGGTGTACATTTTCCAGGTTAAGATCTGGTAGAATTTTTTATGAACATCAAGGACATCTCATTACATAGGAAAACTTAAGGCAGTATTTGGAAGGTTGTGGAAGCTCACAAGTCACTTGCTTGGCTCTCTTTCCTGGCTGCTTTAAGACCCCCTACTTCATACCTGCATACTTAGCCCACAGCAGGCTCTGCTACTAATACTATTCCCTGTGATAGCTACTGGTGGATGGGGGTGGGTGGAATTCCAGCTAACATTGAGGTGAAATCTTTATTAGTGTTACTGTGATTTGCTTTTCCTGTGCCCAACATTCCATCTCATCGCTGGGAATTCTAACCAAGTTTGTTTAGTTGTAAGAAACAGTGATCTCCTTCAAACACCTCAAATTGTAAAAATAAAAGTGAATTATTCAAAACCAGCAGTCAGCAGAAACCACAACAACTTCAGCAACCAGCTATTCTTCTGTGCTCCCTCAGGGCCGCCTACTTTCTGTTTGTAATGGCATCTCTCTGCTGCCTGTGAACCTATTTCATTCTCTACTCCCTGCTGACTAGTGAATGTCCTCTAGTCCTTATTCATATTTTTTGCTTCCTTATAACTCCTGCCTGCAAATGGCTTGCCTTGGCCTTAACTTTACCTCTGGGCATCCTTTCTGCTTCTGACGCTACCAATAGCTAAATACTTTTCAGATTTGCTTCTGTCAACTTCTGATAAAGTCCCTGTTACATTTTTGTGCAAGGCGGCAAGTTTCTATGTAGTTGCTAAATTTTCATTCTTGAATTAGGTGTCCGTCCTTGGTTCAATCATGGTTGGATGGTGGAACAAAGGTCTTGTGGTACTAGCCATAGTGATTCCATTCATCTCTGTCACTTGGCAGGGACGTGGGTGGCCATTTCCCTTAAAAAGACCAATATGTTGTCAGCAACAAGAAGCCCACAGAGCCATTCAACACAGGTTCGAAATACCATTGTGAATTTGGCCTATTGAGTGCAATTTTCCTCATCTGTAAGTAGGCTAGTGACAGTATCTCAGGGCTTTTGTAAGGATTGCAGATGTAAGTGAGTAGCACAATGTTTTCCATTTTCAATCAATAACTCTATGATTAGTTGAAGTAGAAGTGTTATTAGTAATAATATCCATATGATTTTAGTAGTAATAGTTGTAGTGATAACAGTAGTATTTTAGTAGTAATAGTTATAGCATGTGTAATAAGAAGTAGTAGGAATAGTGGGAATAGCTAAAAAGAACGAGTTTAGTGGAGTTCTGGTCAGGAGGAGAAGCTGTATCTTTTTGCTCTTACTACGTTTCTACCTCAAAGACCTGGCCAGAACTCCAGTTTTTCAGACCAGATCAGCAAGTGATGAAAATAGAGCTCAAGCAAAATTAATAGGAGAGAGAGAATTGATGTGTTTGCCTTTATAACTGAAGAGTCAAGCCATAGTCTGGCTTCAGCTGGTGGGTCTAGTGGATGAACCAATATCATAAGAATTCTGTAGAGAGCTTTTATCTTTTGGCTAAACTTTCCTGTGGGTTGATTTTACTCTTGGTAGACTTTCCAGACATAGCAGGAAAGATGGCCATTGGCATATATAGTTTTATCTTTTTAGCTATTCATCCTAGAAGAATAATGCATACCTTCTACTCACCAGGCAGGCATAACACCTATAAAAGACTTCATTCTGGCTGGATGCTATGACCATTCATGAATCTGTTACTATGGCCATGATCAGTGAGGATTGGGTACTCTTGTCTGATATGGGTTTCTAGGTCTGAAAGTGGGTTGTGGGAAGACTTAGTCCCACTTAAATCACATGTAGTTAAAATGGAATTAAACTGGCTAGATCCTCAATAGCAAGTGAAAAATAGGAGCAGAAAAAGAGCACGTGTCTACGTCACATGATTTACAAGTTGCTGTAAGGTTTCCAGGAGATGATGCATACAAATTGCTGAATGAAGTAGCTAGCTTATAAGTAGATATACGATTAACAGTTATCCTTGCATTTTTCTTCCATCACATTTCTTATTGTTATGTTGCATTTGGTCTCAGCCCCACTTTTTAAAAAAATTGTCTTCCTTGGTATAAATTAGATGACTACTTGGCATTGATTTTAAATATCAGATAACAGTGGGTTGAAGCCTTAAAGTTTTCTTTTCTTCAACCCAAAAACTCTGATCCGAGACCTTGTTAAAGGCTGAGACATTGGTCCATGTTCTGAGTTACATAGCTCCAAGCCCCAAAGTCAACTCTAACATCTCTGTCTCTTTTTGAACATTTTCTTGCTTCTACCCCTACCCTAAATATTTTATGCATTTTCTCCACCTGTTCCTATGGCTAATACCCAAGTTCAAGTCTTCATTACTTCTTCTTCTTCTTTTTTTCTTTTTTTTTTTGTTTATTTGTTTTTGAAAAAGGAGGTAAAATTTACATAACTTAAGCCATTTAAAAGTATACAATTCAGTGGCATTCAGTACATTCACAATGTTGTATAGTTATCATCTCTATCTACTTAAACACATGGTCATCATCCCAAAAGGAAGTGCCATACCTATTAAGCAGCCACTCCCCTTACCTTCTTTCCTCCAGCCCCAGGTAACAACTAATCCATCTTCTGTCTCTGTGGGTTTATTTATTCCGGATATTTCATATAAATGCAATCAGACAATCTGTGATTTGTGTGTTTGGCTTCTTTCACTTAGCATGCTGTTTTCAAGGTTCATCCATATTGTAGCTTGTATCAGTACTTCTTTCCTTTTTACAGCTGAATTGTATGGCTATAACACATTTATAAAAATTCATTCATTAGTTGATTTTAGCTAATTCATTCATTAACTCCTCTCTGCAGCTGGTTGTCCTATCATCTGCAGCTCTCAGCAGAGAGGAGACCCTAGAGTGGTTGGCTCCTCCCTACAGCTGGTCATCACCTCATCTCTCCACGCTCTGCTCTACTCTGGCTGAGCCCAGGACTTCTATGGGCCTCAGAGGGGGGGAAGTGCATGCCAATTGGTCCATGGGTGGCCATGGGCAGACCGGAAAAGGCACCACATGTCCCCAGTCTGGTCCATGGGACTGGCAGCCCAGCTTCCATCCTTTAGGCCCTCCCTGGCTTGAATTGGGGCCTCAGAGGGGACCTGTCCCCTTCCACCTAGAAGCCTGTCTGCCTTCTGCCATCATTCATAGTGCCCAGGCTGCTCGCACCAAGGGACACCATCAGGCCAGGGCCAAGCCGCCCTCACCCCCATCCTTGGCTTCCCTCACCCTCACAAAGTCTGGAGGTGGCTGCGGCAGCAGGGCCCAAGCATGCACACACCCGGCTGGGCTGTAACAGCACCTGAGCTTGGCCCCAACCCCACTTGGAGATGGAGCAGGTGCTGGAAGTGGGGAGAGGCCAGTCAGTGGGAGTAGGCACATCCTAGCCTGGGGGAGGTCAGGGTTCCTGCCCACACTACTGGCTGGTTTCCTGAAGTGGGTACAGCTCCTTGAAGCATAGCCCCAGCTCCATGCCCTGGGTCTGGGCCCTGTGCTCTCTGTGCAAGTGCAGCCCCAACCACATTGCTGTCCTGCCAGGCTGCTCCCCTACCAGCAGGTGACCTGGCCTGGCCCCATTGCAGTGGCCCCAGGGGGCTGTGTGCCTCCTCCTCAAGCCCTCCCTGCAGCGACCAGTGTGATGGCAGCAACCTCTTGAGGCAGTGCACTGCTGCCATCAGCACTGGTACAAAAACAGGCATGTAGATCAATGGAACAGAATAGAGAACCCAGAAACATAGCCACACACCTACCATCATATGATCTTTGTGAAAACTGACAAAAGCTGGCGATGGGGAAAGGATTCTCTTCAATAAATAGTGCTGGGATAACTGGCTAGCCATATGCAGAATGAAACTGGGTCCCTTCCTTTCAACATGCAAAAATTAACTCAAGATGGCTTAAAGACTTAAATGTAAGACCTCAAACTGTAAAAATCCTGGAAGAAAAGCTAGAAAATACCCTTCTTGACACTGACCTTGGCAAAGAATTTTTGGCTAAATCTCCAAAAGCAATTGCAACATAAACAAAAATTGATAAGTGAGACCTAATTAAATTCAAGAGCTTCTATGAAGCAAAATAAACTATCAACAGAGTGAACAGACAGCCTACAGAATGGGGGAAAGTCTTCACAAACTATGCATCTGACAATGGTGAAATATTCAGAATCTGTAGGGAATATTTGCGCATTTTTAAAACTGGGTTGTTTGCTTTATTATTAGTGAATTTTCAAAGTTATTTTTTGAATAGAAATATTTCATCAGATACACTCTTTGCAAATATTTTCTCCAAACCCGTGGCTTGTCTATAATATTCTTTTTTTTATTATTATTATTATTATACTTTAAGTTCTAGGGTACATGTGTATAACGTGCAGGTTTGTTACATATGTATACTTGTGCCATGTTGCTGTGCTGCACCCATCAACTCGTCAGCACCCATCAACTCGTCATTTACATCAGGTATAACTCCCAATGCAATCCCTCCCCCCTCCCCCCTCCCCATGATAGGCCCCGGTGTGTGATGGCCCCCTTCCCGAGTCCAAGTGATCTCATTGTTCAGTTCCCACCTATGAGTGAGAACATGTGGTGTTTGGTTTTCTGTTCTTGTGATAGTTTGCTAAGAATGATGGTTTCCAGCTGCATCCATGTCCCTACAAAGGACACAAACTCATCCTTTTTTATGGCTACATTCTATAATATTAACAGCCTCCTTTCAAGAGCAGAAGTTTTTCATTTTGATGAAGCCCCCCCCCAAAAAAAATGCAGATTTCTGGATTTGTTTCTGTGTTAAGCTCTATTTGTCTGGTCCTGTGTCCTGCAATTCTAGTTGACTTGGTCTCCCCTGGATCTTAGCTTTATTCTCTCTACTCAAGCAGTCTAATGAACTCTGCTTT
Organism: Macaca fascicularis; assembly: GCF_037993035.2. Lineage (NCBI taxonomy): Eukaryota > Metazoa > Chordata > Mammalia > Primates > Cercopithecidae > Macaca > Macaca fascicularis. The sequence continues at coordinate 103,949,235 of NC_088387.1, read as the reverse complement.
GTTCCTCACTCCCTGTACTGTGACCTGGAAAGTATCTCAACACAATGTGCTGAGGAAGTGGTAGGGATTACTTCCCCTATTTCCCAAAAAATCAGTGTCCTTCATTAGTTTATGACCAATGTTCAGAAATCCATTGGTTCACATATGATTTTGGTCTTCACATTGTTTCAGGCAAGAAGATGAATCCAGCCCATGTTGCTCCATCTTAATTAGAAGTAGAAGTTCTCAATCATAAAGTTCCCGAATGTAGGGAGTGGGTCTTTTATTATCTGTGTCCTCCACCTTATGTAGTAAAATATCTTGCACATGCTAAATATTTGTAGAGTAATTGAAATTTGCTTAAAAAGTGTAAACTAAAATAGTGTCACAACTTGTTTGTGTATCCATAGCATCTTTCTCTTAAAAGTAGAGTACAATGAAATGAGAATTCAGGTTAGCTCAAATCCTAGTCTACTAGGAATTTAGTTACTGACACTTTGGCCATTCACGCTCAAGGCAGATCTTTATAACTACAGAACATTTTACATTTTTTGTAATTAATGAATAAACATTATTATTTTACTGTACTAAAATCCATAACAAACTTAATAACCTTTATGCAAAATTGTTTTAATGATAATCAAATGGCTCTTAGATAAGTTAGAGTATTCTTCTGTCAGTAGTTTTCTTTATCTAATTTATTAACTCTTCAGCATGAGAAATACAAGAGTTTCAATGTTTTTTCCTTTTTAAAATTCATAAAGACTCAACCATACTGACCTGTTTAATAAATTCAATGACACATAGTTAGCATCCTAAAAAGCATATTCTTAACCAATGTTTTATTATTGGGATAAAAGGCAGAAACTGTCACTCAGGATTTTCTTTTTGTCATTTTATTTGAAGGATGGGATGGGTATAAGGCAATACTTGAACTACATGCTGTTTTTCAGGTAAGTTTGTTCAATAAATGGTATGTATTTCCATTACCTAACATAAGGTCTAGCGTATAGTAGGTATACAAAATTGATAGTACTATTTATTATTATCAACATGATCATCATTATCAGTATTAGTGTTATTGGCTATACTGACGAGTTGTAGTGATTCTATTCAATTTTGAATACACATTTTGCCTTCATTTTGTGCTGTGGCAGGGCTGGCTACCAGTGCTTTAACTCCTAGAACTGTTCACCTCATCTCTCACCACAGAGCTCTCACACAAGCTGTTTTCTCTGTCTGAAAAACCTGTCTCCCTCTTCTCCTGGTTACCTCCTATTCCTCCTTCAGCTCTCAGATTAAGAGTTACTTCTAGAGGGCAACTTTCCAGAGCACCTAGTCTAAGTCATATTTCTTTACTTATATACTCAAAGAATTGTTTTGTTTAATCTTAATTTGGAACAATAGTTCCATTCATGGGACTATCTGATTAATAGCTGTCTTCTTGACTTAACTGCAAGCTCCATGAGAGTACAAGTCTGGGTTTTGTGCACCACAATGCTTAGCACATAGTAGGTGATCATTAAAGTATTTTCTGATATGCCAGAAATAAAAATGAAGGATAAAAAGATTTTTGATGTAATTCCATACCTCCCAAAAGCTACTCATGCACAAGAAGGCTTGCATTTGTCAGTTTTCTGTAGCTTCTGTAGAAGGACTTGCTGGTAGGGCTTACTTCTCAGAGAAGCTTTGCAGTCAAGCATGGGGTGCATGTGCTGTCTCTGTTACATCTGGATTTTTCTATAAATTCTCCTTATTTGGGTTCTATGTTATCTTCCATTTGTTTCCTAATACCTTCGCTGCCAGTAGTATCTCTTCTCTCTTTGATGCTTACTGGGTTTGGACATTTGTTTGGATCAATAGGATGTTGGGTGTCCAGCAAAATCGGTTTGTCTCATTAGAGACAAGGAAGCTATAGAAAATAACTGACAAATACAAGCCTTCTTGTATTGCTCCCTTGCTGACGCTGACTGCGTCTCAGTCTCCCTGTTCACTGCTTCTCAGTTGCACTGCGCTGAGCGCTAAAACCAACACCCAGGCTCCCTTGCCTTTCATCTCTTCTAATTGAAGACCTTGGGTTTGTAATTAAAATTCCCTTCATGTACTCATGTTTTGATTACATAGCATAGACTGATACCTTTTAAAATAATATTGTGCATAATAAAGTGACATGCACATTTTGAAATCTGTTTTAACTCCATAGTATCATCATGATGGCAGTATTTTATCACAATAGCACTTAGAGATTAAGATTTTGCTCTTTTAAATCTCAGAAAATGTAGGCACTTTGAAATAGTTGCCCAATTTTTTAGTAATCTCTTCCTTCTATTAGTTTGTTTGTCATAAGTGTTACGTTGAAAACCCTGGAGGGCACATTCTAAACTCAATTCTTTGCTTTTTATAAAAGGGTTAGGGTAGGAGATCTTTATTGATTACATTTCATTTTTTATCATTTATTTTGGAGGAAATAGAGTGGAGCACGGGGTGAGACTTGAACAGCATTGGGTAAGTACCAGAAGTTCAAAAAATGTTCCTCAAATTGAAATGTGTCAGGCAATAGAAGCTAGTTAATTTACTTGCACTTTCTTTTGCTTGTGCGCTAACATTTGTTTGAAGGATATTACTTTAACTCTTACTCTGAGTCAAACATGGTAGTAGATGATTAGAGTTTAAAAAGTTAATTCTACCTTTTCTTTTTAAGGCTCACAGCCTAGTTTGGGTGTGGTTAACATGAATGTAAGGAGGTGTTTCAGAGTTTTCAGTGAACTTTCTAAAGTGCTTTCGTATGCTTTTTAGGGGATGGGCTCTGAAGGGAAGAGAGAACAAAAGGAATTTGGCCTATTTTATTACATATAAAAGAAATCTTCAACCCTTTCCTCCCCTCCCTGCCAAGGATTAAGAGCTGTTGGTCTAAGATAATACAGACAATGCAAATAAAAAAAAAACTAAGGCATCCTACGATAAGTTCTTAAAAGGTGGTATGTACAAGATGTCCTTTGTGCAGCGAAGAAAGGGACCTCGAAACTTTCTAGGTGAGTCAGGGAAGACATCAGAAAGGAAGGGGAGCAAATCTATCTCTGCCACTTCATGGAGGGAACAGTCACCTCTCCCATCCCTGTCCTTTCTTCAGTCCATGGAGAGGAGAACTTCACAGAGATGATAGTTCCATCAGGAAAGATCTGAGGACTAATACTTCACTCCTTTCCCGACTTACGGATGCTTCCCCATGGTAGAAGCCTCTTGTTCTTACCAGTTATGTGGTAAATGCCTGACACATACTGAAACATGCTTGCTTGTAGGCAGAACAGCTTTGCTTCAAATGCAGAGGAAACAGGCTGAAATGTGCCTCTTGATGATTCATGGGTGATTGCAATAGGGCAGCGGGCTATCTTCTGTTGCCTGCCTCCATGCAGTGAGAACCCCGGGGTCAGAGCTCAGGGCCTAAAGTCAAAAGCAGAGCAGAAGCCTGCTGTTCTCCTGTAGGTTTTGTTCTGGTGGCAACTGGGGTCAAGAAGCAGGCTTTCCATGTTCCAGGGAGATGACTGGGTAAGTGTTCTTAACAGTGGAGGACTGAGCAGTGCACATCCCATATTTCACATCCCAGATGTAGGGATAGAGGGAGGAGGCCCAAAGCCTTCCCTTATTTAGTCATTAGCATAGCTCCCTGGGTAAACCTGAAAATTTACTTTGGTCCTCATTTAGTTGTGTCTGTTCAACTGATTTTTTCCCAATGGGTAGAAGGTAGGGAGAGATGAGTAATTAGAATCCTAAGCATTGAATAGTTACTTTCTTACATAAAATTTATCACTTATTTTTCATTGTCCACAGTAAAAATTTATGACTTAAACATAGTCCCTTGAGCTCTGGGCCCTGCCTTCCCCCTCATCAACTGCTCACATTCTCTACTGAGATTCTTTCATGCACCTAATGTCTGTGCTTTTATGATTTTGCTGACTTAGACCTCTCTGCTTGGAATATTTTCCACCCCTTATCCTTACCCTGCAAAATCCTTTCTAAGATATGTCTGTGGAAGTCTTTACAAAAGAAATATTTTGTTTATGATGATAACTATTGCTATCCAAAAGGCATCTCTGTCATGAAGACTTTTTCTGGCTTTCTGCCCACCCCACCAAGTCCAATGACCACTCCAACTGTGGTCTATCCATTGCTCCAAGAGCAGACTTCCAATGCATCACTTGTACACTTTACTGTTCTCACCAATTTACACATCTGCCTTCTCCTTCTTCACTTTATATCTCTACTGTCCCACATAGTAATAGAACAAATAAATTATTGAGAGAAAACCGCAAGGCTGAGGATGAATTTGCCATAAGAAAAAGAGGACAGTTCAGGTAAAATAGGAGTATGTATATGAGGGAGAATGATTTGTGTTCAGGAAATGACAGTGATATGTAGAAAATGAAGCTAGAGATACACAGTGGAAACGTGTCATTAAAGATAAGATAGGTCAGGCTGAGAGGCATGAAGGCTAATTTATCTTGTAGATGGTGAAGAGTAAATTATAGGGTGATCAGAATAAGAATCTTATATATTAAAAAAACATAATGATGATGATGACAACAATGATGATGGTGATGATAGCTAAGATTTAGTATTCACTTACTAGGTGCTAAATTCTGTGCTAGATGATTTACTTGCATATCTTCTGTAATCCATCACTATCCCTATGTCCATATAAAACTAGCTTTTATGATCATCCACATTTTGAAGTGAATAAAACAAGGTTTTGGAATATTAAGTCATTTTTTTAAAGCCACATAGCCTGTTAACAGCAGAACCATGGCTTGAATGCAGTGTTTCACACTCCAAAAACTGATTAACCACTTCACTTAACAAAAAAATGTGAGAAAAGATAAAGAACACATTTCATTTGCATTCTGATAATCTCAATAACTTAGAACTTCCAGGCTGGCCATGTACATTAACTGTCTTGATTTTATTTTATTTTTTTGTAAGAGAGTACAGATGAAAGCTTCCATGAGATGTGTGACAAACTTTCACAAAATCAATGAAAGCAATTACGTAATAAATGTTTATGCAAAGTTAATAAAAAATTGTTGATCACTCTGTGACTGCTTGAGATATCAGAACTGGTTATAAACAAATAAACAAGAGCAGGCATTAGACTTTGTGTTTGCTTGCCTGCTTGTGCAGCACAATTAGCTGTAATTTGTAAAAATTAAAATATGGGGTCAGCATTCGTTGTAGTAACAAAAATATCTGGAAACTATCCAAATGTTTACCACCAAATTAATTAAATAAGTTGTAATATTACTGTTAAGCAGAATAATTTAAACCCATTAAAAGATTGCTATAAACTTATAATTGCTGACTTTTAAAAGCTGAGCATGTATTATTAAGTGAAAAAAGCAAATCATGCAATGCATGAAAACATGTTTATATTTTGTTATTTTACACAAAGTGTGAGGACAGTGACTGCCTCTAGTGACACTGAGGCAGGAAATTACTCGGTTTATTTTATACCATTCTGTACCACTTGATTTTTAAAATAACAAAGTATATTCTTTTTGTAATACAGTTTAAAAATTCAGTTTTCCTCTAAGAGAAAAACAAGATCCTTTGGCATTTTCTGCATTTTAAGACAAAGTATAGAAAGAGGCTGAGAGATCTCTTTAACATCCTGTCCAAATGTTTCCAGCTATTACTGGAGACAAAAGTAATATAAACATTTACACGCAAAACTCTTATATTCATGGAGAAAAAGACTACTTTTTGTATGACTCATTTTGAATTATCTAAAGCATAAGGCAAATGTGCAGGCCTTCTATATAACTCATAAAGACATTTTAAAAAGCCATGGGAATATGTGTTTATTACGATTTTGGAAAAGTGGTATTATTGTGGGAAATCAGAGAATATTCTACAGTAGCAGTTTAATTTAGTTTCTTTGAAGTAGTAATAAAGTTCTCTGAGAAACTTGGTAGATGGTTTCAAGTTTAAATTTCATATTGAATTTACTGATATATTGAGGTAGACATAATTTCATACAAAATCAGAGAAATACTTTTCTTATATTTTTATGGCAATTCATTTTTCTTGCAATTACTGAAGCAGAGTTTGTGAATACCCACTTTCTTCAATTAAAAAGAATTATCCTAAATTCGAACTTGGCTAATTAACTAAAACATTGGAAACTGTTTAGGAGGAAAATTTGACTCAGTGCTCTCAATTTCTGACATAGCACCTCCCCTCATTCTCAATTTATGACAATGCTGAAGGGAGTTAGTTTTCTCAGACTTCATATGGAACGTGTGGTGGTGCCTTTCAATGATCAAATTAAAATTTCGTTGCCAATGATAACCCCAGAAAATGATGATGTTTAATTTTTGAATCACTCAGTTTATTTTAAGAATATGAAAAAACATCACATTGCTTCTCGGCCACAATTGTTTAGCTTATTTCTTGAGATTCATCTGACTTTCTGATATGGAGAAAGCATAAATTGATTCTGCAGTTTACCCATAATCTCCTACTATTGTCAGATGGTAGAAATTTCTGGAAGCTCAAAGAACAATGAAACAGTGAACATTTATTTAGTCTTCTTAAAAAAAGATGTTAAGTTTTTTTTTTTATTATCTCATTAAATTTGTATAACAAATCTACCAAATGCTGTTATCCTCAATGCACATTGTTGTAGACTCTATTTCCTTCTCCAAAGTGTGGCCAACAATGGGAACTTAAGGCATATTTGTTGAATGAATGAGTGTATGAATCAATGAATGAATTTTTATTATAGCCTTTTGAGTAAAATAAAAGTATCATAACTTCTCTTATCTGATAGGCAAGAAAAGAACAAAAGTTAAATAATCTGCCCGGAGGGATCCAATGGTGATGGAGATTGAACTTGAGATAAGATCTCCACCTTCTAAGATTGGGTTCCTTCTGATGTAGCAATCATTCCTTATTTATTCATTCTATGAGTTACTTACTTATTTATATTTATTATTTGGGGGCCTTCTACCTGTCAAGAATTATTCTAGAAGCTAAAGATATACAAAGGTTATAATGACAAAACATCCCCCCATGATCTCAGCCACTCGTGCTGTATTTATGACAGAGACACTTAGGCCTTGCAAATATTCCATATGCTTCCCTACATTCTCAACTTCCTTCGTAATTTGGTGAGTGACTCATGACTAGTTACAACCAGTAGGCTGAGAGTGGAGGTGATGTGTGTCCAAGCCAAGGCAATTAAAAGCTGGTGCATGTTCTTCAACTCAGTCATCTTCAACTCAGTCTTCACCTATGTAACAACGTCCACATTCAGGTATTGAGACAGCATGTCACAGGAATGGAAAAGCCTTTATCACTATCTTTGATGAAGGAGAGTCCTCCTTGACCCACAGTGGACTTGCATGAGCAAGTTCTAAGTCAATAATATTTAAGAATTCATTTGTTAGTATAATATAACCTAGATTATCTACTTAAACACACATATTTAAAAGTTTTCTATATTTTCTTCAAAAAGCTATTTTCCTTATTGTTGTACTTCTAGATAATGCTAGCAAAGGAATAACTTAGTAGACTTTTTATTCTGTTCATTGGTTATTTTAAAAAGTATTGCTTTATTGATAGGTGTATACCTAACTAGGAGGTACTAAAAGACAATTTAAGAAAATTTAAGAAACAGGGAAGCGAAGGAAAAACAGAATAAATTGCACAGAATAAGATGGAATATATGTTATCACAATAAAGATAAATGGACTATATTTAACCAGTTAAAAGACGGTGATTGCCAATTAGTAATAAAATAATTATCTGTATGTTGTTTAAAAGAGACACATATAAAACATAAAAACAGAGAATATAAAAAAGAACATTGTAAGAATGAATAAGCTAATAAAAAATATATACCAGGACAATACCAACCCAACCAAACCATACCCATACAATTTCACTATTAATGGCATATAATAGATGGAACAGGTAAAAGTTTTATTAGGGCTATACAGTAATGAAACCTATAATGACATTCCATTCAGTGATAAACCACATATATAATGGTGGTTCATAAAATTATAAAGGAGCTGATGTGGAGGTAGAATACACTGAAATTAATTATTCTGACCCTGTGGAGGCTTAGGCCAATGTGTATGTTGATGTTCTAAATTTTCACAAAAAAAGTTTTTAAAAAAATAAAAAATTTAAAGTATAAAAAGCTTATTTAATTAGAATATAAACAAAAATATTTTTGCAGCTTTACAATGTGTTTGTGTTTTAAGCTAAGTGTTATTACAAGAGTCAAAAAGCTAAAAAAAATAAAAATTTATAAAGTAAAAATGTCACCAGCTAAGGTTAATTTATTAATGAAGAGTTGTTTCTAAACAAATTTAGTGTAGCTTAAGTAAGTGTGCAGTGTTTACAAAGTCTACAGTAGTATACCATAATGTCCTAGGTCTTCATGTTTACTCACTACTCACTCACTGACTTTACCCAGAGCAACTTCCAGCCACCAGCCCTGCCTGCTCCATTCATGGTAAGTGCCCTATAGATGTAGCATTTTTTATCTTTTACATCATATTTGTACTGTATCTTTTCTATGTTTAGATATATTTAGATACACAAATACCATCATGTTACAATTGCCTACAGTATTCAGTACAGTAACATGCTGTATAAGTTTGTAACCTAGAAGCAATAGGCTATAGCATATAGTTTGGGGGTGTAGCAGTATATACCACCTTGGCTTGTGTAAATGCACTCTATGATTTCACAAAATAAAATCTTCTAAGGACACACTTCTCAGAATGTATCATCATTGTTAAGTAACACATGACTCTAGATGATCCCAGCTTAATGTTAAAGGGAACAATTCAAAAAAAAATTTAAATGTTAAACCTGCAAACACATCACTATATCTAAAGAAATTTGATAAATTACCAACATGGGAGATTTTTAACACTTCTATCTAATAAAGCAGACAGAAAAATAGGAAAGATACAGACAAAATTTAAACCACAAGATTGATAAGCTATATTCAACAGAGAGTTATCAAAATCTGTATTCTACAATTTGAGAACATACATTCTTTTCAAGTCCACATGAGGATTAACAAAAATTGACCAGATTTTCATTCTCTAAGAAAAATGCAGCAAATTAATACAAATTAAGATTTATTACCATATTCTCTGAATGCATCGGAGGCATGTGAACCAGAGCAACTCCATCTTAAATAGGAACTGGGTAAAATGAGGCTGAGACCTGCTGGGCTTCATTCCCAGACAGTGAAGGCATTCTAAGTCACAGGATGAGATAGGAAGTCAGCATGAGATACAGATTGCAAAGACCTGGCTGATAAAACAAGTTGAAGTAAAGAAGCTGGTTAAAACCTGCCAAAACCAAGATGGTGATGAGAGTGACCTCTGGTTGTCCTCGCTGCTATACTCCTATCAGCACCATGACAGTTTACTAATGCCATGGCAATGTCAAGAAGTTACCCTCTAAAAAGAGGAGGCATGAATAATTCACTCCTTGTTTACCATGTCATCAAGAAATAACCATAAAAAAGCGCAACCAGCAGCCCTCGGAGGGCTGGTCTGTCTATGGAATAGCCACTCTCTTATCCCTTTACTTTCTTAATAAACTTGCTTTCACTTTACTCTATGGACTTGCCCTGAATTCTTTCTTGCATAAGATCCAATAATCCTTTCTTGGGTTCTGGATTGGACTCCTTTCCTGTAGCAAAGGCAATATTTAAATTTTAAATATTCAACCAATAATTATTAACATTAAAAATTACATATGTAAACATCAAAACAGACTCTGAAATTATATGTAGGTCAAATAAGAAGTCATAATGGCAATTAGAAAATACTTAAGACAATGAAAATGAAAATACTAAATAAAAAGCTGGTAGGATACAACTAAAGCAGTATTTAGATGAAAACTTATAGCTATAAATGCTGACATAAGAAAAGAATGGCTGAAAAGTAATAAATATTCAATTTAAAATTTTGGATAATAAAAATAGAGAAAACCTAAAAACAGGAAATAGAACATAAAGGTACAACAATTAATAGAAAAAAAAATGATGGAACCAACAACAAAAACAAAAAAAATATGTTTCAAAAAGACAAATAATAAATAGACAAAATACTGGCAAGATTGGTTATGAAACAGAAAGCACAAATGAACAAAATTAGAATTAAAAAGGAGAATATAATCTTGGATAGAACAAAGATTTACTTTTGAAAAATTAGAGATGATTATTAACTTAATGCCATTAAATTTCTTTTTAAATTTCCAACTTTTATTTTAAGGTCAGGGGTATATGTGCAGGATGGGTAGATTTGTTACATAGGTAAACATGTAGTGCCATTAAAATTTCAAATAATAGGTGAAACAATTTTTTCGGAAAAGCTATAAACGAATTCAAAGGAAAAGTGAAAATATGAATAAGCCTGTGTATATTAAGGTAAATTGAACTCACTATAAAATGCACAAACATTTCTATATCCAGATAAGAGAATTATATCAAACATTCATGGAACACAAAATACTTAGCTTGCCTTGCACAACTGTAGAAAATAGGGATAGACAGAATAGCTTCTATCTTATTTTAAATGACTGATATGATCTTGATTTTCAAACCAGGGACTATAAGGAAAGAAAATAATAGGCAATGTTGCGTAAAGAGTAGCAACATAAAAATTTGAAAAAAAATTAACCAACATTCAACAGCACATTGAAATATATCTTATGATTTATTCATATTTATCCTACAAGTACTAGAAAGCTTTATCATTAGACACCCTATTAATGTAAATATAATTCACCAGTTTAATTCAGAGATAAAACATAAAAAATTATTTAAGAGATATAAAAGTCTATCACAATGCAATATCAATAGTGCTTCTTAGGACTAAGTACAGGGTGCTATGGAAGCACAGAGAGAACATGATATATCTAGTCTCCTAAGATTTAGAAAATATTTTCTAGAACAAGTAGCATGAATTCTGAGACTTAAAGGATTTTAATAAGATTTAGCTGAGCTTTAGGTTCTTGGGTTGCCCTGGAGGCAAAAGGATGGCTAAAGGAATAGAGATGGAAGGAGATTTGGGAAGCAAAGTGCACCAAGTTTGAGGACAAAGTCTGAAAGGCAAAAGTAATTTTGACACGTTAAACAAGTAGGTAAATACCAGGAATTGTTCAGCATGGTCAGAGATAGGAACAAAATGAAGTAAGTAATGAAAGATGAGGTTGGTAAATAGTAGAGACCAGAACAGAAGGGATCTTCCAAGCCATGTTAAGAAGTTTAGACGTCAGTCTTCCAGAAAAGAGTTAAGAAATTAAGTAGTGTGTATATGATCAAAACATTACTCTGACAGTGTAGGCAGTGAATTACAAGCAAGGAAAATTAAGATGAGAAGATAAAGGCAGCAACTATCATCCAGGTGAGGGATTAGGGTGACATAAATATGGAAGTAATAGCAAGGATGGAGAGATGAATATATCCCGCTGATATTTGGAGGATGGTTGATGGTGTAGACCATGAGTGTGCAGAATGTCATTTGAAAGTGCTCTTGGGATCAATATATGAGGGAAAAGAGAAGGAAGCAGAACTATGGAGAGGGAGAAATGGGGCTCTAATGAAGACATGAGGCATTCACTGATAGTTGTGGAACTAAGACGGTCCCATAGAGTTGTCTGGAGTTGGGCCTTTAAATTCTCCATGAACTGGTCACTGGGCATGCGCTGTACTCTTGGATGAGGTAGTGCTCTAGGGTTGGGGAAATCCCAGAGAGGGCAGATGGCTGCAAGCTCTCAGCCGGCAGCATTCTCACCAGCTGGAGAAATGTGCGCTTAAGTCCTGAAGGGCAATCTGGGCAGTACAGACAACAGAGTGTTTGCTGCTATTCAATATTGAGAGTAAGGGAGTGGGAGGGGTGAAATGTAGCTTTAAGTTTCTGGCTGAGGCATTTGGTGGATGTTAATTCTCTCCAGAGAGATAGGGGACGTGGATGAAGCTGTTAAGTTGAGTGAAGAAGGGACTGGCTCAGTTTAGGTCATGTGGAGTTTGATTCATACAGATGGAGATTCACATTGGCAGTTAAATTTGTAAAGCTTGATATAATTATAAAGATTTGCACTGTGCATATGTGTATGTGTGTGTGTGTGTGCGCATGCATGAATTTGTAAGTGTCATTTAAAGAAGGGCAACTGCTCACATATGGAATAATTTTGTATAAATTAGAAAAAGCCCTCCTCTAGGTAAATACTGGCCCTGGAGTGCACATCCTGGCAAGCAGAACACAGACTGAATTTCTGCCAGCACTCACTCTTTCTTGGCCTAGCACTTTCGGGCAGTGTACAGACTGCACAGCCTTACTTAGAGGCCATGAGTTAAATGACAAGTGAAGTCATAGGAATGAAATACATTGTCTAAAAAGAGTAGTGAGGTGAGAAGGGATGTCTTCTGAAAGATGCCTAAGGAAAACCAATATTTAAGAAGTAAAAAAAAAAAAGCAGGTGTTACCCACAAAAATATTTAGAAAGACCAGTTAGGGAGGTTGGGGAAAATGTGTTATTAATACTAAAATTACAAAAACACTAATATTCAAGAAAGAGTTTGAACAGTGTCAAAAGCTGCAGAGAAGGCCAGTAACATAAGACTGTGAGATGTTTCCACTGAATTTATCAATGTGATGCTAATAAAAACTGATTAAATACATTAGCACTAAAACCCTTTTGATCACCATTTATTACTTGTGGATTAAGAATCCCTTAGGGTCTTAACGGGCTAGCCTCAGAGTCATCAATATGAATATCACTTGTCAGGCACTGGCCATGTTGAAATGCACAGTCAAATAAAGATACATTAACATAGACTATGCAATTATTGGACGACTGAGTCTGAATAGTAGCTATGATTTATCTGGCTGTCTTTGTATGTTAGACACTCTACATAGCACCTTAATTAAACCTCGAAACCACCCTATGAGGTAGATATCATTATACTGATTTTACAGATGATATGTTTGAGATTTCAGAGTTGTGAGTTACTTGTCAAAGATGCATAGTGATAAGTAGATGAATTAAGTTTCTGCTCCACATCTGATTATTCCATGGTCCCTGTCTCTTCCTCTGTCATTATGACTGCAGAATCCAAGATTCCTTTTAAAACTCCCCTTACCCTATAATATTCAAGTCCTGAATTCCTGAGTATCAAGCAGTACTAGCTAATAACTGCAGGGGCTTTTTAATTATTTAATTTAATTTTTAATTTAAAAAAATTATTTGATCTCCTGCCATGGAAGCCTGAAGTGACCCCTGGCAGATGACTGCCACATTCCCCATCAATCCAAATGCAATATAAACACAACTAGGGCTTATTTGACAATGCAGACCCTGCCAGGCAGTCTAAGTAGTGGTGTTTATTTTCACAACTGCAGTGATTATTGTCCTTAAATCAAGAATGTGTTATTGGTATGTATATCGAAGGCTGGATTTTAAATTACTGATCTACCAAGTTAGAAGTCAAGAAGAACAAACAGCACCTTAAAATGTTGTAAATTTTTCACTACAACCAAATTCTTCATGAACACTGTACCTTAACTTTGCTCTCCCACATACTATCTGTACTAGGGACAGGTCCTAAATTTATAAATATGATGTCTGGGAGGAGTATTTAAGTCCCCAGCTCCTGTTATCCTGGAGAAAGGTTCTAGCATTGACCTATCAGACAATTACATGAGTAGATAAATGCCCTTTTATTCTTTAAACTAGTTCAAAACAGATAATTACTTTTTCCATTTTAAATGTGTATTATTTTTTAAATCAGTTATTATGCCACTGACTATTGTATATTTCAATAGTATTTCATAGTTTAGAATTATGCTCCTATATGCAATTATTTCTTTTTAATATTTACCATAACCTTAACTATGTACTGTTCTTATATTTAAATTAATCATGGTTAATCCCAAAAAACACAGAGTTCAATGAAATAATGTCACAGTCACAGATTTCTTAAAGTTATTTAAATAAATCTTTTCCTAGGAAGACTGAATATTAAAAACTGTCTTCTTGTATAGAAAAGGGTATATAGGATGCTACATTTTTTATAAGAAATGATAGAATGTAAGTATAGTTATATGTATTTGATTATTTTGCAAAAGAAACACTGGAAAAAATAAGCCAGAAACTAATAAAGACCATTACTTTTATGAGCAAAGTGGTGATGGTAGTGGTGGTATGGGAAAAAAAAATGGATGGAGAGATTAGGTTTGAAAAAAGGACATCTGTGAATGCATGCACCTTTTTGTATAATTTTTTGTTTTGAGTCATGTAAATGTTTTAAAATAAACATTTAATGATACAAATTCCTTCTAAGAACTGCTTTAGCTGCATGCCACAAATTTTGATATGTTTTTAAATTTAATTTAAAATATTTAAAAATTTCCCTGTTAACTTCTTTTTGAACCTATGAATTATTTAGAATTGTCTTACTTAATTTCTAAATATTTTGGAATTTCCCAGCTATGTTTCTGTTTTTATTTCCAGTTTAATTGCATTGTGACTCAAGAAAATATGTAGTCTATTCTTTTGTGCTTGTTAAATTGTTTTATGATTCAGATTAAGTCTTTCTTGGAGAATATTTCATGCACACTTGAGAAGAATGTATATTCCACTATTGTTGGATTGGAGTGTTCCATTAATACCAGTTAGATCAAATTGATTGATAGTTTGTCTATAACCTTACTTGACCTTATTTCTACTTGTTCTACAAATTATTGAGAGAGCAAGTCTGAACTCTAATTTTAGAGATCTATACTTCTTTTTAAAATCAGTTTTTGAAGTTCAGTTGTTAGAAGTATACACGTTTAGGATTATGTCTTCTTGGAGAATTGACCCATTTGTGGTAATGCAATGAGGTTTTTGTCTCTAATATTTCTTATTCTGGATTCTATGTTTTCTGAAATTAATAGAATCATACCAGCTTTCTTTTCATTAATATTTTCATGGCACATCTTTATTTGCAAAAGTTGTAGAGATAGGTGATTTAAAAATTAACAAGTTAGGCAATTGAAATATAAATCACTCTTGTACCTCTGGAAGTATTTTAAGTTTTCAGAATTAATCTGATCAGGAATGTTTTTAAGTATGTGAGCCTTTAAGAAGACTGCCATCCTCCTGGGTTTATATAATGTAAATTAACATGGGATGACGGATAACATTGATAAAATTGCCAGATTTGTTGAAGCAGAGAAAGAGTGTCACAAAGAATGTACAGATATCTCATAAGCCTTCATTCAGAGAATCACTGTTCAGTCAGTGATATTTGAAATCTACTTTGTGCCAGGCACCATTCTAAATGATGCGGATACAGCAGTGAATAACACAAACACAAATTCCTTTCCTCACGGAACTAGCAGTACATTCAAACAGGCTAGCCTCAAGAGTCATCAATATGAATATCACTTGCCAGGCACTGACCACGTTGAAATGCAAAGTCTAACAAAGATATATGAACAGAGACTATGCAAGTATTGGATGATTGGGTCTGAATAGTAGTTATCATTTATCTGGTTTTCTCTGTATGTTAGACACTCTACATAGCACCATAATTAAATCTCAAAACCACCTGTGAGGTAGATATCATTATGCTGATTTTGCAGATGAAGAATTTGAGATTTCAGAATTGTTGAGTTACTTGTCACAGATGATAAGTGGATGATTTAAAATTCTGCTCCACATCTGAGCACACCAAACAGGACATTCAAACAGGAAGTCTAGCTAGGTTGTGATGCAGGACTGGAGTCTTCACTCTTCTACTCTGTCTGGGTACCAGTCTTGATAGAGCCAATGGGGCCCATTCATAGGTAAGTGGATCCAGTTAGGTTATTTAAATGGATTATTTGACTTGGGACATTTGGATGCAACACAGGGGTTTTTTAGAGTCCTGCTTTGGAAAAGAAACTACAGTTCACAAAAATGTAACTATATGCCATACAAACTGTTGGTATATGGTAGAACTCTGATGTTAATTTTCAATCCATCTTAGCTCAAGACCTTTATGCTGCTCCGGTGATGGGTGCACCAAAATCTCAGAAATCATCACTAAAGACCTTACTCATGTAACTGAACAGCACCTGTACTCCAATAACCTATGGAAAAATAATTTTTTAATAAAAGAAATCTCGCTCTGTATGACTGCTATAATCTAGCTAAGGTTTATTTCTAGTGTCATCTGGTATCTGTTGATCTTCCTCATGCTGCTTTTGTTTTGCATCATTCTATATCAAGTTGTTTCCTGATTGCATGAGGGACATTATTACTGATTTTTAAAAACTTTAGTCCTTCATCTGTAATAGCCCAAAGTTAATGTGTTAGATAACTGCTCCTTGTCAACTGTTTTTAAAGGAGGCTTTTAATCACTCAATATGCTCTGAAAAGATGTCTTCTGCTAGTTACTTCTATTTTATAAATATTAGCTTTGTCTTTTACTGACTGCTTTTCTTTTTCTTTTTAACTTTTAAGTTCAGGGTGTAAAAGTGCAGGTTTGTTACATAGGTAAACTTGTGTCATGGGAATTGTACAGATTATTTCTTCATGCAAGTATTAAGCTTAGTACCCATTAGTTATTTTTCCTGATCCTCTCCCTCCTCCCACCATCCACCCCCTGAAAGGCCCCTGTGTGTGGCGTTCTCCTCTATGTGTTCTCATCATTCAGCTCCTATTTATAAATGAGAACGTGTGGTATTTGGTTTTCTGTTCCTGTGTTAGTTTGCTAAGATTAGTGGTCTCCAGCTCCATCCATTTTCCTGCAAAGGACACGATCATGTTCTTTTTTATGGCTGCATGGTATTCTATGGTGTAAATGTACCACATTTTCTTTATTCATTACTGACTGCTCTTCACCCTACTGTCTCCTGTTAGTCTTTATTGCATGTTTTTTCCTGTTTGCTCCTGACGACCTGTAAAAGTACTTACATCACATATGTTTGGGGTCTCATTGGGAGATAAACTGATTTTGGAATAGATTTGCATATATGCATTAGTATTTTTCCCCATGTTTTTCATTTGCTTGTAGTGGGCAAATATATTAATATTTATGGGAAACAAACAAGAGAAAAAACTTATTACAACCCCAATCTCATAAAATTAAACTATTTTCACGTTTTCACTTCTTCATTCAGTCGGTGTTCTTTCTGCATCTCTATATTATTCTATCCTTCTGTTATTTTACTGAGCACTAGCTCTGTGCTGGGCACCAGGGTGCAACAGTTGAACATACTTGATCTTGTCTTGATGAGCTCAGAGTCTATTATGAGAGACAAAGAGTTAAACATGCAATTTAAATACATTGTGTGTCAGGATACCTAAAACAGTCTTGCTTGGCTAGGCATAACTTTCAATATGATATAGTGTCTGTCTCAAGACCTGAAGGGGAAATAGACATTATTCCAGACGAAGGGGTGAGAGAGGAGAGACCTCCATGAGGCTTAAATGACTCAGAATAATTATTTTTTAAAATGTGTTTGTGGGGTCCAGATAAGGTGAAAGGAATGGTGCAGCACATAGTGAGAATGAAGCTCTCTACGTAGGCCAGGTTTCTTGGGAGCATCTAAACTTTCTTTTGCTAGTTTTTTTTTTTTTTTTTTCACTGTTTAAGAATTTTTTTTCTTTTTTAAATTATATTTTAAGTTCTGGGATACAGGTGCAGAATGTGCAGGTTTGTTACATAGGTATATATATGCCATGGTGGTTTGCTGCACCCATCATCAACCCATCATCTACATTAGGTATTTCTCCTGATATATTTTACACATTATTCTTGAATTGATTTCTAAATATTTTAATTTTTGCAACCAACAGAAAAAAATTGGGGTCTTTTCTGACATTTTCTGTTTTGCTGTTTATATAAAAGGCTGCCAGTTCCTCTATATTAATTTTATATCTGGTCACATTACTGAATTATTTTATTTGTAGTAGTTTTCAATTGATTCTCTCAGGGTTTTCAAATACCTAATCATGATATCTGTAAATAAGAATAATTTTACCACCTCCTCTTCAATTTTAATATTTTTAATGTATTTCTCTTGTCTAATCGTGTTGGGTAATACCCCTAGGACAATGGTAAATAATAATGAACATATTAAATAGTAGTAAACATCCCTTGTTTCTGACTTTCTGCCTTCTCTCTTCCACACCACAATTTGAGTATATTATCACCACAGTGTTCACTTTTATACTATTAGCTATACTTAGACTCCGATTGCCTGATTCTTGGCTTACCTTCTATTTTTATATTTTTTCCTATCATCTATTAGTTAAATTAAACTAGTCATCTAGGATTTTCTTTGAGGACTAATGGAAATAATTATCTGATGTGTTTCATGTTTAAACACAGTTGTATTGGGCAGGGCGCGGTGGCTCATGCCTGTAATCCCAGCATTTTGGGAGGCCGAGGCAGGTGGATACCTTGAGGTCAGGAGTTTGAGATAAGCCTGGCCAACATGGTGAAATCCTGTCTCTACTAAAAATACAAAAATGAGCTGGGTGTGTTGGCACGCATCTGTAGTCCCAGCTACGCGGGAGGCTGAGGCAGGAGAATCGCTTGAACCCAGGAGGTGGATGTTGCAGAGAGCCGAGATCGCGCCACTGCACTCCAGCCTGGGAGACACAGCGAAACTCCATTTCAAAAAACAAAAACTAAAACAAAAACATTTGGGGGGGGCGGAGCAAGATGGCCGAATAGGAACAGCTCCAGTCTCCAACTCCCAGCGCGAGCGACACAGAAGACCGGTGATTTCTGCATTTTCAACCAAGGTACTGGGTTCATCTCACTGGGGAGTGCCGGACGATTGGTGCTGGTCAGCTGCTGCAGCCCGACCAGCGAGAGCTGAAGTAGGGCAAGGCATTGCCTCACCTGGGAAGCACAAGGGGGAAGGGAATCCCTTTTCCTAGCCAGGGGAACTGAGACACACAACACCTGGAAAATCAGATAACTCCCACCCCAATACTGCGCTTTAAGCAAACAGGCACACCAGGAGATCATATCCCACACCTGGCCGGGAGGGTCCCACACCCAGGGAGCCTCCCTCATTGCTAGCACAGCAGTCTGTGATCTACTGGCAAGGCAGCAGCGAGGCTGGGGGAGGGGCGCCCGCCATTGCTGAGGCTTAAGTAGGTAAACAAAGCTGCTGGGAAGCTCGAACTGGGTGGAGCTCACAGCAGCTCAAGGAAACCTGCCTGTCTCTGTAGACTCCACCTCTGGGGACAGGGCACAGTAAACAATAACAAATGCAGCAGAAAGCTCTGCAGACGCAAACGACTCTGTCTGACAGCTTTGAAGAGAGCAGTGGATCTCCCAACATGAGGTTGAGATCTGAGAAGGGACAGACTCCCGGCTCAAGTGGGTTCCTGACCCCTGAGTAGCCTAACTGGGAGACATCCCCCACTAGGGGCAGTCTGACACCCCACACCTCACAGGGTGGAGTACACCCCTGAGAGGAAGCTTCCAAAGCAAGAATCAGACAGGTACACTCGCTGTTCAGAAATATTCTATCTTCTGCAGCTTCTGCTGCTGATACCCAGGCAAACAGGGTCTGGAGTGGACCTCAAGCAATCTCCAACACACCTACGGCTGAGGGTCCTGACTGTTAGAAGGAAAACTATCAAACAGGAAGGACACCTACACCAAAACCCCATCAGTACATCACCATCATCAAAGACCAGAGGCAGATAAAACCACAAAGATGGGGAAAAAGCAGGGCAGAAAAGCTGGAAATTCAAAAAATAAGAGCACATCTCCCCCTGCAAAGGAGCACAGCTCATCGCCAGCAATGGATCAAAGCTTGACGGAGAATGACTTTGACGAGATGAGAGAAGAAGGCTTCAGTCCATCCAATTTCTCAGAGCTAAAGGAGGAATTACGTACCCAGCACAAAGAAACTAAAAATCTTGAAAAAAAAGTGGAAGAATTGATGGCTAGAGTAATTAATGCAGAGAAGGTCCTAAACGAAATGAAAGAGATGAAAACCATGACACGAGAAATACGTGACAAATGCACAAGCTTCAGTAACCGACTCGATCAACTGGAAGAAAGAGTATCAGCGATTGAGGATCAAATGAATGAAATGAAGCGAGAAGAGAAACCAAAAGAAAAAAGAAGAAAAAGAAATGAACAAAGCCTGCAAGAAGTATGGGATTATGTAAAAAGACCAAATCTACGTCTGATTGGGGTGCCTGAAAGTGAGGGGGAAAATGGAACCAAGTTGGAAAACACTCTTCAGGATATCATCCAGGAGAACTTCCCCAACCTAGTAGGGCAGGCCAACATTCAAATCCAGGAAATACAGAGAACGCCACAAAGATACTCCTCGAGAAGAGCAACTCCAAGACACATAATTGCCAGATTCACCAAAGTTGAAATGAAGGAAAAAATCTTAAGGGCAGCCAGAGAGAAAGGTCGGGTTACCCACAAAGGGAAGCCCATCAGACTAACAGCAGATCTCTCGGCAGAAACTCTACAAGCCAGAAGAGAGTGGGGGCCAATATTCAACGTTCTTAAAGAAAAGAATTTTAAACCCAGAATTTCATATCCAGCCAAACTAAGTTTCATAAGTGAAGGAGAAATAAAATCCTTTACAGATAAGCATATGCTTAGAGATTTTGTCACCACTAGGCCTGCCTTACAAGAGACCCTGAAGGAAGCACTAAACATGGAAAGGAACAACCGGTACCAGCCATTGCAAAAACATGCCAAAATGTAAAGACCATCGAGGCTAGGAAGAAACTGCATCAACTAATGAGCAAAATAACCAGTTAATATCATAATGGCAGGATCAAGTTCACACATAACAATCTTAACCTTAAATGTAAATGGACTAAATGCTCCAATTAAAAGACACAGACTGGCAAACTGGATAAAGAGTCAAGACCCATCAGTCTGCTGTATTCAGGAGACCCATCTCACATGCAGAGACATACATAGGCTCAAAATAAAGGGATGGAGGAAGATTTACCAAGCAAATGGAGAACAAAAAAAAGCGGGGGTTGCAATACTAGTCTCTGATAAAACAGACTTTAAACCATCAAAGATCAAAAGAGACAAAGAAGGCCATTACATAATGGTCAAGGGATCAATTCAATAGGAAGAGCTAACTATCCTAAATATATATGCACCCAATACAGGAGCACCCAGATTCATAAAGCAAGTCCTTAGAGACTTACAAAGAGACTTAGACTCCCATACAATAATAATGGGAGACTTCAACACTCCACTGTCAACATTAGACAGATCAACGAGACAGAAAGTTAACAAGGATATCCAGGAATTGAACTCATCTCTGCAGCAAGCAGACCTAATAGACATCTATAGAACTCTCCACCCCAAATCAACAGAATATACATTCTTCTCAGCACCACATCGTACTTACTCCAAAATTGACCACGTAATTGGAAGTAAATCACTCCTCAGCAAATGTACAAGAACAGAAATTATAACAAACTGTCTCTCAGACCACAGTGCAATCAAACTAGAACTCAGGACTAAGAAACTCAATCAAAACCGCTCAACTACATGGAAACTGAACAACCTGCTCCTGAATGACTACTGGGTACATAACAAAATGAAGGCAGAAATAAAGATGTTCTTTGAAACCAATGAGAACAAAGATACAACATATCAGAATCTCTGGGACACATTTAAAGCAGTGTGTAGAGGGAAATTTATAGCACTAAATGCCCACAAGAGAAAGCAGGAAAGATCTAAAATTGACACTAACATCGCAATTAAAAGAACTAGAGAAGCAAGAGCAAACACATTCGAAAGCTAGCAGAAGGCAAGAAATAACTAAGATCAGAGCAGAACTGAAGGAGATAGAGACACAAAAAACCCTCCAAAAAATCAATGAATCCAGGAGTTGGTTTTTTGAAAAGATCAACAAAATTGACAGACCACTAGCAAGACTAATAAAGAAGAAAAGAGAGAAGAATCAAATCGACGCAATTAAAAATGATAAAGGGGATATCACCACCGACCCCACAGAAATACAAACTACCATCAGAGAATACTATAAACACCTCTACGCAAATAAACTGGAAAATCTAGAAGAAATGGATAATTTCCTGGACACTTACACTCTCCCAACACTAAACCAGGAAGAAGTTGAATCCCTGAATAGACCAATAGCAGGCTCTGAAATTGAGGCAATAATTAATAGCCTACCAACCAAAAAAAGTCCAGGACCAGATGGATTCACAGCTGAATTCTACCAGAGGTACAAGGAGGAGTTGGTACCATTCCTTCTGAAACTATTCCAATCAATAGAAAAAGAGGGAATCCTCCCTAACTCATTTTATGAGGCCAACATCATCCTGATACCAAAGCCTGGCAGAGACACAACAAAAAAAGAGAATTTTAGACCAATATCCCTGATGAACATCGATGCAAAAATCCTCAATAAAATACTGGCAAACCGGATTCAGCAACACATCAAAAAGCTTATCCACCATGATCAAGTGGGCTTCATCCCTGGGATGCAAGGCTGGTTCAACATTCGCAAATCAATAAACATAATCCAGCATATAAACAGAACCAAAGACAAGAACCACATGATTATCTCAATAGATGCAGAAAAGGCTTTTGACAAAATTCAACAGCCCTTCATGCTAAAAACGCTCAATAAATTCGGTATTGATGGAACGTACCTCAAAATAATAAGAGCTATTTATGACAAACCCACAGCCAATATCATACTGAATGGGCAAAAACTGGAAAAATTCCCTTTGAAAACTGGCACAAGACAGGGATGCCCTCTCTCACCACTCCTATTCAACATAGTGTTGGACGTTCTGGCTAGGGCAATTAGGCAAGAGAAAGAAATCAAGGGTATTCAGTTAGGAAAAGAAGAAATCAAATTGTCCCTCTTTGCAGATGACATGATTGTATATTTAGAAAACCCCATTGTCTCAGCCCAAAATCTCCTTAAGCTGATAAGCAACTTCAGCAAAGTCTCAGGATACAAAATTAATGTGCAAAAATCACAAGCATTCTTATACACCAGTAACAGACAAACAGAGAGCCAAATCAGGAATGAACTTCCATTCACAATTGCTTCAAAGAGAATAAAATACCTAGGAATCCAACTTACAAGGGATGTAAAGGACCTCTTCAAGGAGAACTACAAACCACTGCTCAGTGAAATAAAAGAGGACACAAACAAATGGAAGAACATACCATGCTCATGGATAGGAAGAATTAATATCGTGAAAATGGCCATACTGCCCAAGGTAATTTATAGATTCAATGCCATCCCCATCAAGCTACCAATGAGTTTCTTCACAGAATTGGAAAAAACTGCTTTAAAGTTCATATGGAACCAAAAAAGAGCCCGCATCTCCAAGACAATCCTAAGTCAAAAGAACAAAGCTGGAGGCATCACGCTACCTGACTTCAAACTATACTACAAGGCTACAGTAACCAAAACAGCATGGTACTGGTACCAAAACAGAGATACAGACCAATGGAACAGAACAGAGTCCTCAGAAATAATACCACACATCTACAGCCATCTGATCTTTGACAAACCTGAGAGAAACAAGAAATGGGGAAAGGATTCCCTATTTAATAAATGGTGCTGGGAAAATTGGCTAGCCATAAGTAGAAAGCTGAAACTGGATCCTTTCCTTACTCCTTATACGAAAATTAATTCAAGATGGATTAGAGACTTAAATGTTAGACCTAATACCATAAAAATCCTAGAGGAAAACCTAGGTCGTACCATTCAGGACATAGGCATGGGCAAAGACTTCATGTCTAAAACACCAAAAGCAACAGCAGCAAAAGCCAAAATTGACAAATGGGATCTAATTAAACTAAAGAGCTTCTGCACAGCAAAAGAAACTACCATCAGAGTGAACAGGCAACCTACAGAATGGGAGAAAATTTTTGCAATCTACTCATCTGACAAAGGGCTAATATCCAGAACCTACAAAGAACTCAAACAAATTTACAAGAAAAAAACAAACAAACAACCCCATCAAAAAGTGGGCAAAGGATATGAACAGACATTTCTCAAAAGAAGACATTCATACAGCCAACAGACACATGAAAAAATGCTCATCATCACTGGCCATCAGAGAAATGCAAATCAAAACCACAATGAGATACCATCTCACACCAGTTAGAATGGCGATCATTAAAAAGTCAGGAAACAACAGGTGCTGGAGAGGATGTGGAGAAATAGGAACACTTTTACACTGTTGGTGGGATTGTAAACTAGTTCAACCATTATGGAAAACAGTATGGCGATTCCTCAAGGATCTAGAACTAGATGTACCATATGACCCAGCCATCCCATTACTGGGTATATACCCAAAGGATTATAAATCATGCTGCTATAAAGACACATGCACACGTATGTTTATTGCGGCACTATTCACAATAGCAAAGACTTGGAATCAACTCAAATGTCCATCAGTGACAGATTGGATTAAGAAAATGTGGCACATATACACCATGGAATACTATGCAGCCATCAAAAAGGATGAGTTTGTGTCCTTTGTAGGGACATGGATGCAGCTGGAAACCATCATTCTTAGCAAACTATCACAAGAACAGAAAACCAAACACCGCATGTTCTCACTCATAGGTGGGAACTGAACAATGAGATCACTTGGACTCAGGAAGGGGAACATCACACACCGGGGCCTATCATGGGGAGGGGGGAGGGGGGAGGGATTGCATTGGGATTTATACCTGATGTAAATGACGAGGTGATGGGTGCAGCACAGCAACATGGCACAAGTATACATATGTAACAAACCTGCACGTTATGCACATGTACCCTACAACTTAAAATATAATAATAATAAATAAAAAAACATTTGTATGTTGCTTTTATACTTGAATACAGTTTGGCTGGATATAACATTTTTATGTTGTACATCTTTTCCTTGAATAGTTTAAATGTTTTGCTTCTTGTGATGAATGACGACTAATACTTTAAAGAGAAACTGATCTATATCTATATCAATAAAGAGAGAGAAAGATAAAAGAACAAAAGAGCCATAAAAAACAGGCAAGAAGGCTTGAACATAGACCCACTATATTTCCATACATGGTTATGCAGGTTAGGACTTTACAATACATAATTAGAGCCTCTTAAGAAGAAAATTCAAATGAATAAGCAGAACAGGTTTTTAAAATTACAATGAAAAAAATGTCAAAGATTTAAAAGATGTACAAGTCCAAGGAAAGACTGACTCAATAGTCAACGCCAAGAAATATATACACATATATGTACATATACACTTATATATTTATATTTAATTTTACCTTCATTTATGTTTTTTGCTCCTCCTGCTTGATATGTACAGCTCATGTTTTATCTCTTTTTATTGTATCATTACCTATTCCCCAATGTTGTGTACTTTGTTTTGTGCATTTTTAAAATAGCTTCATTAAATTTTCTCTTTTTTTAAATATGTGAATGTTGGTCAGCATCTTTAACTACAGAAAATAATTTATACTAGATGATTAAAGCAAAAGGGGTTTGTTAAAGAGTATTTGGTAACTCACAAACTCTCCTAAGGAGCTAGTGAACTAGCCTTGAATACTATACATTGCCAGGGGCAATGCAGCTGGGACAATGCCCAAACACACATCCCCAGTGTCCTAGCAGAAACTGTTTGCTGCTCTCACCCATACTCAGCACCCAGGGCACTGAAGACTATGAGCCAGAATCTCCACTCCAGTGCCCCAGAACCAGTGCCCTCCATCCACGTGCTTGCCAGAAGACAAGTGCTCCATATGTGGATTCCACTGTTGCTTTCTTTTCCAAATCTCAGGTGGTGATTTTCCTCAGTGGATCTTTGTCATAGGCAAAACTTGAGCTACAAGTCTGAGAAATTATACGGTGTGGTTTCTCAGCCAGCTAGAAAAGCTAGAAGGGAATGAGAGTGAATATTGTTTTAGCCAATTTATGATATCAGTCACATTCTAATAAAATATTTGATCACAATTTTTATCTCTGTGGCTATATTTTTCTGATGAATGTTTTCTATATATCATATGCTTTCTCTGTTTCTTTCATCTTTTTGTTGTTTTATTTCTATATAGCACTTATTGTGCTTCCATATGTATTTTAAGCAGTTGACTCTTTCCTGGATCAGCTACTTGGACCACCTGCTTACAGTGAAGAAACACAGAAGTATTCCAGGTTAACCAAAATTTTTCTTAGGGCCCATTGTTTGTGAGTTCTTTTAGTTTTTATTTCTTTCCACTCATGAGAGACAGGCATCTGTAGAACTGTTCAAAATGTAAAGTTCCTCTTTTACCTTGTGCCCATTGTGTGATTTCTCATTTAGTTCCACCACCTGTTTCTTGATGAAGCAGCACCAGCAGTGCTCCCATTGCTGGGTGTGCACCTGGGGACCAGGCTATGCATCCCAGAAAAGTGAACTGTGATGGCTCTTTCCGAGATATGCTATCAAGAGTTTCACCTTTCTGCTTTCTCCTATAGCCTTGCTCAATACTCAACTGCTTTTGGCACACTTTTGCCTATTTTGTGGTTATAACTATATGTTAGTTCCATTAAATACATGCTTTATGGCTTTCTTTTTATTCTACTTTTTTGATTTTATGTGACGTATAGGAGGTAAGGGAAAAGGCTGATTTTACACCAACATTTTCCAAACCTACTCCCTTCCTAACGCACTTTCTTCCCTCTCCTCTGTGTCTTCACTTGCTACTGGTTGCTACTTCTCAGTCACTTTTGATGGATTTTATGAATTTTTCTAATCTCTAACTGCTGGAATAGTCCAGGATTCAGTCCTTGGAACTCTTCTTCATCTTTGTTCACATGAGGTTCTAGGGATTGATATGTGCTGATAACTTCCAAATTTGCATCTGCTTTCTCAGCCTCTTCATTGAGCCCCAGATTCATATACCCCTCTGCCTACTCAACATTGTCAATTATTTATGCTGTCCAAAAGTAAGCTGAACCTTACCCAACTTAGAGCAATTTTACCTAGTTGCTCAGGGTCAACCTTAGAATCATCCTTGACTCGTCTCTCTTTTTCTCCCCATTCCATGTCAATGCTATTAGCCAGTTTTGTCAGTTCTAGCCTCAACATAGATCTGGAATTCTACCACTTCTCACTATTTCCACACATAACTGTAGTTTATGTCAATCGAAACTAATTTCTCCTTTGGCCACTATAATAATCTCTGTGAGTTCCTTTTCTCCATTCTGCTCTGCTATGGTCTATTTTCCACACAGCAGGCAAAGCAATTCATTAACCTACATCAAATTATATGATTTTTTTTAGTATAATGGCTTCCCATCACGTGTAGAATATAAATCCAAGCCACTGGCCTCTAATGCCCTTCACAACCTGTCATCTCTTTCATTGAGTCATATTCTGCTACTCTCTACAGCTCATGTCTGCCTCCTTGCTGATGCTTAAAGAACCCCACGTGCTCCTGTCTCAGGTCTTTTGCTCTTGCTGTTCCTTCAGCTTGGAGCACTTTTCTCCCAAGCATTAGCCTTGCTGTCTCCTTCACTTCCATCAATATCAAATTGGTTCTATTTATAGGGAACTTCTCTGTCCATTCTATATAAACATGTATGCTGATCAAGCTCTATCCCCTTAAATTACCTTGCTTTTTTTCCCTAGAGCCTGCCAAATAGTAGGGTTTCAGTACAATATTGAAACAATAAATGAATAAGTATGCACGCCTTGTGTTTCTTACCTATGAAATCTGATGGTAGACTGTTGTGCAGATCTTGGATTCTTTTTATCTTTATTTTAAAGAGTTGGCCACCTGAACCAAAAGCCTTTTTCGAATGCTAAGATGTTTGGCTAAAAGTGTAGAACATTGGCAGTTGCCCTTTCTCTTAGCATCTGTGAATGGCTGCACCAGAATTAGAACCCAGTGATTTAGTGGAGCTTACAAGTCTATCCACTGTTCTGTCCTGCCTGCATCCTTAAAGCATCAACATCTCTTGCTTAGATGGTTTTTGTAGCATACCTTAAAACACCTTATGTCCATCTGGCCTCCTGAAACCCATTCTACACCCAGAAATAGTGATCTTTCTAACATGCAAATCTTGTCATGCCACTTTGTTCCTTAAAATCCCAATTTAGAACTCATCCCATCAAGAAGATAATCCAACCATAGCGTAGAAAGCCTGAATCCCCATGACCCAGGTTTCACAATCTACCTCTCCTACGAATCCCACTACACCTTTGGGGTGTTGACAACCTTACTAAACTTGATACATTTTTCCATGCATGCATACATTTTCCCTCTCATTCTTTCTTCTCAGGGACCTCACATTTGACGTTCCTTCTGACTGTTTCTTTCTGTCCATTTGTATCCCACCCACTCCTCCACTTATTATCTAAATCCCATCCTGCCTCGAAGACTTAGCTTAGACACTATCCCTTCTAGGAAGCCTTCCCTTAGTGTTCTTCTACTCCCACATACAGCACATACTGAAAGGGAGAGAGAGAAAGAGAGGGAAAGAAACCACAATAAACAAGAGAAGAATAAAGGATGGTAAGAGAAGAAAAGAAAGGGGGGAAAACTAGAAAGTAAAATGAAAAGTTGGAAAAGGAAATAGAATGAAGAAAACAAGTCATGAAAAACTAAACACGGCTAATGTGGTCTCAGAGGCTGCCCCTGGATTTTATACAGCTTGAGAAATGACTCATCTCTGAACAAGAAACCTTTGTGTCTGTGATGTCTTCCTAGGCTGTGAGCTCTGTGGAGACTGTGCCTTCCTCATCGACAACTCTGTGGCAGCAGTGCTTGTGCACACTCAGCTCTGTTAATATTTCCTGACTGAAAGGATAAGTAAAGTACCATCGGAGGGATCAGAGAGAGGAAAGCATGATTTCTTCTGGGGAAGAAGCAGGGGGTGGTTGTGAAAGGGTTTTTAGAGGAAGGGGCATTTTAGCTGAGAGTTGAAATATTTGCAGGAGTTTGCTAAGTGTGCATGAAGAGCATTTTTGAATGGAAAGGAGGATGTAATTACAATAAATGTTAACTTTTTAACACTACTATGGTGCAGGTACTCTCCAAAGTACTTTTTGATGAATTCTCTGATTAAATCCTTGCAATAAACCAGGAAGATATGCTTCATTACAGTTAGCATTTTGCGGATTAGGGAACAGAGGCAAGGAGAGGTTCCCTAATGTGCCCAGTGTCACAGAGCTAGGAAGTGGTGATGGAGACCTCTAACCCTGATGGTTGCCCCAGGGCCATGCTTTATTTCATGTCTCTGTTCTGCCTCTTCTGAGAGTAAAGCACTTTATGCAGAGCGCTGATCCAAAGGTGTGGTAGTAGATGGAAAGTTTGGGGTCTATTGTTGAGGAAATCAGACTTCTAACCTTAAATTTATTTTCAGGCCAGTGTTATTTCTACTCTTCTATGCTGCCTCCTGCATAAAAATAATATTCGGAAATTAACCAAAGAAAAAACCCAAGTCAATAATGATTATATGAGCAATGTGATTGATATTATTTACACTAGCTAGATTAAAATGTTCCCTAGGAAAAAAAAATCTACAAAGACAATATGAGCCATTATATAAAGATATGTGGAGCCGTCCAGATAGTAAAATTGATGTTATAAATTATTTCTGCCTCTATGGAGAAGGTAAGTCTCCTTGTCAATTTAGCAAGCTTAGAAAACAATGGAATTACAGGGCTCATCATATCAGATAAAATTCACCTTGTTCCAGAATTTCATGCCCCTCTCAACACCCTTCCTAAGTACTTTCCTTTCAGGGGCCACTAAACCAAGCATAAATTGAAGATCTTCAGGGAACTGTGTGGGAAAGAGAAATAAAGCTACTTTCTCTAACTCTTATAGAATGCTTGATGTTAAACAAAAACAAAACAGGCCAGGTGCAGTGACTCACGCCTGTAATCCCAGCACTTTGGGAGGCCGAGGCAGGCGGATCATGACGTCAGGAGATCGAGACCATCCTGGCTAACACGGTGAAACCCCATCTCTACTAAAAACACAAAAAAATTAGTCGGGCGTGGTGGCGGGCGCCTGTAGTCCCAGCTACTCGGGAGACTAAGGCAGGAGAATGGCGTGAACCTGGGAGGCAGAGCTTGCAGTGAGCCGAGATCGCGCCACTGCACTCCAGCCTGGGTGACAGAGCGAGACTCCGTCTCAAACAAAACAAAACAAACAAAAACACAAAACACTGGAGGAATCTGACCTCAGTCACCAGACGTTCCTTAGGATCATAACTGTCAAGTTCTTGAGGGACATGTGCACATTTATTTATCATTGTATAACCTGCTGCAACTGTCCCTGTATCCTTCATCCTAATGGTCCATTCACCTTCATTTCCCTCACCAAATACCAACCCACCATATGCAAGCCTTTATTTTTTCCACTGAGGCATAATCTCAATGATTTCCCTAGGCCTCAGAATGCATATCTTATCTTCCTGCTCTGCCTCCCATGAGACGTGTGCTTGGAGATGCAGCACCAAGGTATCCATTCATTCACTGGGGCAAGGAAAAGGGCAAGGTCTTTCTAGGTGACAGATAAACCTTGCTTCCAAGCCTGAATTTGCCCCAAACTTGTGTGGCCTTGGACAAGTTAACTCACTTCTCTGAGCCTCCGTTCTCCTATCTACAAAAAGAAGGTAGCAGTTTTTTCCACTTCTACATGATTATTATAAAGATTAGATGAGGCTTCATTGATGCACCAACATGTGTAGACATGCAGTCTCTCTCTCTCTCTCTATATATATATATACACACACACACATATATATATAGAGAGAGAGAGAGGAGAGAGAGAGAGAGGGACAAAGTCTCACCCTGTGGCCCAGGCTGGAGTGCAGTGGCACGATCTCGGCTCACTGCAACCTTTGCCTCCTGGGTTCAAGCAATTATCCTGTCTCAGCCTCCCAAGTAGCTGAGACTACCGGTGCATGCCACCACGCTCAGTTAATTTTTGTATTTTTAGTAGAGACGGAATTTCACTATATTGGCAGGCTGGTCCCAAACTCCTGACCTCACATGATCCACCTACCTCGGCCTCCCAAAGTGCTGGAATTACAGGCGTGAGCCATTGTGCCCAGCCAACATGCAGTCAATATTAATTGTCTTCATTACTTTAAGATGTGTGCATCTTGCATTCACCTAACACCTCCCATAGTTAGTGTTGTTTTACTGAGGAAAAAGATAAAATAGGATGTGGTGAAATTTTGTGCAAACCAGAGAAATTACTGCTGTAAACCTGGGTTCTTTCTTGAGTTTTATTCAAAGTATCCAAAAAGAAGAAAATATGTACAGTTGGGAGGAACTTTATTATCCATCAATAAGGCAAAAAAAGGCTTGTACTCTTTGCCAGTAACTGCAACAATTATTCCCCAAATCATTAAATTATATTACTGAAAGTCACAGTGAAATGATCCTTAGCTTTGTAGCATAAAAATTCATAAAATTATCACAAAAATTAAAGGGACTCCTTCTTTTCTGGGAAAAAAACCTCATAACTACAAAGGTATGGTTGTCCTTGCTATGGGAAGAAAGTTTAATCAGTCTTGCTTGGGTTGAAACCATTCAAGGGCACTCCTAGGTGGGTGGATGGTTGATGAGGTGAAGTTGAGAATACAACAGATAAATGGCATCTTGCCCCAAACTCCATCTCCCTTGTCTTCTCTGAGATAGGGCCGACCCAGGTTACCAGCTGGTTGGGACAATGTTCTACTCTGGAATTTTTTTTTTTTTTTCCCAGATTCAATACTACCCGCAGAGAAAGTCATACAAGAACTTGTGTGATGTTTGTATCCAGGACATTAGGACATTTCTGAAGTCCCAAGCATGGGTCAGGGCCATGAAATCTATGTGGCTTGGCTTGTCATCAGTGTTCCTTAATTAGATTTGCTGGAAGATTCTTTGGGGATGAGTTCTCTTGCCCGTGCAGTGGAATTAAACTTGTCTAATTCCAAGTTTAAGTTGGACCATTAATCAATCTATGGCTGGAGACTGTTGTCTATCTCTCTATCTTGTAATTCTTGTGTCATTCCTCTTTCTATAGTCTGAGTTTTTCATACCTTAAAAGACAGCTTAGCAAGCAACCATCAAAATGATGAGTATGCAGTGGCTCTATTTCAACTCACAAGCTATAATTGGAGATATAGGTGGCCATGGGGGAGGTTTGACCTTTAGGCTTAAATGCCTCGGAGGGTGAGGGCAGTAGACTGACACCTCAGCAAGAGGGAAACATATTGCTCTTGGGCAGATGTAAGCTGTAACCTTAGAATTCTGAGTTACTTCGCTATCCTTTTCATTAAGTACTTGGGAAACCTGAAGACCACAGAAGCAAAGGAAATTGCTGGAGATCCCAGAGTTGGTGGTCAGTGTAGCCACTGTTTATTATGTGCCTGCCATATTCATTTTCTGTAATGATCATGAAAATCCTATAGCATGTGGGTAATTGGCCCATTTTTGAGAGAGGAGAGCTGAGAGACTGTGGGTAAAGAGTGCGAGCCCTGTAATCAA
This sequence comes from Macaca fascicularis, assembly GCF_037993035.2. NCBI lineage: Eukaryota > Metazoa > Chordata > Mammalia > Primates > Cercopithecidae > Macaca > Macaca fascicularis. Next base: position 103,916,724 of record NC_088387.1, on the reverse strand, counting down.
ACTGCCTGGCTTTGAATCCCAGCTCTGCTTCTTACTGGCTCTTTGATTTCTGGAATAGTGATTAAGCTCCCAATGTCTCAGTTACTTTTTATGTTTAGTGTCTGTGTACCTACATGTATCCCATAACATCATGCTGGAATTCTCAAATATACACAATAAAATTTATTTAAAGAAAAATACAATAAAAAAATTAGCCCCCTACCTCCCTGCTTAGTGTTTTTAACACTGCACGAGAGGATGAGAAATGATCAATAAAGTTGGCTATCATCATTGCCCAGTGCCCACAGCCAGTTCTTTTGGGATTTGGGATTCACTTGTACCGATCAACAGCCATGCTCTTACCTTCCTGCCAGACTCCCTGAGATCCACCACGCGGCCTGCACCTCCTGCTGCCCAAACACTGCACTCTCCTATCTTCTGAACCATCTCAGCTAATGAGTAGTATAGAAAGTGAAGCTGTTATCTGTTTTGTATTTTTCTCCATCTTCCCCTCATTTTACAGGGCAGCGAGAGAGAATGATGAGGTACTTGTGGAATACGTTTGAGGAAGGATTACAATGGGATATTTGGGAAGAGGAGTGACTTGAGAGTTCAGAAAACCAAAATTTTAAAAAGCAATGTTACCTTTAGTGATTTCGCCAGCACACATGATTGCATCCTCAGCACTTCAAGTTCAATACTCTGAGAGTTGAACTGTTTTGGAGAAACTGACTCCATAATAGATCTTATAAGAGACTAATACACAAAAGGAAAAATGACCATTTAGTGACGTTTAGAAAAGTATGGTTGTTAGTTGTACAAGATGATTTTTGTTTGTTTGTTTGTTTTGTTTTGTTTTGTTTTGCTTTTGGTCCTGGCAAGGTTAAATTGCCCCTAGTAATCAAGTGACATAAGAACTCAAACAAAAATGAGATGGCTGCATGGAATGTATGAAACTCATTTTCTTATTTAACAAATATTTATTGAGACTTCTTTTTGCCGTGCACTGTACTATATTCTAAAGTTACAGCAGAAAAAGAGGTGTAATAATAACTATATGATTTCTTATGTTATATATAAATAAGTGCTCAGATAGTTATTCTCTGTCAGAAACTAAGTGTTCTGTGGTCAATAGCTTTTTAGATTCTCATCACAGCTCTGTGAACTCACTGCTGTCCTCATGCCTGGTTCTCAGATGGGGAACCTGGAGCATACAGGGGGAAGCCACGATTTCTTCATTTACAAGGATTATAGTCACCTTGCCAATGAGTCACAAAGGCAAGCAAGCAGTCCCATCTGATGTGCAAAAGGCAGACGTGAAGGCAGGTGCTGGAGCTGAGAGCACACAGAAGGGGCACCCAGCCCAGGAAAGCGATATTCACAGGAAGAATTGAGGACAGTGTGACAGATGACCTGAGAAGCAGGGCAGGTGACGATGCCATAGGGGAGGCAGGCCTTTGTGCAGTGTGGCAGGAGATTACATCCAGAGGGGAAAGCAGGTTGGAACAGGTACTGCAGAGTGTGGCAGAGCCAGCCTATTAAGCCCTTGAACCATGTCAAGGTATTCAGATTGCATACTGAACATAACAGGAAACCTATCTGAAGGGATTTAGCAGGAAAGTAACAAGAAATTCATGATTTAGAACTATTTCTCTGGCTGTGGTGCATAGAATTATTGGAAGGGAGATGGGGGTGGGGTGGGCCTGGAAGTACGGACGAAGTGAGGAAGCTGATGCGGTGAGAAACACTGGTGACGTGAAATATGGTGGGGGCAATGGGGATGGTACAGGTGGACACATTTGAGGAATGCAGAAGGCAGAATTGATAAAAGATCAGATAAGTAAACTCATAACATGGAAACTCAGGCAAATTATCAGGAAATGCAACAGTATCAAGCTCTGAAGTGGCCGCCTGTGTTGGGGGTTTTCCTCCCCGGCAGAGTGGAGATGACCACAACCATGTTAGCCATCTCTAATCCCTTCTCCTAAGGGCAGTACCTGGGTGACCTTACTTTTATTGTGCTTTGGAGGCTTACCAGCACCTTCTGATAAAATGTTGGTGCCTTTGGAAGCTTTTACACCTGGGAGGTATTCTATTTTCTTAAGGTGGCCCTGCATGACTGTGCATGACCCATTGTGTATTGGTTTTGCAGTGTAAGTCCCAGAGGTAATCATAATTTTCTCATTCCCGAGCTCTTGGGGTCTGCTACATGCCAGTGTCTATGGCACATACTCTCTACATTGTCTTGGTTTCATGGACGTCTTGAGGAGCCACAGAATCATCACTGTTCCATGACTATTGCTTGAAATGTTCCTCTGCAAGGTACACCCTACCCATTGCCTTCACAATAGCCCTGCAATAGGATAGATAAGTGTGGAAGTTGGACGGGGCAGGGGAAATCTAAAAAGTTAAATAACTCCAGAATGATGTGAACAGTTAGTGGCAAGGCTCACATTTCAAAGCCCTTGCTCATTCCATCACAGTGTATTATATTGCTTGTCTGAAATCTTTAGGCTGGTCTCCCAACACATTATTTGGCTGAAAGCTATGCACTTATTAAGCTCACATTTATGCATGTAAACATATATATGTATAAGTGTCCACACACATATGCACATACTCGTACTTGCTTATCTAAGTAAATTCTATGAGAGTGAAGAACATATTTCAATCATCTATCTCAACCATTGTTGCTCCCTAACACTTAACACAAAGCCTGAAACTAATATTTTGAAATGAATTATGATATGACAGATTACATCATCCACCTTCCTTACAGATTTCGAGGTAAATTTTGCATGAAAGTTAGTCCCTATCCTAAAGGAAATTGTATGACAAATGTATGAACAACCAGTGCCATGGCTGAGTCTATAGAGATGCTGATGCCACCTTTCTGGGACAGTCAGCACCTGTCTTCCCATCTCATCCCCCTCATGATGCCCAGCATGTGGTGGGCCTAAAATTGCTGCCCTGTGCATGCACCCATCTTTATTCATCTCCCTCTGCAAGTCCATAGATTCCTAGTCCTGACCTCCTTGCTCTGAATCACAGACAATCTGATATGCTCCACACAACATTTTTATTTCTGTCTCCCTATTATGATGGGAAAAGGTTACAGGCCCTCAGCTGTCATTCATCCTATGACAACGCGCTGCCAGGCTCTTGCCTGTCAGTCACCTCCCACAGCCAGGGACATTTATCAGTCTGGATTCCTGAAAGGTTACGGAGACCAATAATAGGAAGTGTCTGCTTTTTTACCATAGTGAGTACAGTTACAATTTGCAGCCATGACACAGCTCAGCTCACAAAAATCCTAAGGAATCTCAAGAATTACTTTGAACTAGAAGAAGCTGAATGAAAGGGGGTTATTCCTATGGCGCTGGGGCCTATTGGGAGAGTCGCTGGATGAGGTTCATAGTCCTGAGTTCACGGTCATGTAGTCCTGTAAATGTCAGGGAGTGCGGACATAGCATCGGCCCACAGATCAAGGATCAGTGGTTCTAGGCTGCCATTCATTCACCTTCAGGTGCATTCAGCAAGGTCCTTAATCCTGTTGTTCCTCTAATTCCATTTGTAAAATGAGGTGAAGAAGGGTGTGTTTGGAGGATGAGAGAGGCTGGTTAATGGGTACAAATATACAGTTAGATAGAAGGAATAAGACCTAATTTTCGATAGCAGAGTCGGGTTACTATAGTTAACAACAATGTATTTCATATTTCAAAATAGCTCAAGAGAGGACTTAAAATATTCCCAACACACAGAAATGATAAATACGCTCAGTGATAGCTAGCCTAAATACCCTGACTTGATCACTACACATTCTATGCATGTAACAAAATATTATATGTGAAACGGGAAAAGTTCCCTAATCCCCCTCACAGGGAGTGTGATGAGGGTGTGACTCACTTCTTTGGTGTCCCGCTGCTCAAACCTCTAAGGGGAGCATGCAGATGGGCAGGTTGTGGGGCGTGTGGGTTCTGATCTCATGGAAGCATCTAGAAGTGAATGCTTACAGCTCCTGGGGCGTGTGCCCTTTTAGTTTTTCTGTCTGTGGGCAGCTTGTGTTAATCAGCTCAGTTTAGACCCTCTGCCTTATCACAAGGACAGATGGCTGTCTGTATCTCTGGATTCTTGTCTTAGTGTACTGGAAAAATCGGATCACACGTGGGCTTGGAGAATGAGTTCAAGCTCTTATTGAGTGGTGAAAGTAGCTCTCAGCAGAGAGATGCGAGCCATAGGCGGGGTGGTCTTCTCCTGGAGACAGGATGCTCAGCAGTGGCTCTTCTCCGACTGTCCTCATCCGAACTTCGCATTGTCCCACCGTAGGTGGCCTGCCAGCATCTGCTGGTGTCTGACAGTGTCTCCTCGTGTTTGCCGGTGTGTTCTTCTGCCCCTCTGTTTCTCTCAACGTCCAGCCACTTGTGTGTTCTTCCACTGGTCTATTCCTCTTGATGTCCAGCTGCTCGTGTCTGTGCCTGCTAGGGCCTCAGGATTTTTACAGACACAGGATGGGGGTGTGGCAAGCCAGGATGTTCTTAGAAAATGCAACATTTGGGCGCAAAAGCAGGAGTGCCTGTCCAAACCTAGGTCCATGGGCATAGGCCCAGGGATGGAGCCCTAGCCAGGGACGACACCTTTCTCTACTCAGCACTTCCCTGCCCCCCTTCCATATCACATGTACTCCATAAGTATGTACAAATATTATGTAGCAATAAAAAAATAAGGGGGTAACACTAGATCTCTAAAGCCCCAGCCAGGGCTGACATTCCACTTTTGATTTCAGAGAACCCACAGGCATCATAAAAAAGAAAGTAGTCCCCCTGTGGTGGCAGTATCAGACCCCGGTGTGGTTAATGTGGAGAGGCCTAGAATACAGGTTTAGGTTCATATCAGGGCCTGTTTTAGGATAAATGATCTGGATAAATGATCTCATCACACACAATCGTATGCACTAAAATATCTGGATAAAAGATTCTATTTCTCCTCAGCCCAAATTTTGCAGGAGAATCAGATGAAAGCCATGTGTGATAGCCTGTCACCCAGAGAATGCGGAGGCAGCCATTGCCTTCAGTGTAAGCTGCCAGCAGGGCAGATGAATTGCTGCTCTCCTGTCTGTGGTTCTGGGGAAAGTCGATAACTCACGCTCCCAAAGTAAAGGCCAGAGCAGGAGGAGGACGTGTGAAGCATTCATGAGCAGATCTATTAGATGTGTGTTATAAACTGAATGTTGGTGCCCACTCAAAATCCTTATGTTGAAATTTTAACCCCTACTGTAAAGGTGTTTGGAGGAGTGGCTTTTAGGAGACGGTTAAGTCATGAAGACAGAGCTCTTATGAATGGAATGAGTGCCCTTATGTTATAACAAAAGACCCTGGAGAGCTCTCTCACGCCTCCCGCCACGTGAGGATGCAGTGAAAAGATGTCCAGCTATGAACCAGGAAGTAGGCCCTCATTAGACACCGAGTCTGCTAACACTTTGATCTAGGATTTCCCAGACTCTAGAACTGTGAGCAATAAATTTCTACTATTTTTAAGACACCCAGTCTCTGATATTTTTGTTATAGCAGCATGAATGGGCTAATGCACTATCTTTAATTTACAGCTACCTTCTAGTGATAGCATACCACTTAATAAGACCTATGACATCATGCCTCCATTTCTCCCTTCTTGCTTTTTTATGCTATTACTGTCATATATTTTACTTATACATAGATCAAGTACAAATTCCAAATATACTGTTATTCCTTATGCTTTAAGTGGTCAATTATCTTTTGAATATATTTAAGTAATAAGAAAAATAGTATTTATATTTATTCATGTAGTTATCATTACTGATGCTTTTTACTCCTTTGTGCAGAACCAGATTTCCATTTGACATTATTTTCCTTCTGCTTGAAAGATTTAGTTTATTATATTATATGTATGCTGGTGATTAATTCTTTCAGCCTTTGTGTTTTTGAAGGCTTCCTTTTGCCTCCAGTTTTGAAAGTATTTTCATTGGGTAAAGGATTCTAGATTTTTCTTTTTAGAATTTTAATGATGTTGTTCAACTGTCCTCTAACTTGCAATTTTTCCAACGTGAATTCTGATGTCATATTTATTTTGCTTCTGTGAGATTGTTTTATTCAAGTATCGTTAAAGTTAGTTCCCTGGCTAGGGCTGGAGTTACAACTAGGATCTCAAAGTAGAACATGTTAATGATTATGCTAACCATGGGTTGAGAGGGCTGAAATCTGGCTATCAGATTCCAATTTACATCAGAGAGAAAAAGATTTTAGTCTAGGTTCTGTACAGTTATGGTAGAAGAATTAGATTATTCAAAGAATTCCATTTGATTTTGTTAGAAATATCCACCTCATGTATTACCTTTTGCTAGATATTGGCTGCCTGTTTTCTGTGGGCTGGAGTGGGTGTGGGTTGTGGAGGGGTGGGGCAGGAAAAACCATATAACGTTTTGTTCAGCTGTCCAATATACTGACCTTCAATTATCTCTCTGTCCTCTACTCAACTTTTAATTCCTGCCTTTGTCCTCCCTGCAGCAACACATATGCTGACTCTGAACGCAGTGCCTTTCTGAGATCCTTTAGGCAGGTGGGCTTCTACTGCCCTGGCGGCTCTCATGGTGTATTATCTGCTGGGCATTCTCCTTCCAATTTTATTTGTCACCTCACTTTATATCCAATTGTCTTTAGAATTCTTACAAGTATATATAAATAACATTTCTATCCTCCACTTCTTTCTCTTTGTCACTATTGTTTTACTCTTTTTTGTTCTTTTATTTATTTTTTTATTTCAGTGGGATCTCAGGAAAAAGGAGGCACACTCAAATGCCTTGTCTTTGACCTTAAGTTAGCTCTGTAGCCTCTTTAAAATTTTTTCCTCTTCAAATAAGTAAATATGTTTCAAAGGAATTATAAGACAAGTCTAAGAATTCATAGTTTGCTGTTAATGGAATTTAGGCCAGATCCTTTGGCCACATCACTGGCCATCAGTGTGTAGCATTATGTAGGTTAGATCCATGCATTGCTCCTTCCATAATACTGGTCTGATCATTGAAGGTAGGGATAATTTTTGCTTCATCCCGATATCTCTGATTCTTTCAAGATGCATGGCACAGATTAACATCTTATTGATAAATTAATGAATCCTCATGGACTCAATGACCTCAGAGACTTGCTGCAGCAGTAAGGATCTGTGATCTGTCAATTCTACTTTAGAACTACATTAATTCTGTTATAGAGAATATTGTCTGCCTTCTCAATCTGCCTCTATGGCAAACTGTTTCTGTGTTTGTTTAGCATGCCTAACTTAGAAAAATCTCCTAAAGCAGCATATTTCTCCAACTTTGGCTTTTTCCACAAATAATGGGTGTGTGCTTCTTAGTGGCTAACGTTCCATCTTTACAATGAGATTTAGGGAGGACATAATGTAGAGAAATTAATTGATTAATTACATAGGCAGAAAAGGCTCTACAGTAGTCTGAATTTATTTCTGGGCACTAGAAATATAAAACTGTATAAGATATATTTTCTGTCTTAAAGGAGTTGTTAGTTGAGATATGTAAAATGAGTCTTACTAATATAATGTCCTAAAAAATTAAACTTCAATTTGAATCAGCAAATTTAGAAGGCAAACAATATAGATAAGTAGTTCTCTCAGATGACCAGTTCCCCTGGAATCATCAAAATCAACAAGAAACCTCTTGCACACCTGACATCTATAGCTTCAGAAATAAGTCAGATTTGGCACCTGTTTCCCCAGATGCTTTCTCGGAATGGATTTCCAGAGTACAGGCCAACTGAAGAGAAGGAGCTGAAAGGCTCCAGAGTGGTTGATCAGTGACACTAGGTATTGCTGCCTTTGTTCAAGATCTGCTTAACTTTTAAACTAAGGTGAAATAAGCATACCCATTTCTAAGTTATCTTTCTTTTTTCCCAGATTAGATTTTAAATGATGATAGAAGAACATGCAGCATATTCTGGATATTAGGGGTAAAGCTAAAGCTATCTATCTCTCTCTATCTCTATCTCTGTCTCTACCTCTACCTCTATCTCTGTCTCTCTCTACGTATCTAAAGGACCATAAATGCAATGCAACAATGTGATAAGTAGGACCATAGGGTCCTTGGACCCCATGGAATTGCATCTAGAAGAATCATATTTTACTACCCTACCCATGTTGTTTAATAGGAAGGGAATAAATTTTCAGATCACTCAGGGAAATTTTTCTCTTAGCTTCAATTTACCATAATGAATCAATTATAAGAAAGTATTTGTTAAGGGGGGCAGAAGAAAACATTTGGAAGTGATAGATATGTTTATGACACAGCTTGTGAAGATGGTTTCGTGGTGTATACTTATCTCCAAACTCATCAAGTTGTATACCTAAATAGGTGTGGCTTTTTGTATGTCAATCATACCTCAACAAATTGTCTTTTTTTAAAAGAATGCATTATAATTGACCACACTAAACTGATTTCATTTTACCCTCCATATCTGAACAGCAAGTTTCTAGACTTGTGGAAAGAAAGAACCTATTCCTCTGGAATGTGCTCTTAATTGCACTGTGCTGAGGGCATTGCTACTGGTTGTGTTAAATATTGCATTGCATAGTAGTGTACATTTTTTTTTACAATGAATATCACAAACATTTGCATTTTAATGTGCACAGTGAATCTCAATTAAATCTCTCTTGAGTCTGCTTAAAGACCATTTTTTCCTCACATTTCAGTCTCTTTGGAAATATCAATGTTACAGCAGTGATAACCTTGAAAAGGCTGCTAGTGGGTAATTATGTTGACTTAATTACAGAAAAAGGCAAATTACCCCAAAGGAACTCAGAGTTACAGACTTGAGACGAACAAGAAGTATCCTGAGTCCCACTTTGCTACATTGATAGGAGAGGAAAATAAGGAAATTGAAGAATTTGATTTCCTTTTAAAAATAATCTTGGAAGACTTCACCTTTTGTCCAGCAAGTGTGACAAAGTTAACCATACCTTTACAAAAGATTTCACGGTCCAGCACATAGGCATGAAATAGAAAGAAAACCTCAGCTATGCTGAAACTAGGAAAGTCCCTAATCTCATACTACAAGTTCTCAGAAATATCTGTCAGATGCGGTCTTACTTTATTTTTATCATCAAATTGAGGCTGACCTGAAGCTAACAACAAACAACTCTCCTTAAACTCAAAATTGAAGTAAGTGTGAAGAAAAAAAGATTTCTGCAGGCTACTACTAATATCTCTATGCTCCTATGCTTGGAGATAATAAGCCCAGAGCTTAGGTAGACCACATAAAGGGCAGGGGAAAGAAACAAAAAATAATAATATGGAGTACATTTCAACTTCTGTAGATGAGCAGAGATGGTCAGTGAGAGAAGAGATTAAATGACCATTCTTTACTGTTGTTTTCTGTGGTCCAACTTCCAAACAGGACAGAGGAAATAAGGACATGAGTCAACCTCCTAACAATGGGCCCATCCAGGGTAAACTAGACATCTATTCATCAGAGAGAAGAGGTGATGATGCATTGCTGCCCCCACTTCTCAACAAACTCGGTGTCTGGTTCATGGCTATGGGATGAAATCCATAAACCTAGGGGATTCTCATTCTTGAAAGAATGAGGTACGTACTGAAAACAGCAAAGATATTCTTTTATTTACAGAGAAACTCAGTAACAGAATTCCCTGGTTCAATATTTTCCTTACACCAGTAATCTCCCCACAGCTTAAATTAATGGCCTCAGAGAAATAAAAGAATAGTGAATATCCAGCTTTTTACCCAGTGTCTAATGGAGGAGCCACTAATGACCTCTTGATTAAATGGAGAGGTATGTTAAGAGTATTCACCCTACTCTATTTTAGGGAAAATAATAGGCTGGGTGGTAACTGCTGCATTCAAAGATAATTGAGCAAAAACACATCAGTATGTATTTAGAAAGGGACAAAAATGCCATTCAGTAATGCACTAACTGGGAAGAGATGTACCTTCTGCCATAAACAACACATTTTGAAAATTGAGCTAGTCATTGACTTTTGATGATTCTATTTATGATTATTTTTCAAGTTTATGATAGTGCAAAAGTGATATGCAGTCAATGAAAACTGTACTTTTTTGAATTTTGATCTTTTCCAGACTAGATATATGCAATACGACAGCCTCTCATGATGTAGGGCAGTGGCTGGCAGCAACAACTCCCAGTCAGCCATGTGATCATGAGGGCAAATGACCCCTGCTCTGCAGTGTACTGTCTTTCCATCTGATTTTGCTCAACTGCAAGCTGATGTATGTTTTCTGAGCATGTTTTAGGAAGCCAAGCTAAACTGTGATTATTTGTATCCACAGATCCAACCAACCACGGATTCAAAATATTAGGGAAAAAATAAAAAGAATAAAAACAAACAAAAAAAAATACAAATAAAACAATATCTTATAACAACTATTTTAACAGCCTTTATATTGTATTAGGTATTGTAAGTCACTTAGGGATGAGTTGAAGTAAAAAGGAGGATGAACATAGGTTGCTGATAAATGCTGTCCCATTTTATATAAGGGACTTGGGCATTGGTGGATTTTGATATTTGCAGGAAATCCCAGAACCAAATCTCTACAGATACTGAGGAATGACCAAATATGTAATGAATTTTCAATTTACAGTATTTTCAACTTTTGATGGGCTTATCAGGACATAACCCCATTGTAAGTCAAAGAGCTTCTGTAGTCAAACTGCTAAAAACAGGTAGCAATAAGGAGAAAATATTAAAAGTTACTAGAAGAAAGTCATATAAAGTAAAGATGAACAAAACTGAAAACAATCACAGTCCTCTCACCAGAAACTAAATCTAGAAGACAATAGAATATTTCTGCTGAAAGAAAAATATATTTTCATCATAGAATTCAATACCTAGTGAATAATATTCTTCAAAAATAATGGTGAAAAATTATTTTCAGGAAAGGAAAAGGTTAGCAAATTCAACTGTAGCAGATATACATTATGGAAATATATAAGAAAATTTTTAGGAAGAAGAAATATGATATCAAAGGGAACTCTAATTTATATAAAAGAATAAAGAGTGCTAGAGATATTGAGTAGACTGATAAATATAAGAAATATTTTTCTCATTTAAAATTATTTAAAATATAATTGCTTAAAGTAAAAATAATAACAGTATATTACAGGGTTTAAAACATATGTAAAAGTAAACAAAATGACAATAATAGCACAGAAGATAAGGAAAGAGGAAAATGGAACTATATTGTGGTAATGCTCTTACATGGTAAGTGAAGTGGTAAAATATTATTAGAAGCTAGCATGTGATAAATTTTATATCAATTCTGTAATCCCTATAGCAACCACTAAATAATAAACAAGATATAGTTAATAAATCAAGACAGAGATACAATTGATTACAAAAATAATGTATTCAAAAGAAGTCAGAAAAGGGGAAAAAGGAGCAAAGAAGACATGGTTTAAATTTTAAAAATTTATATATGATAGATTTAAACCCAACCACATTGATAAGCACATTGAATATAAATGGTCTGAACACTCCAATTAAAAGACAGAGATTGTCAGACTGAACAGGAAAAGTATGACCTCTGATTTTAACTTCAGCATGTAAACAGTTTGGAAGTCATCACTCTAGTCATCAAAAGAAGAAGGAAAGCCAAGCAAACTAAAAATCCATGTCATTTCTGTGATCTGTCAGAGGATTAAGATCACAGGGCAAACTACTACCCTGACATTTGGAGAGACTGGCACATACGAAGAACCACAGCCAAGATTAGCCCAAGAGCAGAAGGAACTGCACTCAGTAACTGGTAGGACCACCTAAACAATATTTTTCGTGAATTGCTAAAGGTAGAGTGTAGACTAGCTTGATACTTGAATGCTCCGAAAGAACCCAGTGTTAGGTGGTGCTCAATACCTAACAGGAATTGAGTGGTTAGTTTGACACCAGAACACCCACCAGGTTCTCAAGGTGAGGATCAGAGAAATATCTCCTATGTTGCAGGCAGGAGGAGTGGGTAAAAAAACATTCTGAAATACATCCAAGAAAAAAGAAACCATTTTGAAATATTACCAGAGAATTCTGTGTAGCAATAGCCTGTCCTCTAGGGCAATATACTGCTTCACACCTTGGGGAAAGGCAATTAGACATTTTTGGACCTCTCCAGGCTTCTTGTCTCATGCAAGGCAGGGAAAAAACATGCCCAAGAAATGCTTCTAAAGCTCTCAGCCCAGGAACTCAGGCCCACTAAAAAAACTGAGATTTAATCATAAGAATATACAATGCTTCTCTTTCTCAGCAGCTTACCACAACATGAACAGGACTCCAGTATAATAAAAATGAATTACAACAGAGAACAGCAAGCCACTGACTGTATTTATGAAGAAGTTCTTAGGGAAACCCAAACAACAGAGGAGAAAAAATATATGTATATATATACAAGGAAGCTGGAGGATACCAAAATCTCTGGAGCCTGAAACTACAACAAATAAACACATTGTAGCTCCTTGCCAAATTAACATTACACTACAAAGCCTAATTCACCTCATTTCCTATTACCCAATATGGCATGTCCACTTACAATTAAAAATTGCAAGGTATGCTGAAAGACAAGGAAAAACACAAGAAGAGGGGAAGCAAGCAGCAGACTTAGAGATGAGACAGCTTTTGCAATCATTGTATAGGGAAATTATGATAACTATGTTTAATATGAGGGGACTTCAAAAAGCTCATGAAAAATGCATATTATGAGAAAACTATGCATGGATTTCTAAAACTGTCTGTACCAATTGTCTTGTAATGGCTTTGTACAACATGTCAGAACAGGATCTAGCCTGAGGCACTCCAAGAAGGATAAGATATCAGTTTGAAAAGAGATCCTATTAGAGCAACATGAATTCTACTAAAATTGAAGCAAGAATAAACATCAAATCTATGGTGAAGCTTTGGTGGAAGAACGGTGAAGTCACGAGTGCTTTACAAAAAGTTTATGGGGACAGTACTCCAAAGAAAACAGTTTACAAACAGACAACTCATTTTAAAGAGGGATGCGACAATGTTGAAGATGAAGCCCACAGCAGATCATCCACATCGGTTTGAGAGGAAGCAGTTAATCTTATTCATACCCTAATTGAAAAGGACTGACAACAGCAGAAACAATAGCTGACACTACAGACATCTCAATTGGTTCAGCTTACACAATTGGGATTGAAAAATTAAAGTTGAGCAAATTTTCCATTTGATGGTTGCCAAAACCACTGCACCCAAATTAGCTGCAGAGAAGAGCAGAACATTCAATGGATTTTTAAAAAATAAGATCAAGATCCTGGATCCTGAAGCATTTCTTTGAAGAACTGTAACAGGAGAAGAAACATGGCTTTACCAGTATGATCCTGAAGACCAAGGACTATCAGAGCAATAGCTACCAAGAGGTGGAAATTGTCCAGTCAAAACAAAAGTGGGCCAGTCAAGAGCAGAGGTCATGGCAACAATTTTTTGAGATACTAAGGCATTTTGCTTGCTTACTTTCTCGAGGACCAAATACTGATAACATCTACTTATTATGAGAATGTTTTGAGAAAGCCAAAGCTTTAGCAAAAACAAAACAAAACAAAACAAATAAAAAAAAAACTTTGGGAGAGCTTCACCAGAGAGTCCTTCTCCACTATGACAATGTTACTGCTCATTCCTCTCATCAACAAGGGCAGTTTTGCAAGGGTTTTGATGAGAAATTTTTAGGCACCCACCTTATAGTTCCATTTGGCTCCTGACATATTTTTGCTTCCTAATCTTAAAATACCTGTAAAGGGCACCCATTTCTCTTCAATTAAAAAAGTAAATAGACTACATTGGCATGGTTAAATTCCAAAGGCCCTTAGTGATAGACTAAATGGCTGGCATCATTGCTTACAAAAGTGTCTGGACCTTGATGGAGTTTATGTAGAAAACAAAGTTTATATTTTTTATTTTTATTGTTGAATTCAAATTTTCCATAAACTTTTGAAGTCCCCTCATATGCTAAGGGCTTTAATGGAAAAGCAGACAATATGCAAGAACAGATGGTTAATCTAAGAAGCAAGATTGACACTTTAAGAAAGAATCAGAAGGAAATGCTAGAAATAAACACTAACAGAAGATTTTAAACATTTCTTTAATTGGCTCATCAGTAGGCTAGACATGGCTGAAGAAAGTCAGTGAGCTTGAAAAGATGCCAAACTGAAATGCAAAGAGAAAAAAGAAATGAAAAATGGGACAGAATATCCAATAACTGTGGGATAATTACAAAATGTATCACACGAATATAATGGGAATACCAGAAAGAGAAAAAGAAGCAGAAGAAATATTTGAGTTAATAATGCCCGAGAATTTTCCAAAATTAATGCCAGACACCCAACCCCTAATCTAGAATGTTCACGGACCACCAAGCAAGATAAATGCTGAAAGATCTATAGCTAGGTATACCATATACAAATTACAGAAAATCAAGGACAGAAAACAGTGAAAGTGGCCATAAAATAAAACACCTTGTTTAAAAGAAACAAGGATACAAATTGCATAAGACTTGTATTCAAGAACCATGCAAGGAAGACAACTGTGATTTTTTTTTTTTTTTCCGAGATGGAGTCTCGCTCTGTTGCCCAGGCTGGAGTGCAGTGGCATGATCTCGGCTCACTGCAAGCTCCACCTCCCAGGTTCACGCCATTCTCCTGCCTCAGCCTCCTGAGAAGCTGGGACTACAGGCGCCTGCCACCACGCCTGGCTCATTTTTTTTGTATTTTTAGTAGAGACGGGGTTTCACCATGTTAGCCAGGATGGTCTCAATCTCCTGACCTCGTGATCCGCCCGCCTTGACCTCCCAAAGTACTGTGATTACAGGCTTGAGCCACTGTGCCAGGCCTGGAGTGAAATATTTAAAGTGTGACAATAACCCACCAAGCTACAATTATTATCCATAGAAATTATCCTTCAAAAGTAAAGGAAAAACAAAGACTTTCTCAGACAAACAACAACTGAGAGAATTTGTTAGCAATAGACTTGCCTTGAAAGGAATGTTAAAAGAAGTTCTTCATAAAGAAGGGAAATTATGGAAGTTAGAAACCTGGGTCCACATAAAGAATGAAAAAAATCAGAGAAGGAATAAGTGAAGGTAAAATAAAATATTTTATTTTCCTTATTTTTAATTAATGTAACAGATAATTCTTTAGAGTATTAATAGCTATCAATGTGTTGTATCATTAGAGCATATGAATACCTGAGAGAAATGACAGCGAGGGTATTGGGGATGAAAGAGAGACACTGAGAATACTCTGTTACAAGGCACTGGCACTATCCAGCAAGTGCTATAGTGATGCTTGTAATGGACTAAGATTGGTTGTGAGTGTATCCTGGAAACTCTAGGGTAAACATGGAAGAAATAACTTAGGGCTCTACCCTTCACAGAGCTACTATACCAGTCCTGGAGAGTTTATGTTAATGTGAAGGAAAAAGTAACTTCTATTTTATTTAAGCCTTATTTTTTTTATCGTGACAAGAACATTTAACATGAGATTTAGCCTATTAACAAATGTTTATGTGCACAATGCCGTGTTGTTAATTGTAGGCACAATATTGTGAGCAGAGCTCTAGAATTTATTTATCTTGCATAAGTGAAACTACATATATTGAGGAGCAGGGGCCTGTTTCTTAAAGTTGTTTTGTTTTGTCATTCACAGTCAAATAAAACTAATACTAATCATAAATAATAAAAACTGGCTTATGAATATATAAAAAAAAACTGAAGGGTTTTATAACTATTAAAAAATTGAATCGGTGCTTTAGATCTTCCCACAGGGATCAAACAGGGTGCAAATGAATACACAGGTGAATTCTACAAAACTTTGATAGAAGAAAGAATTGCAGTCCCATAGCAACAATTTTAGGATGTGTAACACAGAACACTCCCTAACTCTTTGAGATCAGGATAGCTTTAATAGAAACTTCTGAAAACAGCAGTATAAGGAAAGAAAGTGCCGGGCCACTTCTAATGATAGAGGAAAATCCAAAACAAACTCTTGGCAAACTGAATTGGACAATGTATAACAAATTGATCATCAATACTTTGTGATAAGCTGTCTTTATTCCAAGAGTGTAAGGTTGGTTCAAAATAGGAAATCTTTTCATGTGATATGCCATATGTATTAGTTTTCCATTACTGATGTAATAGATCCTCATAATTGATCATATTATAGTTCTGAAGCTCAGAAGTCAGATGCAGGCCTCACTGCACTAAAATGAGGGTGCCGACGAGGCTGAGTTCTTTTCTGGAGGCTGCAGTGGGCAATTTGTTTCCTTGGTCATTCGGATTGTTGGCAGAATCCAGTACCCTGTGGTTGTAGCACCGAGGTCTTTGTTCTCTTACTGGCCATAAACTGTGTGCCGATTCTAGCTTTGGGAGGCCATGGCATTCCTTGGCTCATGGTTTCCTTTCTCCATCTTCCCAGCCAACAATGGTGGGTGAGTCCAATACTACATCTCTCTGACCCACTCTTTTCCCCCTCTTCCATTTTTGAGGATCATGTAATTAGATGGGGCTCACCTCTATCACCCAGGATGATATCCCCACCTCAACATCTTTAAACTTAATCCCTTCTGCAGAGTTCCTTTTGCCATGTGGGCTAACAAACTCACAGGTGCCAGGGATGAGATCATGGACGACGTGCCTACTGCATCATACTAAGAGACAGAGGGAGGAAAACTGTGGAATCATCATAATGAATTTTAAAGTAACATTTGAAGACATTAAATATTTTATCATTATTAATATCTCTTACAAATGGATAAATGATGTATTTTAAAGAATTCCTTCAGAAAATATCATGCTTAATGATAAAACACTAAAAGTATTCCCCCAAAGATATGAGGAAAGACAAGGATACCAGCTATCCACTCTTAACCATTTACTGGTTGTTCTAGCCAATAAACTAGTATAAGACAAAGCAGGAGTATGAGGTTTGGAAAGGAGAAAGTAAACTATCATTAATTTCAAGTAATATAATTGTTTTCACAGAAAAGTCAAAAACACCTATAAAAATTGTTTAAGTTAATAATTTACATTATTTTTTCTAATATTAATAAAAGACAATTGTATTTTATACACCAACCATAGTTTTAAAACACGCAGTTTCAATAAAATACATCGTTTGCAAGTGAAGTAAGGAAATACAAGGTATTCAAATCTGTATAAATCTGTGCAAAGTATGTACAGAAAAGTTATAAAATATTTTTCAAATACTTTTTTTAAAATGCTAAATAAATTGCGAGACATATGTTTATGAATAGGAACACTTTCCTTCCTTCCTGAGGTCATTTGGAGCCATGGCTGTGATTTGTCACCTTTGCTTCCAAGTGGCCTTTGTCCAATCAGTTGGGGAGGAGCAAAAATGGACTGAATGGGAGGGGGATGGAAAGCTCATGGAGCCACAGCCTCACCTCAAATTCCTTTCACTCCTGGGCTCAGAGATTTCAGAAGATGAGGCCCTGAGGTTAGAGGATATCTTGAGTTTGATTTATCCTTGTGCTTTTGGGTTTATTCCAGGAGTCAGTATACTTAATATATGCAAATTTTGTTTTTTACTAATTCTTTGTAATCTTCACTCCAGAGTGATAATTTAATTAACTTTAATCTTCAGTAACAAAGTTCTTTGAAATTATTTGCCCTGAGACTGAAAATCCCCAGCAAAGAAATCTCTGTTGTCAGAATATAGGCTTTGCTGCCCTCTGCTGTTGGATGGGGGCAACTCTTCACCGAAGAAGACTGTGGAGCCAGGAGACCCTCAAAGGGAGGCAAAGGCCAAGGACGAGGAGTCAGGAAGAGGAGAATGGCTCTTATTCTGGACACTGGCATAGGTGATGCAGCCATGCACATCTCTTCCATGGAATGAGGAGGAATTTCTGCAAACTTTCAAGGACTTCATGGATGTTTGATAAGAAATTTTGCAAAAGAATATATTTCCAACTAGAAAGTGCAACATAATTTTAAAATCTGTAATACCAGTATGCTTATTAATAGTTGTGTTTTTTCTGTATCACAAACGACCGCATGCTCCATCCATTTATCTTTGGTCCACATCTTAGATCCACCTCTGACACCAACTGGATTGACTGGATTATCTGGAGATCGTTATGAAACAAAGAATAGCATATCGATGGTTTATGGGTGATTACTCTCAGAAGATGCACCTATGAAGAAGTTACACAGACAGAATTGTGCAGAAAGAGAAGCCGACCAACAATGAAGTTAGAACTGATGCCTCAACCAGTCCTGTGGGGAGCTCTGGAGCTGGGATGGCCTTTTAGAATTGTCCCAAATTGAGGGAGACTGGGCCTTTGTGTCCCTGCATTGGCCAATCGTTGGCCATGGGCGGGCTCCTGTGAGGTATATAAGCTTGGACAAACCAGTTCCCTAAAGTCAAGCGCAATTTTCTGTCAGGGTCACATTATAAATTAGCAGCTGATATTTCCAGATGCTGAGACCCAGGGTATGTTGGCCCTGAAGTGGGGATCTGGACTGTGTAACACAGTATCTATTCAGTGAGTCTTGTTAGGAAACTATGGAATCTAAAAATTAATGAAATCTCTAGTTGAAGGGTGTCTATATCCCAGCGTTAGGTTTGATTTAGTGTTACTTGAACTGAGCTTGGAGAAATGGAAGTCTTTGCACAAGAGGATGCATTAGAGAAGGTCAGGCATATGATGTAAATGACATAAAGGGGCAGAGGAAGAACATTACAGAAGTCTCTGCAACAGCAAAATTCTGAACAAACAGGTAACTCTTGTGAAAAGGAACGGGAAGATGTAAGGTTGGTAAGATTCAGCCAAATCAAAGATATAAAATAAGTTTTGGAGATTGTTCATAGCTGACTGGAGACCACCACCTCACCCTACCAGAGTATGACTAGCTGTGTGGTATTAGGCAAGTTACTTAATCACTGAGAGCTTCAGTTTGCTCATCAGTGTGAACAGGGAATAATAATAGTACCTTCCTCAGACAGTTTCAGTGAAAATTCAAGACCTACATAAAGCTGGAACCCCAAAGGCTACAATTTAGTGTTAGGGATGAAGAGCAAGTAAATCTCACTCTGTGTGTGTGTGTGTGTGTGTGTGATATGTGCACATATTTACATATGCATATCTACATCTATGTAATGTTCATCTGTGTCTATATATCAGTGGTTTTCAGTTGCGAGTGATTTTTCTTGCGTGGAGATATTTGGCAATGTCTCGAGACACATTTGGTTGTCGTGGAGTGGGAGTGTTGCTGGCATCTAGTGGGTAGAGACCACAGGGGATGCTGCTGAATACCTTATGGTACACAGGACAGTCCCTGTCAGGAAAAAAAATGACCCAGCCCAAAATGTCAGTAGTGCTAATGTTGAGAGATTTTGACCTATCTCTATATCATCTGTCTGTATTTCACATCAGGGGTCTCTAACCCTCAGGTCACGGACCAGTACCAGTTTGTGGCCTGTTAGGAACCAGGCTGCACACAGGCAAGGGAGGGAAGCATAATCTGTATTTACAGCCACTCCCCATCGTTCACATGACTGCATGAGCTCCGCCTCCTGTCAGATCAGTGGAGGCATTGGTTTCTCAGAGGAGTGCAAACTCTTTTGCAAACTGCACATGCGAGGGATCTAGGTTACGTACTCCTTATGAGAATCTAACTAATAATGCCTGATGATCTGAGGTGGAACAGTTTCATCCTGAAACCACTCACCCCCCAATCTGTGGAAAAACTGTCTTCCACAAAATCAGTCCCTGGTGCCGAAAAGGGTGGGGACCACTGTTTTGCATCATACCTCATTTGTCACTGTGTATAACCCAGAGTAAAAAAAAAAACTATATCTATAATAATTCTGATGATTCCAGGGAATAGAAGACACTTCCAGTTTCCTACTGCAATATCTACTCCCTAATTCTTCCTTATTAACAGAGCCCATTTTTCATAATGCAACATGTCCAGCTCATTTCTCAGTTTTCTTGCACCAAGGGTGGTCATGTTGCACAATTCTGGTGAATGAACTGTCAGTTGAAGTCTTCTAGAAATGCTAATATTTTCCTGACAAAAAGGAAGATACTAAAATAATATACGTTTTTTCTTTCCATTGTCCTTTCCATGCCTTCCTGCCTGCAATGCCCAAAAGACTGTTAGAGGTATAGCAGCCACCTAAAAATCATGCAGGTAAAAGCCAAACATAGGACCAATAGAGCAGAAAGAGAAAAAAGAACCATGTGGGGCAGGTGGGAGGTGGGGGTTGGATTCTGTTTCCTGTAATATTATGCACTAGTTATCCCAAAGGCAACACCCCAAGAAAAAATAACTTTTAAAAATCCATGTAATATGTTGGAAACAAAAATCTCTTCCTTTAGCTCATTCTGCAAGAAAGTAACGATTCCTTAGAAAACCAAAAATAAGTGAGATAAGTGAATGCTGATCCTAGCTTTTACTTCAGGGAATCTGTCAAGCCTTGTTGCCTTTAAACTTCCCTTTTTGTGGTTACATGTGGTTCATAAAACAGGAAGTAAACCCAAAGCCTGTTCAAGGTGGTGAGTCAACTAGGAATTGCCCACATTAAGTTGAGACCCCAGAGAAACACATTTTTTTTGTGGTAAACAAAAACAAACCTAAAGCACAGAACAAGATGGCATGAAAACACACATATTTCAATGTTAGCATTGCAGGAAAATAATGTTTAACCTAAGAATTTATAATCATAAACCATTTCTCACAAGCAGATAATTTGCATTAAAGTTGGCTTTGATTGATAGTGTTCCAGGAAACTGGAAGAAACAAACACAAATTCCCTCTGGAAAAATGCAACTTCAACCCAAGCCTTAAAGTATTCCCAAAGATGAAGTTATAAAGAATGTGAACTCATGGTGAAAATAAAATAATCTATCATGAATAAGAGCCAGCAGTCACAGATAATAGTGTTAGATCCACAAGAATTCCAGAAGCCTGTTTACATTTGTTTAACAAAAATCTTTGGAACTAGATATGTTCCAAAATTCAAATCTTTTTGGGATTACAGAAATGTAATAGAGTTTATTTAGGGTAGGTTCCAAAAGAGCTTGCGTAGGGTCTGTAGCAATACTACATAATCAAAAACGTCAGAGCAGAAGTGGTTAGAAACAGAGCCTCTAAATAGCCTATGGCAATGCGGCTAGAATTTTGCTCATGAACAAATATTGTCCACCCTCCTGATGAAAATGAAATTGTATTTTCAGAACTTTTTAATGGAAGAATCTCACATAAGGGGTTGTGAAGCTGAATTGGAATATCAGATGCAGGATGTAAAATAAGTATATTTAATATGTTTTGGTAATAAAGAAGAGACTTGAAAATATGAGCAAGAAACAAGAATATTAAAGCAGATTTGTAAAACAACCAAATAGAACATCTAGAAAAAATATAAATGAAACTTAAAATATAATAGATTAATTAAACCAGAAGGTTAGTCAAAGACTAGTCAAAGAAAAAAAACTAGTAAACTGGTTTTACTCAGGAGGAAGGTCAACTAATTAAGAGTTTGTTAAGTATGCATATGAAATTATCTAAAAATAGTTACAAAAGCATAACTACCAAATTAGCTTAGGGAATAAAAGTATAATTAGAAAAAGCAAAAATAAAAGAGAAATATAAAAGAAGGAAAAAAATTCCCTTTCCAAACAAAAGTGAAAACTTCAAAGAACAATTTTAATTACCACAAATGTAAATGCATCTTACTTTCGCTAAAAGAAAATTACTTTCAGACTGTATTTTTAAAACCTCAACTATGTGCTGTTTAAATAAAATACCCCTGAAATATAAGGACGGAGAAAGGTTTAAATTAAAAATTTAGAGAAACAAATATACTAAATAATACTAACCTAAGTAAAACTGGTGATACTATATTAATATCGGGCAACTGGGAACTTCAGCTTTTGGCTCTGAGGGAGCGCCTGGTTCCAGACTTTCCCTCCGCTGCAAACAACCAGACAACTAAGCTTTTAAATATATGAAATAACTATATTCACACCTTAGACAACTGGCAGAATGAAACTGGGACCGCGGAGACCAGGGAAATAAGCAAAGTAAGCCCTGATGGCGCCACCTTTCGGTACGGAGGCACTTTCTGGGCAGCAGTCCAAGGTGAGAATGATTGCAGGAGCACAGCGGACTCGCTGAGATGAGGAGACAGGTATTTGAAATCTGGGAGGCTGAGTTGGTGGTAATTTCCAGGGCAGAATACAGGACAGGAGGAAGCTATGCAGAGAAAGAGGTCCAGATATCCGCAAAGGGGCTTCCTTGAGTTTGCTAAATATTAAGCTATAAACACATAGGCTAGCCAAAGAAGGAACACCAGGTTGTAAACTGAGTAAATTACTCCACACAGGACTGCTGGGAAATGTTTAAGGTGCCACCTCTCAGTAACTGATAGAACAAGTAGACACAAAATTGATGAGGTTCTCAGACACCTGAAGATCAGTATCAAACACTTTGTTTTTATCAACATTCAGAGGGTGATACACCAACAACGAGATACACGTTCTTTTTGAGAACATATAAAACAATTATGAGAAAGATCATATGCAAGTAACTATACATTTTAAATGGCCAAAATCAAAGGGAGTATTTTCTATGACTTCAATGGAACCTAATTAGAAACCAGTAACAAGAAGATATCTAGAAAATCTCCAAATACTATTTTAAAAAACAATATGCTTCTAAACAATCTCTGGGTCAAAATGAAAATTATAAGGGAAACTAGAAACTGTTTTGATTTGAATACTCATGAAAACACACATATCAAAATTTGTGGAATAGAGAAAATGGTGTCTAGAGAGAAATTTGTACCATTAAATATTCACATTAGAAAAAAAAGAAAGGTCTGTAATCATTGATCTAAACTTCTACCTTAAGAAGCTAGTAACAGATAAGCAAATTAAACCCAAAATAATTAGAAAGAAATGATACAGATTATAGGAAAATCAATGCAATTGAGTACAGAAATTTAATAGAGAAAAAACAATGAAACTCAAAACCTGGGCTGATCAGGAAAAAAGACAGAAGACAGAAATTACCAATATCAGGAATAAAAGAGAGAGCATGACTACAGACCCTAAAGAGATTACTCAGACAACCAGACAATAGTATGAGCAAATATATTGTGTCACAAAAAAATCTGACAACTTAGATGAATTTGACAAATTCCTTAAACGATACACAATTTAGAAACTGGTGTAAGGATAAATAGAAAATTTGACTCACTTTTATATCTATTAAAAAACTTAATCTATAAATGTTCTCCTGCAGATAAATATTTTATTGTTTCAATTTTTGCATTAAATATTCAATGAATCTTTTTGTGCAACATCTGTACAGTTTGGCAAGTTATCTCTGAACATCCTAGAATTGTCAAGGTGATTAACATTTCACATATTGATACATATTATCAATGCTCCTCTAGAAAGCTGTACCAACTTACACTCCCACCAACACCTATTGGAAGAGGCAATTTCCAATATTTTAAATTTTTCTCAGCAGATGATAAATTATGGCTTTTGTGTTCAATTATGTATCTTGGATTCATAATGAGATGTAACTTTTTAATTATATTTATCATAAATTTACCTTTTATAATTCTTTTTAGTATGGACTGAGTCTTCTCCTTTTCTATTGGGTGTTTGTTATTTTCTGAAAGCTCTTTGATTAGGGATATAACTCTTCTTTCATATGTACTGCAATTTTTAAAAAAAAAATGTATTTAAATGTCAACCTCACAGGGGGGTGTGTGTGTGTGTGTGTGTGTGTGTATGTGTGTAAGTATGTATGTGTGTATGCTACCATAAAAAAAGTTTAAAAAATACGTAGACAAGTTTATCAGCCTTTTTATTTACGATTTTGGTTTTCCTAATTTTGAGTCACTTTTGAAAAACACCAGATTCTTGGACAAAAATCAGGCCTGTCTTCCATATGTGCTGATAGTGTTATAGTATTTATTTTCATGTGTCTACTTTCATCTGATAACTTTCAGTTATTTTTCAAATCAGTTTTATTTAATCTCAGTGTGGTAGATAAAAGGCCCAATTTTTCTTATTAGCTTCTTCTTTTTTGTGCTTCTTCTTTGATACCTAGATAAACAAAAGAAAAAAAACCTTAAAACCAGGGTCCTTGATCCCTCCCAAACTGATCCTGTGGTGTTTTTAGCCAATATTTTTTGAGTACTGCTTATTATGTGTTAGTCCATATGCTAAGTATCGTACTGGTGAGATGTTTTCCCAAACACATTATTATGTTATACTAGGAAGGTGTGTTCTGTTCTCTATGTGGGGAGTAAGGCTCCAGCTCCAATGTGTCACTTCCTGTAGGAAGCCGAATCTAAGACTCTAATACCCACTGCTTGTGGTTTTTACTCTATTATTTCTTAAGATAACCTTCGGCAATTGTCTGTATCCCCCGTGAGACTGTAAGAGTATAGAAAACTTGTGTAATTTACAATTGTATCTCCTGTGCCTCATGAGCTCCTCACACACAATCGGCCTCGGTTTGTGTTGAATGAGTTAGTGAATAAGTAGGTGCAGAGCCTCCGGCTGACTCACAGGTAGATGAAGGATCAGCTTCTCCACAAACGCACGAACAACTGTAATGGTTGGATTATGTCCACCCCCACCAACATCATCTGTGGAAGCCCTAATGCAGTACCTCAGAATGTGACTATATTTGGACATAGAGCCTTTAACAAGGTGATTCGGTGAAAATGAGGCCAATAGAAGTCCTACTCCCATATGCTTGATGTCCTTATATGAGGACATTTGGACATACAGGGAAAGGACCAGGTGAGGACACAGCAAGCCGGCAGCCAGGCCTTAATCTTAAACCCTCAGACTTCAGAACTGTGAGAAAATCAACTTCTGTTGTTTAAGCCACCCAACCTGTGGTGTTGTGTTATGGAAACCCTAGCAAACTAACGCCCAAGACCATCTGAGATCAGCCCAGCCACAGCCTTGTGTCCCATGAGTAAATAAAGGCAGATCATTGTAGGCCAGCAAAGTTCTGTGGCTGTTATCCCACATTTTCGTGGCCACAGTTAGCTGATAGCTACTTTATCTCTAGGAGCCTCAGCTTCCTTACATATAAAGTGGGTCTTTTATGTGTGTTCTATTGGGTTTGGGGAGTATATTTAAGAAGTCATTAAATAAGCCATGTTTTGCTTAACACTTGGCACACAATAAGCATGAAAATATTCTTATTATGGCAATATTCTTTTTCCTAATATTAATCATATTCTGCCCAATGTTTTCCTGAACTTTATGGTGGGGTTAGTCCCCACTCGGAACTGTTGACTCCTTCATAGTCTTCCTATTTCCTCCAACCAACCACTGGAAAGCCACGAACAGTAGACTTTGCTTGGGTTGGATAAAGAAAATGTGATACATATGCACCATGGAATACTATGCAGCCATAAAAAAGAATGAAATAATGTCCATTACAGCCACATGGATGCAGCTGGAGGCCACTATTGTATGTGAATTAATGCAGGAACAGTAAACCAAATACCACATGTTTTCACTTATAACTGGGAGCTAGCCACTGAGTATTCATGGGCATAAAGATAGCAACAATAGAAACTGGAGGGAGTGGGAAGGAGGGGGCAAAGGTCAAAAAACTACTGGGTACTAAGTACCTCGGTGACAGGAATTCATACCCCAAATCTCAGCATCATGCAATATACGCAGGTAACAAACCTGCACATGTACCCCTTGAACCTAAAACAAAATTTAAAAAGAAATAAATAAGAGTAGAATTAGCACTAGCAACAATAGCAGCAGTGGTGGTAATAAAGTGACAATTGTTCTGAAGAAAGTCTCAGAACAAATAGGGAGATGGGAGGGAGGGAAACATCTCAGGCTAAAGCCTTAGGGAATAATGACGGTTTTGTGGAGCAGGAAGCATTTTAGTTGAACTTTGATGGATGACTAGAAGTTTGGGAAATTAAGAGGGTACAAGTAGACAGGGTGGTGGCTATCAGTGAAATGGGAAGCAGTGATTGGCTCCTTTGGGCTGGAGGTCTTGGAGTAAGTGCTGATAGTTCTGGGAAGATTTGTCTGGAAGTGTAGCCCAGGGTCATACTGCAGAGACGATGAGTTTCAGAGAAACAAAATTCTCCTCTTCTATTTCCTGTAGGATCCTAGGGTAAGGCTGCAAAAGGAGTCTGAGAAGAAGACTTACTGAAATCAAGTTACTTTCTTAGTCATTGTGATAGTTAATTGTAGGTGTCAGTTTGACTGGACTCAGGGACACCTAGGTAGCTGGTAGAGCTTTATTTCTGAGTGTGTCTCTAAGGATGTTTCTAGGAGAGACTGGCATTTGCATCAATGGATTGGATAAGGAAGAATCATCCTCACCTAATGTGGGGGCACCATTCAGTCCACTGAGGGCTCCAACAGAAAAAAAAAAAAAAGGCGAAGTAACAGTGAATTTTTCTCTCTCTCTTCCAGAGCTTGGATGCCCTTCTTCTTCTGCCCTTGGACGTCAGAACTCCAGTTTCTCTGGGTTTTGGACTGTAGGACTCACACCAGCATTCCCTGTCCCCACCACCTCCACCACCCACCGGCTCTCAGGCCTTTGGCCTCAGACTGAGAGTTACATCGACTTCCTTGGTTCTGAGGCCTTCATACCCGGACTGAGCCATGCAACTGCCTTTCCTGGTTCTCCAGCTTGCAGACGGCCCGTCGTGACACCTCTCAGCCTCTCTTACAAAGTAAGTAAATTCCCTTAATAAATCCTTTCTCCTCTCTCCTTTCTGTCTCTTTCTAGCTTATTGGTTCTATCTCTGAAAAACCTTGACTGATTCAGTCATCTTCGTAAAAGAGTTCAGCATTTAAGAAAATCCCTCTTCCACAGGCCTAGTCCTCTAGGCTGGTTGCGTTAAGGGATAGAAAGTCTGGAGAAGACTTTCCAGTCGGGTTTTGGGGCGCGTCAGTTGCATGCGTGAAATTGAAATGAGCAGGAGAGGGCGCTGTACCCAAAGCTTCAGGGTCTGCGGATGCTCAGAAAGTGCTGTCAACCTGGCCCAGGCACAGGAGAGAAGAAACAGTATTCTGGGTGAGAGGACCCGGAAGTCTGGAAACAGCCAGTGTACCCTGGGAAGGGTGGGCAGGAGGCGCAACGGCAGTCCAGCGAGCACAGAGGGACTGTTGAGGAATAACTGGGTGGGGCAGTTACTGGGGGTAGGAGGTGAAGGAGAATTGTTTGTGATCCACGTTGCACAGTCTCCTTAGAGTTTTCCAGAAGCGAGTCCTGAGAGGAGGTACATGCAATGACCAGTCATAGCCACTAGGGAGAAGCATTTGCTCGGGAAACCAACGACCTGCCCGACCAGTAACAGACTCAGATTCCCATCACCATACCCTTGAACTATTTCAAGAAGCGGGGATTGAAATTTTCGAATGAATTATAAACTAAGAGACACTACTGCTGACTCCCCAGGCTAGGATTCTAGTTTAGCAGCAGGATGACCACAACAGACGACCCTCGCCTTCTATTTGCCCGTGAGTAGTCACACCCTGGTGATTTGAGGTGCTTCCCGGGCACGGTCTCAGAGGTCAAGGTCTCTGAGCCGTCCTCATTACTTATTGGCTAAGAGACTGTCATCCTCCTTTTCACACCGTGGGGCAACAACATCCAGCTGCTGTTTGAGAAATCTGAAAGGAGACAGACATAGGCCCAACTACTGTTGGGACAGCTGTTTTTTTGTTTGTTGTTTGTTTTTGTTTTTTTTGGGGGGGGGGTAGCTGTTTAATGAATCTCAATGACAAACTTCAGCACTTCGATTTAGTCCCCATCTTGGCTCTTAGGGAGTAGGGTTCACGTTTCAGCTTTGCTATTTACTAGCTACATGAACTTGGATCCATCTCTTAACTCTCAAGCCTTTGGTGTACTCATTTAAAATATAACCACGGAGCTGCTGTGAAGATTACATTAGAACCATATATGTAAAGCATCAGCACATAAAAAGAGCTCCAATGTGAGTACCCTTCATTCTTTGAATGATTTTCTCAACCAATCAGCCTTCCCTTAATGGGCTCAGCCTGGTGCTGTTGCTTCCAGTTATCGAAAGAATTATTAGGTGCTTGTGCACGTTTCAGGTTTCCCTGTGGATGAAGATCCCATAATTTTCATTAGAGTATCACCTCTCAAACTTCAGATATTTTGATACCAACTTTATAATTGTTGCTATGTTTGCTATCCATTTGCACAATTATTTACTAAATATTGTTTTAAAATCAACTCTTTTTAAAAAAACTTAATTTTAAAAGGAAACATTATATCATTTTTGTAACTGGAAAACTAGTATCACACAAGCAGTAAATAAAAGGTTAGCATAAAAATAACCATTAAAAGAAACCAAGTGATTAAATAGTGCATTACGTAAATAATATATATACCAACCAATATCTTAAAATATTCCTGAGGCTCTGCAGTAAGCTGTGCCAGCCCTAGATAATTTTAATAAGTCATTTAATACATAGATACAACAATTAGTGCATTTCAGCAATCATAACAAGTCACAAACATACTTACAGTTGTAATTAAATAAATAAATTCAAATAAAATATATATTTACTGTTCTTTCATAGCTGATTTCATCTTTTGTATATGCCCCTCTCTGGTCAATTCTGTTCATTTGCATAATTAAAGCTGCCTCTTCAAATAACTCTGTTTCTGGTCAATAATCCAAATAGACTCTCAACTTTTGGGTGTTTTCTTTCTTCCTCTGTTTTTCTCCAAGCTGGCAGCTGAGTTTATGGCAGAGGGCTGTGTCTTTGTGATTTTGTGTTGATGGCTATGGGAGCAGGATATGTGTGAGGTGTGATATTGACTCTCTGCTCTTCCTGGTTGTAAAGTAGTTGCTTGGCTGGAGTCTGGGTCCGCATTGCTTGGCTCAAGCCTCAAAGGCCTGACCCTGGCCTTTGCTCTGACCCTATACCTTTGCTGGTTCACCAGCCCTTTCTTGATATGTCTGTGTTCCTTCTTCAGAACATCCAGTGCTTGATCACTTTGCTCTCCTTTCTCCCTTTTTTGCCCAATAATCACTGGCCACAAAAGGCAAGTTCTCACCTCTTCTTCTTCTAGGCCAATGAGTCTTCCTTATGTAAAACTCTACATTGGCCAGATGCGGTGGCTCACACCTGTAATCCCAGCACTTTGTGAGGCCAAGGTGAACAGATCACTTGAGGTCAGGAGTTCAAGACCAGCGTGCCCAACACAGTGAAACCCTGTCTCTACTGAAAATACAAAACTAGACGGATGTGGTTGCATGTACCTGTAGTCCCAGCTACTTGGGAGACTGAGGCAGGAGAATCGCCTGAACCCAGAGGTGGAGGTTGCAATGAGCCAAGATTGTGCTACTGCACTACTACCTGGGTGACAAAGTGAGACCCTGTCTTAAAAAACAAAACAAAACAAAAAAATTCTATATTTAAGTCACCCAGGCCAAGTTAAAGATGGAGTTTGCCATTAAATTGTAGTTTTGAGATAGAGTCAGAAGTTACCTTTTCCTTTCACTTCACATTTTTACTATAATGGTTATAAACATCTTTGAGGCAAATGGATATCCTTGGCAGACTGAAGATTGATCAGTTCAAGAAACTGTTACCCAAGTGACACTGGAGAAAAGACCACTTTTATTAATTATACATCAAGAGCTGTCCAACTTTTAAGGAGCATATCTCAAAGATCCAAATAGAAGAATACACTAAATTATATGTACATGAAGACTTACATGTTTTGCTGGGTTTCTTCTGTTGTTGTTGTTTTACTTGCTGTCCTGTGTGTTTGGGGTGGTTCAGAACACTGGATGTTCGTCAACACATTAAAAGGCGTAGAACATTTTCTGCTTATCCTGTGACACACAACTGTACAAGATCTTTGCAAAGAGTTTTGAGAATGCATAAATGAGGAAACAAACCTATGATCATGAGAGAGGAACCAGAAGATTTCAATGCTCAACCACGAATCAGCAGAACTATGCAGAAGCAGGGGAGCTTCTCTCTGGAGGCCCCACTTCATGTCAGTCAGACTTGTAGGAAGGGACTTTATTTCATGTAGTTATATGGGAAAGATTTGGTTTTCAATCCATCTTAATTTCATCAAAAAATGGCCTTTTAGGAAAAGCCATAACTCAGTTTGTGCTAAAACCAACTAATAGTTGAATCTGAGTGGAAAATAGAAGCCGTATAGAATGTGTTACCCTAAATCAAAATTCATTCTTCATCTGAAGCCTGCAGCTTGTAAATCAGGAATTAAACTCATGTCAGTAAATCCAGGCAAATGCACACAAACCTGAGAGTTAGCACATCTGAAACAGAAGCTTGAAAGGCAAACCTGCATAAATCAAATCTCTAAATCAAAGCGGGAAACAATGATTTTTCTTGTCCTACAGAGCAGGAGAAACGAACTCTCTAAACCCCTGTATGCAGATAAAAGTTCTGGTTTTTATACAGCTTGATGTATTTATGTACGGAGGAAGCACAGCCTGAAATTAAGCAAGAAGAATGAAATATTGTAATGACCACTCCAGAGCAGCAGCCCAGCAAGTAATTCCACAGTCGAGTCATTAACAAGCACTTTGAGCAAATATGCCTTTAGCATTCAGCTGTTCTTTGCCAAGAGATGGCAGGGGGTGAAATGTTCTCAGAATCCCTAAAAGGTGTTTGTCAAAGAAGCTGCCCAGTGGTCAAGAAGGGAAAGGGCTCCTGCAGGTTTGGCATGAAGCTACTATTCCTGATAGGTTTGACCATCCCCATCTTAAGAGTGATCTAAGTATTTGCTGTGCTCTGTGTAGATCCCTACCTGACTCAGAGACTCTGCAGTCTCAAGGAGGTTCTGGTGCCTTGGAATGTTAATGTCACATTTATAATGTAATTTTCTCTCATTTTAGAAATTTTTTAAATCTAATTTACTGCCCGGGGTTTCCACAATCCCCTTATTAAGGGAGCCAGATGCTCAGATCACTCTAGTTTATTGATTAAATGTTAAAAAACTATGTGCACAGAGAACTCTGTTTTGGTAAAAGGGCAGTGGAATAAGCCAATAACGTTGCATAATTTATTTGCTTTAGTTAAATTGACATTAAAGAAAAGTCTTAGTATTCTCATGTAATACATGTTTGGAAGCTGGGTCCCCACCAGTGCTTCCCATGTTGCATTTAATTTCTGATTTTGAGCTGATCTGTGCACACAAGTGTTTCTAACTTAAAATAAGAAACCATGTGTAACAGAGTATGAGTGAACACATAAACCACAGACAGCATTTCTGTGGATGCAGGTTGCTTATATAACTGAAAAGGAGAGAGTTGAACTTGGGCCTCTTGCTTACCCATCACAGAAAAAAACCTTTGCAGTACATGAAAACCAACTGCAGCTTGCTAATGATTCTTCTTTGTGAAGTGGCTTGTTTTGAAGCAAAGTATTCATCAAGTGCTGCAGGAACCTGCCCCAATTGTCTGCACTTAACACCTCTCCTAGGAACCTCTAAATTACCTAGAGTGTATGAAGAAAATGTTTGTTTAATTCATAAATTTAGTCAAAAGATTTAATGAATACCGTCTAGTGACAACCACTTTTCCAGGAGCTGGAGATACACCAATGGAAAAAAAAAAAAAAAAAAAAAAAAAAACTAGACAAGTTTAACACCAGATCAACTTGATTTCCTGACTGAATCACTTTGGGCTAAATATCTTCTTACTATGTAGATCAATAAACGTGATTCATCACATAACAGAACCAAAGACAAAATTCACATGATCCTCTCAATAGATACAAGAAAGGATTTCGATAAAATTCAATTTCTTCATGTTAAAAACTCTCAACAAACTAGTGTTGAAGGAACAAACCTCAAAATAATAAGAACTATTTATGACAAATCCACAGCCAACACCATACTGAATGGGCAAAACCTGGAAACAT
Organism: Macaca fascicularis; assembly: GCF_037993035.2. Classification (NCBI taxonomy): domain Eukaryota; kingdom Metazoa; phylum Chordata; class Mammalia; order Primates; family Cercopithecidae; genus Macaca; species Macaca fascicularis. The sequence continues at coordinate 103,884,744 of NC_088387.1, read as the reverse complement.
TCCCCTTGAAAATCAGCACAAGACAAGGATGCTGTCTCTTACCACTCCTATTCCACATAGTATTGGAAACCCTGGCCAGATCAATCAGAATAGGGAAAGAAATAAAATGCATCCAAATAGGAACAGAGGAAGTCAAACTGTCTCTGTTTGTAGATAACATGATTCTGTATCTAGAAAATATTACAGCCTCAGCTCCAAAGCTCCTTAAGCTGATAAACAACTTCAGCAAGGTTTCAGGATACAAAATCAACATATAAAAGTCACCACCATTTCTATATACCAACAACTGCCAAGCCGAGAGCCAAATTAGGAACACAAACCCATTCACGATTTCCACAAAAATAATAAGAACACAGCTAACTAGGGAGGTAAAAGATCTCTACAATGAGAATTACAAACCACTGCTCAAAGAAATCAGAGATGACACAAACACAAATGGAAAAACATTCCATGCTTATAGATAGGATGAATCAATATCGTTAAAATGGTCATACTGCCCAAAGCAACTTATAGATTAAATGCTATTCCTATCCAACTACCAATGATATTCTTCACAGAATTAGGAAAAAACTACTTCAAAATTCATATGAAACAAAAAGAGCCCAAATAACCCAGGCAATCCTAAGCAAAAAGAACCAAGCAGGAGGCATTATGTTACCCAATTTCAAACTATACTACAGGGCTACAGTACCCAAAGCAGCATGGTACTGGTACAAAAACAAACACATAAACCAATGGAACAGAATAGAGATCCCAAAAATAAAGCCACACAACTACAATAATCTGATCTTAGATGAAACTGACAAAAGCAATGGCGAAAGGACTCCCTATTTAATAAATGGTGCTGGGTTAACTGGCTAGCCATGTGCAGAAGATTGAAACTGGACCTCTTCCTTACATCATATGCAACATCAACTCAAGAAGGATTAAAGAATTAAATGTAAAACCAAAAGCTACAAAAGCCCTGGAAGACTAGGCAATATCATTCTGGACATAGGACCTAGCAAAGATTTTATGGCAAAGATGCCAAAAGCTATGGCAAAAAAGCAAAAATTGACAAATAGAGATCTAATTAAACTAAAGAGCTTCTGCACAGCAAAAGAAGCTAACAAAAGAGTAAACAGAAAACCTACAGAATGGGAGAAAATTTTCACAAACTGTGCATCTGACAAAGGTCTAGTATCCAGCTTCTATAAGAAAAACAAATTTACAAGGGAAATAACCCCATTAAAAAGTGGGCAAAGGACATGAACAGAAACTTCTCAAAAGAAGACATACATGTGACCAAAAGTCATATGAATAAAAGCTCAACATCACTAATCATTAGAGACATGCAAATCAAAACCACAATGAGATATCATCTCACATCATTCAGAATGATTATTATTAAAAAGTCAAAAAAATAACAGATGCTGGAGAGGCTGTGGAGTAAAGAGAACACTTATACACTGTTGGTGGAAGTATAAATTAGTTCAACCATTGTGGAAAGCAGTGTTTTTATTCCTTAAAGAGCTAAAAACAGAACTACCATTCAACTCAGCATTCTCATTACTGGGTATATACCCGGAGGAATATAAACCATTCTACTATAAAGATGCATTCATGCATAAGTTCATTGCAGCACTATTCACAATAGCAAAGATATGGGATCAACCTAAATGCCCATCAATGACAGATTGGATAAAGCAAGTATTGTTCATATACACTATCGAATACGATGCAGTCATAAAAAAAGAATGAGATCATGTCCTTTGCAGAAACATGGATGGAGCTAGAGGCCGTTATTCTTAGCAAACTAATGCAAGAACAGAAAACCAAATACTGCATGTTCTCATAAGTGGGAGCTAAATGATGAGGACACATGGACACATAGAGGGGAACAACAGACACTGGTGCCTACCAGAAGATGAAGGGTGGGAGGAGAGAAAGGAGTAGAAGAAAAATAACTATTAGATACTAGGCTTAGTGTTTGGGTGACAAAATAATCTGTACATCAAACCTCTATGACACAAGTTTACCTATATAACAAAACCTGCACATGTACCGGTCCCTGAACCTAAAAGTTAAAAAAAAAAAAAAACTTCTTAATAATGCTCCACCTTGTAGAAGAGTTAAGTAATTGTTATTGTGCCTCTTAGGACATCTTATCCCCAAACTCCAACAGGTCCTTTTATTTGGTGATAGGGAGTAGACTCTTTATAATTCAGAAAAATAATTAAAATGCACAAATTTCATATACTAGGATAATAACTTTGGAAAACGATAACATGCAGACAAATACTTGGGAAAAATACTTTAAAGTGTTAGGATAGGGCAGAGATTTTCAAAGTGTAAGCAGCAGCATCCTTATTGCCTGGAGACTCATTAGAAATACGAATTATCAGGCCCCATCTGAGAAATACTGAGTCCAAAACTGGAGTGGGGGATGAACACCAATGCTTTCACAAGTCCTCCAGGTGATTCAGATTCACCCTGGAGTTTGAAAGCCACTGTTGTGAAGAAATGCTGAAAATTCTTTAACTTTTAAAAAATTACATAGTTATAAGTACAATTTTTGTTTTGTTTTGTTTTAACAATGCTTGCGGAGTTACAGACATAAAAAAGACCCATCTATTATTTAAGGCAGATCTATACAGGCAAAATGGAATTGTTGGCAAAACCAGAAATTTGAAATGTTTTTGGTTTAGAAAGTTGCTCTTTCTGCATCAGAAATGCCTGATTCAGGAAGTCATTGATCAGCATTGACCTAGGAGTTCAGACATAGGTGTTCCTATATCACGTTCTTGGGCTGGTAAAACATAGTCTCATCTTAGGGTGATCAAGGCTTAAACTATGAAATCTGGTCCTCTGCCAGCTTGCTGATGGAATTAGAGAGAACCACTGAAAGAATCAATCAGCTAATGAAATTTTATACAACAACTTCCATGTGCTGGGCACCCAGCCTGGTGTGGTTGGCCGGGAGGGGATGGATAGGATACAGTTCCTCTGCCCCTAGAAGTCACAGACAATTTAAGACTTTCATCTATGAACAAAAGCACTCTGCACCCCAGGCTTTGTGCAGCTGGTGCAGGGTGACCCCTCAAAGGACACATCACAGTGGCCTGGGGCAGTCAGAGATTGCTTCCCAGAGAAGGTCTCATAGTTGGGCAAGGCGTTGGTAGGAATAAACCATTTGAATATGGTGTGAAGGTAGAAAAATCCATGGCATGTTTGGGAGAGAGAGTTCTGCCTTTATGTGGGAGAGAAGGCTGGAATTGTCTAGCCAGACGGAAGTGAATATTAGATCATATCCCAAGCACAAGAAAGAATCATTGTAGGTTTTTTTTTCACAGGGGCATGGTAAGATGAAGATGGAGGTTTAAGATGTCAAGTTAAAAATAATTGTCTTCATTTTCCTCCTGTGCCACACTAGGTTAATCTAGACTTCCTAAAGCAGTCATGAGTCACTAAGGCTGTGAAATGGGTCCATTTGTCAGGAAAGAGGGAAGGTGACAACAGCTAAGAAAACATAGAACTGCAGGCATCCCAGTCAGAACCTGGCCCCAGAGTGAAAATGCACACGTGTACTGCTTGAGGATAAAAAATGCTTTCCTTGGCCCATCCATCATCATCATCAGCCTCGGAGACAGTTCTCCTGTCCAGGAAACATTTCTCTTGAAGGGAGAGGCTGGGCCCTGGGGAGGCTGTGGTGCCCAGCCCTAGCCTCTGGGTGATGGATGGTCCTGGACTTCCCTAGGATGAGTGTGCAGAATGGCTGGAGGAGCGCAGGGCAGAGAGTCTTCGCTTCTCAGCCAGCAGCAGAGAAATGCAGGCACAGCCTCCAAGTCACAATGAACATGTTTGCCTCATTCCATTGGGAGCTTCTGGAAGGTGGAATCAGCATCCTAACCTTGTTAACGGTACTGTCTACAAGCCCAGCACACATTTGGCTCTCGGTTAATGTTTGTTGGATGAATGTATGAGTCTAATAGTTGGAACACAGAATGATCCCCCCTCTCCCCCCCAGTGCTTAAACCGGAAACTTTAAGGGCCAGAAGTGTCCTCAGACATCATCTAGTCCAAATCCTTATGCGAAGATGGGGAAACTATCAGAGAATGCATACAGTCCTCAGCAAACTAATAAAATTGCAAATTAGTATCATATGAGTAATACCTTGTTTTCTGTAACACCTGGACGTCTAAAAGACATTTTTTAAAAAACTGAGGTTCCAATAAGAATTGCCTCTTCCAGATCTCTGTGTAATTATCACCTTATCACTGAGACCTTCTATGACCATGCTATTTAAGTAACACAGCCCTCCTATACTCCTAACTCCTGCCTCCCAACATGGCATTTCTTAGCTCCCTTCCTGATCTGCCCTCCTCCATTTTTCTCCATAGCACTAATCACTTTGTTACATTCTGAATATTTTATGTGTTCACCTTTCTGCTGTCTGCTCCAGACCCCAAGAATGTGAGCTCCATGAGGGCAGAGGTTTTGGCCATTTTTATCACTGTTCTGTCTCACTTATAACATGCCTGGTATGTAGCTGGCCTTCCAAACACATTTACTGAGTGAATGAAGAAAGTAAATTAGTTTTCTAGAATGCAAACCATCCCCTAAGAATCATGGTTAATGATGATTTATTTATTTAATGTGGTGATTGTACCATTACATTGATTCCTAGAGACTCTGGCTAAGAGCCCTACCCTGCAGGCTGTTCTCATGATAATGAGAGAGTTCTCATGAGACATGGTTGTTTAAAAGTGTGTAACACCTTCCTCTTCACCCTATTCCTCCTTCTCCAGCCACATAAGACTTGTCTGCTTCCTCTTCGCCTTCTGCCATGATTGTAAGTTTCCTGAGGCCCCCCTCAACCATGCTTCCTGTAGAGCCTGTGTAACTGTGAGTCAATTAAACCTCTTTTCTTTTCTTTTCTTTTTTTTTTTTTTGAGATGGAGTCTCGCTCTGTCGCCCAGGCTGGAGTGCAGTGGCACGATCTCGGCTCACTGCAAGCTCCGCCTCCCGGGTTCACACCATTCTCCTGCCTAAACCTCTTTTCTTTATAAATTACCCAGTCTCAGGTAGTTCCTTCTAGCAATGTGAGAATGGACTAATACAGTCCTGTATATTCTTCTGAGTTATGATTCTAATGAGTGCTGAGTATCGCACTTTAAAAATAGATCACATTTATTTAATCACGTCATTGCACGTTGTTAGGTGTATATGTTGATTTCAGATTTTTTGCTAATAAAAACAACAGTGTAATGCCCTTTTATGTACTCTTTGTGTACAACTCTGGTTTATTATTTGGGCTTAAATAATGTAAGTGTAGCAAAGGATATGAATGTTATTAAGTTTTCAAAAATTCACAACATCCTCTCCAACTTTCCTTGAAGAAATTATAAAACAAGGTTTTCATAGAAGGCCTTTAATTGCTGGTTCCTATGTTTATTGGCTCTTTAAGGCTCTTGCAGGAACCTCTCTTACCACTGTCCCTTCAGGATTTGCAGATGCTGTTTCTCCTATGCCTGGGTTGGATGGGTGAGAGGATAAGTTAGGGTACAGATAAGGAACACAAAATTTTAAGAAAAAGTTATAAGAAAATCTAAAACTACAGAGATTTAAATAAGAGAGAAGGATGTTTCCTTTTCATGTAAAAACCTGAAAATAAACAGGAGGCATTGCCATTCTGTAAATGTGCCTTCTAAGATTGCCTTAGCTGCTACAAAATTGTAGATAGTAGAAAGGGCTAGAGAACCTAGGATAGAAATCCTTCAGAAGATTATTTGAAAGTTACACACATTGCTTCTGCTTTCTTTTCACTGGCCTGAAATTAATTCATGGCTGCATCTGGAAACAAGGAAAAAATTATCAAGTCCTATTAATCAGATGTACTGAGTATGGTTATACCTCAAATCTATCCACTTACCTCTATTTCTACTGCCATTTCTCCCTTCACACCCTCTTATCTCTTGCTTAGATCAGTATAACTACTTTCTAGTTGGCCCCCTCATTGTCAGTCTTATCTTCCTCCAATCCATCCTCCACAAATATAGCCAGAGTAATCCTTTTGAAATATAGACCTGATCACATCTCTTCTGCTTTAATTTTTAAATGGCAGACTGCTGACTTCACAGAAAAGAAATTCAAAATGCCGAACACCTTCTATTGACATTCAAGGCTTTTCTTTTTGACCCTAACTCTCCAGCCTTATATTGCTCAATTGTCTGGGATGCAGCCAGGTTGGCACATGTTTGGTCTTTTAAGGTGGAAGAAATGGAAACTAAAAGCTCAGTCTTAGACAGACAACTTCCCTGGGACATGAAGCAAGACAACACATGTGTTTTCGATCACTCTGACGAAGTTCAGCATTTGTCCTCTCTTGACATAAATGTGGAATCTACCCATTTTGAGACCTACAGTTTCCCAGGGCTTCCAGAAGCCTGGCTTTTTATTGTTTAGGCCTTTTTGGAATTTTAGAGATTACCTATTAGGAGACATGCCTCCCATCAGAGTTCATTGCTGAGACCAGGATGTAGACCTGACATGTCCCATGAGGCACTTTCACAGAAAATGGAATAGGGTTTGTGTGTATTATTTTACATACAGAGCTCTGGTATTATTTCAAATAAAGAGGATTCTAATGGCATCAACCGGAAAGAGCCTTCATATTGCCCACAAGTGATTCTGAGTAAACAACTATTCCTCTTTAGGCCTCAGTTTCCTCATTTGTAAAATGAGGTTATGGGGCTGAGTTGATCTCAGAGGTCCATTCTAGCACCCTAAGAAACTCAGTTGACTCATTCAATACTTATTTCTGAGTCCCCACTATGTGCTCAGAACTGTTCTATGTGTTGAAGATACATAATTGTAAAAGGATGGACAAAAAACCTAGGTGAGAGTTGGGTGGTCAGATAAACATAAATACAGGCAAATAACATGAGGCTGCCATGTAGAGAATTATTAGAGGATGGTGTGATCAACACAATGGGCTATCTCTGAGTGACATCTAGGCTAAGAGGTAGCCTTGTCAAGGTCCAGGCATGCAGAAAAAGCACCAGGAACACTGAGCTTTTTGTGTTTCATGAAATGAAAGAGACTTAGAGTATGAGGTAAGGTTGCAAATAGTCCTAAAGGAGGAAAGAAGTTGGTCCAGGGCCAGATGAAGTAAGATATTTACATCAGGCTACAAGATTGATCCTAAGTGCTATTGAATGTCTCTAAAGAACTTTACAGTTGGGACAGACATAGCTTATTTAAGTTTTGAAAATAACACTCTTGGAATTGTATAGAGTATGGATTATGAGGGAGTGGGAGTAGTTGGGGATGCTATTTAGGAGGTTATTACAGTGGTCCAGGAGAGAGATGGAGGGACATGAACAAGAATGGCATCTTTGGATGGAGAAAAAAATGAACAAATATGGAACCTGCTCATGGAATGTTTGCAGAGATGAGTAGAAGAATGGTCAAGGATACCAACTAGATATGGAGGAGTCATTTACTGAGATAATAAGGATTGGGTTTAAAAGAAGGAATAAAGAGTTCTTTCTTTTTTAACATGCAAATTTTGAGATACCCATTCCACCTTTAAGTACAAAAGTCAAGTAGTAAATTGAGAGATTTCATTGCTGGAGAGGTAAGCGTAGAAGCCATCAGCAAAGGGATAGTTTTGCAAACTGTTGACTGGATACTATAGGCTGGATATAATCAACAGAACTCAAATAGAGAAGAGAACCAGTCGGTTAGCGTTGGGTATTCTTTCATTTAAAGATTTGGTAGAGGAGAATATTTCAGCAAAGGTCACTGACAAGGAGCAAGGTATGGGGTGGGGGCAAAATCAGCAAAGAGTGGCTTTACGGAAGTAAGAACAGGAAAGAGTTTCAAAAATTTATTTATTCTGAATGTTTCTGAGAGGTCAAGGCAAAAACTAAAGAAGCTGTTGGATTTGACAGCTCAGAGGGCATTGGTGATGGAAAAAAGCAACTTCAGTGGTATGGCAAGACAGGATCCCAGTTAGAAGAAATAAAGGACAGAAAGTGAGGTGAGAAGGAATGAGGAGAGAGAAGTTAAGAAAACTTTCAAGAACGACAGCAGATATGAGGTATTAGCTCCATGGGGATTTGAAGAAAAAAGACAGTTTTGTTTTGTTTTTGAAGATGGAGATATTATAGTATGACTGTAGGATGATGTAAATGATGCTATAGAGAAAGAAAAGCTGATGGTGCAGGAAAGAGATTAATTATAGGACTCTCAAGTATTCAATGGAGATGAGATCCAGTACACAAGTCAGGGTGTTGCCCTCAGACAGAGACAAGCACACTTCTTCCCAGGTGACGGGATGAAGACAGGGAGTGTGGACATTGATACAGGAGGTTGGGTGGTTTGGCTTGTGGGAAGATAAATGAGTTCTGCTGTAATAACTTTCATATTTTAGTAAATCTGGAAACAAGTCATTACCTGTGGAGAAGTAGATGGGAAAGCAGGGCTAGTAGAGGAAGAGAGTCGAGGAGAGCCCATTTCAGAAACTGAGAGACTAAAGGGATTGATCATCTCTTCTCATTGTTTATTTACAAGTAAAATCAACAACATATTCAGGATCTAAAAACCTGCCTTGTCCTTTTCATATATTACATCTAATTATCCAATCACGATCCAGAAAAGTAGATGTTACCTTCACTTCAGCAGGATCAAATAACAGCCAGATCTTGTCAAGGCTTTTCTGAAGCCTCATTATCAAGTGAGAATGCCAGAGAGAGTTATCAATTCACTTCAGCAGGCGTTTCCAAACACCTATTATGTGCACAGCCTTCCTCTATTCCTCCTGTAACTTCTGCTTCTCCTATTGCTAATTACTCTTGAAGACTCTAAGCTCCAGAAACAAAGCAGCCACTATGGCACAGTTCCTCCTTTCAAGGAGCTCAACTTAAATGAACAGGCAATGTGTGTGCTATAATCATAATGAGCTCAAGGAGAGTCAGTGGGAGGGTCCAGAGGAAAATACTGCTAAGCTCCAAATCCTATGGATGCTTGGGCCCCACTAACTTTCTACTAACTTTGTAGCCCATATGTAGAGGCTCAGCACCAACCTTCCCTGGTCTTCCCCACTGATATTCTTACCCCACCCTTTAGGGAGAGACTTTCCTGAAAGCTAATTCAATCAACATACTCCCCTGCCAAAGACCTTCCAATACAATTTCAAACCCTAATTCTTTAACTGAGCATGACACTCAGGGCCCTTTGTGGGATTTCATCTCTTCCCATCTGTCTCTTCTATTTACTTTATCTTCACACCTCTTCTCTCATCTACTGCCCCCACCATCACCCCTTCCCACATAATCCAACCTCCAACCAGGACTACTTGTAATTTTTACATCCCACCAATTTTTGCTAGCTTTGGGTCATTTCTTCATATTGATCCTCTACCTGGGAGACCCTTTCCTCCCAGTTTCCACATAGCTACATTTTCTTTGTTCTTCAGGACACAGTTCAGATGCTGCATTTTCCTGGGAAGACTTTTCTTGCTGATACCAACCCCTTTCCCCTCTCCTTTCTCTTTTTTCCACCACTGAGAAAAGGACTCATTCTTTTCTCTGTTTAAATCTTAACCTACTATATTCAAATTATTTGTATGTCCATCTCTTCCGCTGTATTAACTATTGCTTGATGCCAGTTATGTATTGTATCAATTACCTGGTATGCTACCCAGCATGTAGTAGGAGCTCAAAATATGCATGAAGAATAAAGAATAAGTTAGCAAATTAATTAATTAATTAATGCTTATGGTTCTTCCAAACTAGCTCTGTGTTCAGAACCTTCATGTCTTTGAATTTGCTCGTCCATCTAATAAATTACTCTTTTTCCTTCTGAATCTTTTTCCAAGTTCACCTGGCAAACTCCTGTACTTCCTCAGACCCAAAAAATTTGTGATGGACCACAACAAAGCCTGCTCAAAAAAACAAAACAAAAACAAACAAAAAACACAAAAAACAAAACAAACCAAAACAGGTTTCTTAAAAAAAAATTGCCTTATTATAAACTAATTATCCCTGGATCATTTGGTTTGGGATCCTTGGAGAAACCTGGCTTTATTAAAAGTGGTTTTTGAACACTGAGTTTCAGTCCTTTTGGGCTACTGTTGCAGAAGTTTAGATGTGCATTCCAGAAGGTCAAGGATCTTTTAAGTGTCAGTACATACTTCCCTCCCCCCAATCAATCACTCCCTTGAGAATAGTCTACTTTACAAAGCATTTTTTTTTTTTAAAGCAAACCTACACTTCTGGACCAATTCATCTGCAATTTGCTATACTTCATAGGGCTCAAAGCCCCCGCGTGCCTAAACTACTAGGAAAGATTTCTGGACACGTCAATAAAAGTATCCTAATGAATAACAGCTGCAAAGAACATGTCTTTAAATAAATTGATTCCAAATTTTCCTGCATGTTTCTGTGATTTTGCTTCTTAAATGGGCATCACTGACTTTTAACTTGGCTATCTAAAAAAACTGAAGGAAAATAATTATCCATTGTTGCAAAAAAAAAAAAAAAAGTCATTGTCTTGCATTTCTTCAGCGTTCTTTGAGGAAGCCAATGTACATTCACACCAATTACTTCACCTCTGCTTGTAATAGCTCTTTGGAGCAAACTTAATATATCTTTCCTATTTTGCATTTGGGAAATTGCATGGGTTACAGAAAGTTACAGACTCATCCAGATTTGGGATTGGGATTAGAACTCAGGTCTCCTAATTTTAAGGATTACATTTAGAGTGTGGGCTCTCTTTTCTTTGAAAACAAAACTAACAATTTCTTCCACCAGCAGAGAATGTTTATAAAGAGAATGTCTGTGTTATACCCCGTTTAGTCTCAATCAACTTTGTGTTTAAGATATATTAATAGTATTTGGTTCAAAGTTTGCGTTCAGTTATAAAATGAAATGAGATCTGAATTTTTTTCTCTAAGAAGTACAAACTCACCAATTTCTTTTAATACATCAAAATTTTATGTAAGTTACTTACCGTCTGAAATCAAATTGAAACTTTCAGTGATATTTAAACTTTATAAGGAATAAACTTGTTTTACTAGTCATCAGAAAATAAGGAAGTAGCACTTGGAAGAGGATTGTGAGAGATGCTCCCATATTGGGTTTTAATAGCCTCACAGATGGCCGTTTTTTTTACTTACACAGGAGGCTAGAAATCAAAATTTGGCTCTACAGACCCATGATATTCCCTCTCTGATCTACTTCTCTGGACATCTGGGTTTCCTGTGGATTGTGTTCAATCAGCAATGTTGAGGTAATAAATATTTCACCTTCCAGTTCCCCTTTTTTATTCTTAGTATATAAAAGGAGAGAGAGCATGGTAGATTCCTGTCTCCAAAATCTTCCTCCTGTCACCTCGCACATACTGTCCTTGCTGTTAGAAGAAGCAGCTTGTGACATTGTTTTGCTAGTACAAATTCATGGTAGTGGGAGTTAGGATGGAGGGAGGGAAGGGTTGAATTAGGACCCAGAAATTGTTGAACAGAACAAAATGAAAAGCTGTTCTCAATTTGAAAAGTGAGTTGACGTCTGCTACTCTGGTATGCAGTAAAACATGTTTCCCATCTAAGACATAATAAAAGCTGCAAGCATTTTACACTGCGCATTAAGAGCAGCATCTTTAAGGGAACATCTTTTCATATAGAGCACGTACAGAGTTCTCTATCTGATGATACTTTTGAACATTTTATCATTACAGTAGAAGAAATACACCACAATCATGGCAAGTCCCAAATGAACTGACAAAGCACCTTTGTTGAAATGACTGTTAGGGGTATATTGACATTTCATTTTTCAACTGTTTCCATAAATATAGCATTTCTGTACAAACTGTATGCAGAACTGGGCTGCATCATCAGGAAAGCATTAATAGAGTAGTTGGCTTCCATGATATGCAGAGGACCTAAAGAAACCTCTTTAAAGTGGCTGAAGAGTTTGAGGTGATAGTGGGAGGGAAGTGGGAGCAGAAAGCTTGTTCTTAATGTCTATAAATTAAAACAAATGCTTGTTCATGAGCATGAAGTCGAATGGTAAAGGGGTTGGGGGAAATACACCATCATAGAGCTGCCCAACTCCTTGAAGGGGCCATTTACATTGCATTCTATGTAAATGGCACCCCCTAGAGGTGTACAAATGTAGTGTCCTTGTTGAGAAGAATGCAAACAATTTTAAACATCCATTGAATGGAATAAAAAAGATGAATGTCGAGGAAGACATCTTTTTCCTGCTTCTGCCACTGTTTGTTTTTCAAGTTCCTACTTAGTTTCTTTCTCTGACAATTCTTTCTTTACCTGTTCTTTAAATATTGGTGTTCTCTTGGGTCCCTTACCAGACTCACTTTTCTTTAGTCCTTCATAATTGCTCTGCACAATCTAATCCACCTGTACAGTTTTAACTGCTAACTGTATATTGATGACTTCAAACCTTTATTTCAGGCTTGCCACTCCAAAGAAGTTCAACTCTACAAGCATCAAGCCTATCTAAGTCTATCTGGATATTCCTTGGGTCCTATCCTCAGTATTTCCTAAATTAAACTAATGGTCAATCCCATTAGTCCTGCTTTTTACCTGTACTTCATCATCAGTTTAGTTTAGTCTAGAGACCCAGATTGCAAACTTAGGGGTTTTCCTAAGCTGTTTTCTGCCCTGTACTCTGACTATTTGATCAGTCATTAGGCCTAGGAAATTCTTCATGTTTCTGCTTTCTTCTCTACCCTTCTGCCTCTTGCCTTAGTTCAGGCCTGCATTGTGTTTTGCCTAGCTTGGAAAACTGCTTGGAATTCTCCAATCTTCTTATGACTTATATATAGCAGCATCTATGCTTATTGGCTGGCACATCACTGGAATTCAATTATTGTTATGAACCAGTGACTAAATTAATGCTGTATGCATTGACTGTTGTGCCCTTGATGATTTCACAACCCAGAATATTCACCAATAATTAGATAATATTCATTCAACATTTTTTTATTGAGCACCTGAGTAAATGCAGTCCCTCTTGGCTCCCCCTATGTTATATGCTTCCTAGTAGAAGATGTAGGACATTTCATACAGTGTCCAGTCCTGCACACATTTAAATATATAATCCACATTAAGAATACAAAATGGAAAAAGATAGAATAATGACTAATATAAGCAATAATTTGAATCAAAAATTAAATTTTGGGTAAAATAAAACCAAGGCAGTCCAGAGATAAGAGTTAAGTATAGTTTAATGTATTCAAGGAAGGAGGCAGGATGTAAAGAAAAGATGGGCCTTGGTGAAGAGTGGTAGAAACGGGGTGCTTTGAGGAAATTGGCTTCAGCCAGAGCATGAAGACAGAGGATTTACTGCTGGCACCATTAGTAAAATGGGGCAGTAGAAATATGTATGTTGAGTGTTGGAATAGAAAGATTAAGGAAAGAAGAGGCAAGAAGGCAGCTCTACAGTTGAGACAGGTTTATTGAGAGTAAACCTGAGAAGGGCTTCTGACTGGCAGGGTCAGGAGCAAACTTTTCTTACAGCCTGAGGCTTTTTTAAAGGGCCAGGTGGAGAAGTGTGCTTTGAAGCAAGATTCTGTTAGGGAGGGGTTGGGAAAGTGCTGGCTGTTCTGTTACAGTTAGGGACCTTATGATCTGTTGAAACTGTGGTCAGGGTTGACATTTGCAGTTTGGCCAAATGTCAATGGACAGTTCTGAGAACTGGAAACTTGAAACTTTAAGATGGTGCAGTCTCGTTAAGATAGCGATACTCTTGTTCTACCATTGAGAATATTATAAAAATAATGATGATGCTGTTGTGTTTGGGAAAAGCACTATGGTAAAGCTAAAGGGCTCTGGTATTGGATTAATTTGGCTTCTAATCCAAGCCCAATACTTACTAACTATGTGACTGAAAAACCTCCCTAATCTCTCTGAATTTTCATTTTCTTATTTGTTTTTACAATTGATCATAAATGGCATTTAAAATTGCCTCTAATTTACACTCTTCAAATTAATAAAGTGATTTTATGCACAAGGATGCATACGTATAAGGGTATTCAGTAAAACTTCACTAATTAAAGTTGTGCCAACAATAGTGTTTTCAACACACTAACGGATTTGGTTATTTAAAGAAAACCTGAGTATGCTATAAAGCTAAGAATCTGTTTTAAAATTAAATAATTTGATGAAAATTTTGTTTTTTTAAAATTTAAATGTTTTGTTGTTTCTCTAAATTACCTATTAAGGAAAAACTCTTTGCATATTAAAGTATACTTCCACCCAAACTATGCTTTCATCTACATGGAAATATATAACTTTTTTTTCTCACAATTGCTTGGTCACAGGAAATTTTGCATCTCTTTTCTTTGGAATTCAATTTTTAATTGAGATTTTTTCGCTTTAGAGAATGTAAGAGTTGTATGGTATAAAGGGAATGGGCCTTACATCTAACAAAATTGCATTGAAATCCCTGCTCAATACTTTTAAGTTCTGTGACCATGGCATGTATTATTTTTTTTCTCATCTCAGTCTTTCATTTATAAGATAGCAATAACACTGTCATTCACATAAGACTGTTATGGGAAATTATTGAGGCTGCACATGGGATGGTGCCTGCCGCAGGCACTCTTTTATGTGCTCATCCTCTACTCTTCTAAACACTTGTGGACCCTCTGGACACCCAGATGCAGGGAAGAACCCCAGTGCAGCTCATCCCAAAACAGGCCAGATGTTCACTTAACATTCACACACCCTTTCTGGAGAACCCACCGACAGCCTGTGTGAATGATGTGATGTTGGTGGGAAGAGAGTAGATCCCTTTAATATGCTGTGTTTGTAAGTTTGTTTATTTTCTTAAATACAAGGCAAATCACAAACTCTTCTGGATACCAAGCAATTTTTATTGAAAGACTATACAACAAAAATTATACCATTTTCTCTTTAAGATGATCTTTGGCTCCCCAAAAAATAAAATAAAGTCCACCAATGCAGGTAATTTCCAACATAAAAGTGCAAATAGATGAGAGTGTTCTATTTAACGTAACAATACCAGCATTTGAACATTTTGAAAACCATATTTTATTAAAAAATTAATTCAAACAGATTGTTTCCTATGTTAAACCCATGAAAAGATAAATTTTTAAGGAGATCTACTACTTGACCAGGGCCTGTGCACCAACAGAGAGGATGTAATACCTTATGGATGAAGCTTATTTATCCTTGATCAATTTTTAATTCCAGAAGGAAGGATAAACAAAAGAAGAAATTCTAAAGGCTAATCCAGAAGGACAGCAAAGTGTAGGCTAATTGTTCCCTTGTTGTCTTAAGACTTTAGAGTCTTCATTTATTTGATTTGCCTCATTAGGTAATTTTTGGCATATTTTCAGGAGAAATATCCATGAGAAATGTATATGAGAAAACTACCTTCCATGTGTTCTGAAGAGCCAGAATATGTTGGTCAGAATTTGAATTCTTTCTTTCACTTTCTTTTATGGTATTAGTACTTATATGGAAAAACAAGCAAACAAACATAAAACAACAGCAACAAGTCGAAGCAGGAATTCAGGTTACAAGACAAAGACTTCAATTTTTGCTCAGTAAGTACAAAAATCCCTGTATTACATCAGCTATTACAGGCTTAAGATTTATTTTAAAATTTAACTTATATAACAACTCTGCAACAAGTATTGCTATTTATTGAGTGCAATATTAGTCAGGAAATGGGTGTCCTGGAGTTGGCACTCATCAGCTCATGAGGACCAATTATGCACATCTTTTTGCAACTCCACATTCAGTAATGTCAGATTGGTAACTTGAAATTGGCCATAGTGGGAGTATTTACACCATGGAAACTGGCAAATATTACAAATCAGGAATCATTTTTCAGAGTGCTGATTCTTAAACATTTTCCAGATTGTCATTGATTATTGCTCTAAGAAAGAATCCCAAAACCTAAGTAGCTTAATACAGTAGAGTTCTATGTACTCACTCAAATGATTTTCAATGTGGGGATTTGGCAGGCAGCCTTCATGCAGTGATTCGGAACCCAGCATCTTTCCATCTGTATATCTACCAATCCCAGGGCCTTGGAGTCCTCTGCTGGATGTCCAGCATCTCCAGCTAGCAGATGGAGGAAGAGAATGGAAAATCACACAAGAGGTTTTCACAAGTCAGTGCTGGATGTGCTATACATTACTTCTGTCCATTTTGAATTTTCAGTCCTTGGCCACACATAAAGGAAGACTGGAATGGTAGTTTAGATTTATACTCCAGAGGAGAAAAATAGTTTGTAAAATAACTAGCTGGCCTCTATCATGAGTACTTTGCGATGGTCTAGGCACAGTTGCAAATATCTGTGAATGTAGTTTATAAATCTTTGTCCACAAAACCCTTTAAGGTAGTTGCTATTATTATTCATATATTATAAACAAACGAGGCTCAGAGTGATTAAGTAACCCCTTTGGCTAGACATCTGCTAAGTGGCAGAGATAGGACACATCTCCATGAATTGATATACTGAACCTAGAGCTTTAATAGTAACAAGATTTACTGGAACCAGCCATTTTGAAAGCTGATCATATTGACATTACAGGATAATTCCTGCCAAAGGCAGATCTGAGAATTGTGCTTAACCTTTCTGCCAATAATAAACTTTCAAACTAGAAACCTCAACTTATTTGTTGCATAGAGTAAGAAAGAGAAGGAGACAAATGCAGCCAATGGTTTGAACTGTCTCATTATTACTGGAAAGGCAGTGGGCTTCTCAGAACATCTTTTATTTACTATCAGTTCTAATCTCACTGTTCCTGTCTCCAAGATCATAAGCTTGGCTCTTACCAGTCATGAGACCCACAGCCTAACGAGAGCCTGAGCGCTGGTTTAAAGATGGAGCATGTATTGGAGATGAGAGGAGAGAACAGGAATATAATAGAATACAGACTCCGTTGACGTGACAATTTCTTACGATGTCTATTTCTGAAATGCTTATCCTAGTAGAATTAAAGCAGTTTTCTCATAACATCCATCCACTGAGTCCTTTATGTGCTTCAGACCTCTGGAATTAGAGCCACACTCTGTAGAAACGGATTGTGTGAAAAAGGAAAAAATGGTTAGCAGTAATGCATGAGAAAAGGATCATGAGCTTCAGAGGTCTACAGATCTGGCCCTGAATACTATTGCAACTTATATCACTGCCACCGTTAATACTATACTTCCTTATGTTTATTGAGCTCATATAATGTGCAATGCATAGTTTTGAGGACTTTGGACAATTATCTAATTTAATCCTTGCAACAATGGTATGAGGTCAATATTACCCTTATCTCTACTATACAAACAAGGAAGCTGAGGCATTAAAGGTCTAAGTACCTTTACAAAACTTACATAGTTTATAAGTGGATAATTAAATTCATATAAAACATTAAGCATATAGTTAATAGCTGATTAACCTGAACCGTGTTAATGAACCTCTATTAAATGGAGTTGAAATACCTACATTCTTTAAAGATTAAAACAAGACAGAGAAGTACCTTTGAGAGTGCCTAACACATAATAGGAGCATGATACATGTACACTGTTTCTCCCTCAATTGAAATAAATCTAGACAGAATAGAGGGTTTTTTTTTATATATACAGTGGCAGACATTGGACACTTTATTCCTGATAGAGGTTCGAGCATTTATGTAAAAGGAGGAAAGAAGAAGCCTAGGAACATAAGAATAACTCAGTGGCACATGGGGAAGAGAGGAGTCTCAGAGCATCAACTATTGAGGCTTCAACCAGGATATAGAAAGGATTTCACACCCAAAGTGACGGTGACCTGGCTCTCAGCATAACATCAGAAGGTGCTGCTTCTCAGAGGTTCTTTGTCAGTTATCAATTTATTACCTGTCAGCTTCAAATTTACCCTTTGTTATCTGTTTTGCAAAAATATAAATAGGTCTTTTAAATAATGATTTCCCCTGCTGTCTGGCATGATGTTAAATTTTGTCAGTAGGAGACACTGAAAAGTCCCTCTAGGAGGAAGCAATAGTCCTTTCTAGTTCTGGTGTGCTTTCTTGGCAGACTCCTGCAGCATGCCTAGGTCATGTAGTATACACAGCTTCCTTAGTGCCTGGCTTCTGCAGTGCATGGATTCTCCAGCAACAGGCTCCTGAGTATGCACAGCTTCCCCAGCACCAGGCTCTTGCAGTGCACAGCGTCCCCAGCATCAGGGTCCTGGAGCACATACAGGTTGCCCAGCACCAGGCTCCTGCTGTGCACAGCTTCCCCAGCACCAGGCTCCTGGAGTGTGACAACTTCCCCAGCACTTGCGCGCTATCCTCAGTACTCAGCAGCAAGTGATTTTGTGACACAGTGTCTCAGGCAAGCCACCTTTTCCCAGTACCCTAGAAGATAGATGAGTATGCATGGCAGAACTTTTCTGCCATCCTGCGAGCCATCCATACCATGACCTCCGCCAAGGTCTGGATTTCAGCCCTGGGGCAATGGGTGAGAAACTCTTGATAGGGTTCTCTATTTCAGCCCTGGGGAGAGTGGTTGCTCCTTAGCTCTTCTACACCTGTGTTCTGTAGTGCACTCTTTACCTCTTATTAGCTAATCCCTTACTACTTTAGTGCTCTGTTATAGCTAGTAACTTTTATATTAAACTTTCTCTGTTCAAATTTCTACATAGTTCCTGTCTTGTGATTGGACCCTGACTTATGCAGGTACTCACAATTGTCCTTAGCTAGGTGGTGGCTAAAGGGGCTCAGGACTGATTCCTAGGCCAGTAGCAAAGGCTTTAGGCTCAAAGCAAAGCCACAAAGCAAGTTAATCCATGACATCACTGGAAGCATCTATAACTTCCTGAGTTCAAACACTGACATTCTGTCTTCCCCAGAAGAAGGGGTGAATTTAGTTCTATTTCTCAGGGTGATTGGAATGTTCTTTGTCTAACGTATGTTTCAATACTAACTTAGATTCATCTATTTCTTTGTTAGAAGGAAGATCCGGAGAAAGCTAGCTTTATAGATGAGGAAACTTTCTAAACAAGATCTCTGTGGCCGAATGGTATTAAAGTGTCCTCTATGGGCTCTATAATTCCAGCTGGCCGTGTCTTTTGGCCACTGAGAAAATCTGGCTTTGTATTTCAGTAAAATGTTGAAATTAGGTTACTTTTAACTAAGCTTGAATTTGGAAAATATGATCATACTGAGTAAGTAAATCATTCTAAATAATGCTCTAAATACCTTCTAGTTTTTCATTTCTATGGCACTGAGATAATCCATATAGGATTTCTTGGCTTTTGCAGTAGTGAATATGCCAATGTACTCTGATTAAATTATTGGAAAATGTAGAGAAAATTTCTCCTTTTGGAAATAATTGTATTAGGTCAGATTCTCATCATAAGAAATTTCTTGCTAAGAAATTTAGAAAAGCAAAACAGAAAAATCAAAAAAGTTGTTTTGCTCTGTCCTTAAACTCTAAGTACATTATTCTATGTAATCTTAAGGAATGGTTACATAGAAAACATGAGAAAATATTTTCCAGATAGAAAGTTGATAGCGCTAAATAGAATAAGAACTTAGTGTATTGTTTATAAACATGCACGTTAATGTAAAATATTGTCACTATTGGAGGAATATATATGGTAACTCAATTAGGGAAATTACCATTTTCTTATAATCTTTTTCTTTAAATTGAAATATTGGAGTGTAATTTAAACTTTGGAAACTTTAAATTCTAGCTGTTCTATCACTACATACAGAACGGTTTCCCCCCAAAATATTTTCAATTAGAACATTTTTAAATTTCATCTTACAATAATATCTAGGCTTTTCCCTATGCCCATTTAATTCTCTCAAAGAAAGATTGTCTGCTTTAGGAATAAAAATAGCTCTTTCAGGCCTCATTAGCACTAATAACAATTTTTAAAAATAATGTTAAACAAACACAACGCTACATTTCAATGTAATGTTATTTAGTGCAAGGGCAATGCCTTGCAAACCTCAGAAGAGCCTAGAAAACAGCAGAATCTAAAATTTTAAGTTGTTAAGAAAATACTAGATTATAACGAATGAGATTATTCTAATGAAGGGAGAAACATATATAAAGCAATTTTAGAAAGATTTATATTTGAAATAATGATTTTTTTAAAGTTTGAACCCTATAACACAACTCATTCCCTAATGGGTTTCTGTACCTGAGATCTTCCCAATTAGCTTAAAACATGACATTTTTAACTATCAGTAT
Organism: Macaca fascicularis; assembly: GCF_037993035.2. Classification (NCBI taxonomy): domain Eukaryota; kingdom Metazoa; phylum Chordata; class Mammalia; order Primates; family Cercopithecidae; genus Macaca; species Macaca fascicularis. The sequence continues at coordinate 103,864,531 of NC_088387.1, read as the reverse complement.
AAGTCAAAATAGTTACTGTTTATTGAGTATTTGCTTTAAAATAAGTTCTTTATACATATTATCTCACTAAATATAATTTCTGGTTTCTTGGTTTAGAACTTGAGGCACAGAGAGGTTAAAACATTTCCCCAAAAGCACATAGTTGGTAAGTGGTAGAAATGGAATTTGATGTAGAAATATATGAAAATATGTACCTTTTCACTATCTTCACTATCCTACATTGCTTCTTCCTGATTCTATGGTTAATATGAGTCATTGTGGAACATAGTGAGTAACTTGGTACTATAAAGGAATTTGCTTGTTTTTGAAAAAAAAAAAAAAGGTAATTACGTTTCAAAGCAACGAAATTAGAAATATTTTTTTAAGCTTCTTTTTTAAAGCAGAACTTTCGGTTCATTATTTGAGAGACTTAATGCATGTTTTCACTTTAAGTCAAAAAATATTCCGATTTCAAGATGTATTGCCTTGTCTAATGTAGCTATGAGCCCTTCTCGAAACTGTGTGGAAGCCTGAAGAAACTGTAATGCAACTTCCAAAAGTGTCTAACCCTACTAGGGAGTAGCTTTGGCAGTAGGAGAATTTGGCTCTGCAGATTTCAGCCAAGTCCCAGCCCAAGAAGTTCAATTAGCTAGGAAAGATTAAACATCTGAAAATGTAAATTATTAGTTCAGTTGCAACTCTATGTGTTACATGTGTAGAAATGCAAAAACACATTTGTTCGAAGGATTTATCATTAACTGCCACATTGCACAGTACGAATACTTAGATATGCTTGCATAAACACATGAGTCACCTTTTATAAAATACGATTTTCCATGTAAGCAAACTATTGATGAATGTGGAGTCTAGGACATTTTCTCTTTGGCTGTTGTAAAAATTTTCTATGAACGATAAGAGAACATCTTTGAATGCAATAAGTTCAAGAGGATAGCTTGTCACTGAGGGGAAGGGAAGCCAAGGGGTCCCAACATCTCTCACTCCCATGTTCTAATGCAAGCGTGCTTGCCAGGAAGCTTTCACTGTCTGCGATGAGTCATGGGTCTTGTGAGTTTCCTCCAGTTTAGGAAAAGAGAGACACAGCTTCCTCCTGATGTCTTCTGAGGTTGACACTGTTTAAATGTGTCTTATCATGGAATTCTGAGGTCTTTTCTTTCTTTCTTTCCTTCCTTTCTTCCTTCCTTCCTTCCTTCTTTCTTTCTTTTTTTCTTTCTTTCTTTCTCTTTTTCTCTCTCTTTCTCTCTCTCTTTTTCTCTCTCTCTCTCTTTCTCTCTCTCTTTCTCTCTCTCTTTCTCTCTTTCTTTCTTAATTAGAACAGAGAATGAAATGCAAAGGGACATTGAGGGTATGTCCACTCTGTGGATCTTATTCCAGGTGACTCATGTTTCTGTATCTCTTTCAAAATAAGTGCTTAGCTGTCTTAGTGGAATTAAGAAAGATGAGAAAATTCTGTTGTTTTTCAAACTCTTTTTTATTTTGAGGTCTAGTTCTGGAAATAATGACTGTCCAACAAATACCACCCAAACACTGATACCAGTTGCAGCTTTAACAAAAAGCAGCTTCCAGTCCCACCCTAACTTCAGCCCCCTGAAAGTAGTTATTTAATAGCTCTTCTTCTCCCCTCAAAATTTCCCTGCACTCTCTTGCTGCCTCTTTAGTTAGGATATATTTGTGTTTGATCATACTAGGTGGTACTCATTTTCCAATTTGTCTGTCTCTCTCCTCTGAACTATGAGACTCCTAAAAATGCAAGCTATTTTATACATATTTTTAATAAACTAATCCTCTGTACTACTGGAACTGCCATAGAGACAGTGCTTAACATTGGAGCAACATTAAAAATTTGAATTCGTTAATTAGACACTTATTAATAATGATAGGATAATTTATTATATTAATTTGATTCTAGACTTCTGGTATTGAATTCTAAATTCTGTTAGGATGGAAAATTTATTATAAACATTATCTTCATGTTAAATGCTATTTACCTTTTAAAATACTATCATTTTTCTATTCTAATAAAATATGACTTGTTATAAATGCAATGGCAACATATAATACGATTTTTTAAATAGAGAAAACATACATAATTCAACATCTTAATAGCATTTCTACCTCTGTTCTTATGGGGTATTTTCCTGCAATTTTTGTAAAAATATTTATATTGAATTACTACAGACACAAACAATTGTAACCACAATTAAACTAATGGTGAGAAAATTGTTGAGCGGTAATTTATAACATTGCAAAAAACATATTCTGTACCACATGGAAAGCAACAGTGAAATGTCCAACTTAACTCGTGTGTGTGTGCACACATGATACATATTATTAGATCTTCTTAGATTACTTTAAGTGTTAAATTTTTTTATTATAAAAGAAATGCATTATTAAAAATGTGAAATGTGAAAAACTAGTTTAAAAGAAATGAAACAAAACCCAAATAGAAATTAGTAAGCATATAGACATAGAGAAAATTACTATTATTATTGAATACATTTTCTTCCATACTTTGTTTTACATGTTAAATTAAAATTAATGTTATATATAAAACTCCATCCTAAGCCAGGCACAGTGGCTCATGCCTGTAATCCCAGCACTTTGGGAGGCCCAGGCAGGCGGATCACGAGGTCAGGAGTTCGAGACCAGCCTGGCCAACATGATGAAACCCCATCTCTACTAAAGATACAAAAAATTAGTTGGGCGTGGTGACATGCGCCTGTAATCCCAGCTACTCGGGATGCTGAAGCAGGAGAATCTGGCAGGCGGAGGTTGCAGTTAGCCGAGATTGCGTCATTGCACTCCGGCCTGGGCAACAGGGCAAAACTCTGTCTCAAACAAACAAACAAACAAAAAAAACCTCCACTCTGGATATTTTGTCAGTTAGTGTTAAATACTGAATGTTTTACCATGTCCTTAAAGGGTCTTAGAAAAAGCTATGATTTCATACTGTGTTATTATTTAGAGATAGCATTGGTAGTTTAACCACCTTCTTAGTTTAAACTTTTTGGTCAGATCTGACTTTTATTATATGTAAATAGCTTTAAAATATATATTTCATTTGACATATTTGTATGAATTTATGACTATTTCCATTAATTAGATGCTTAGGAACACTGTTAATATTCTTTCTACATATCACAAATTGAACTTCAGGGGACTGGATAAAAGTCTTTATTTCCACCACGAGAGAGAGCACCTTAAAGCTTAAAGCTTCATACCTTTAAACTTAAAACGTTTTTAAAAGAAAGAAAACAAAACCCAAATAGAAATGAATAAGCATATAGACATAGAGAAAATTACTATTATTATTTAAAAATTTTTTTAAGCTTAAAAGTTTGAAGATATACCATACTTTCTTGTAATTAGAAGAAAACCTTCATAACTATGGTTATAAATAGACTTTTGGTTCCCATGTTGTTTATTTGTATTTTTTCTATTTTTTCTTAAAATTAGTTTAGTTAAAATGCAAAATATAGCATCAAACAAAATTTATGCACACTAGAAAATGTACACATAAAAAGAAAATATCTCCGTTTTATCATTGCCTTGTCACTATTTCTTCATCCCCATAGTAATCACTGCTAACAGTTTCTTAAATATCCTTTGGAAAAAAAAGAACATAGCTGCATGTATATGGAGATCCCTTTTCAAAACTTATACAAGTATGTTCTTATGATACAAACTTCTCTGTACTTCACTCGGTTCATGTAATATCTTGGACCTCTTTTCATATCATCATATATATAAGTCTTCCCCACTGTTTTTAATAACCACTAGAAATGTTATAGCTTTCAAAAATGTATTAGCTTAATAGACAAAGCAGTATTTCATTGTTTAAAATGTATATTACTTGTAATACTTATATCACTTTGATTTTTAGTATTTTTTTAGATATTTATTTCTCCTTTATATTTTATTACTTTATGATCTTTGTCCATTATACCTGGTGTAAATGACTTTAAAAGCCATTTTAGATGAATTATTACATTTCGGAGATTCTGGAAGGATGCCTTGCCTCTATTCTAATCCCAAATCCAGCCCAATCTTTTCTTCTTTACTAAATAGATCTTCTAGTGGTAACCAGGAAGATAAGCAGCTATAGCAATGTTTCTGTGCAGTCCACAGGTTAAAGCACTCCAATAACATCCATGAGCACTTCTTTTGGAGTTAAAACTCAATTTACACATCCACTTGTATCCTAATGAATGAAAATAAACAAATACACAAATGCCTTGTATTCAACATGGGACTAGACAAACCAAGCTACCAAGGAAAGTATTAAAATTTTCAAATACAAAAATGAAATAACTATGTATAAAAAATATGAAGTGATGGAGTCATAAAATAGTAACTATCGAAAGACTAACAAAATATTAGATATATCTGGAAATGAACTAATTAGAATTTGAAAATATATAATACTTGTGAATATACATTACATGATATATATCACCATGTATGTAATATAATAAATAAATGCAATGAATCTCTACCTCTACCTATTTATCTATGGTGAAAGTTAAAAACTTGGTGGGTTAATCAAAGTAAAGATTAGAAATAAAGAATTAGTGAAATGAAGACAATCTGATAATATTAATCTGATATAGTTAGATGAGGAAATGAAAAATATAAACAGGATATTTTAAAAAATCTAAAATGTACCTACTGCAAGTCCCAGAAATACAGATTAGAGATGTCAAAAAATAGGTAATATATGAATGTTTAAAAGCCAAGAATTATCCATAAATGATTAAGTGTATGAGTCCATAGATGTAGGAAATATTATATGGCAAGCAACATAAATTTTAAAATTTACATAAGACACATTTTGGTAAACCTTCACCCCCCCAAACCTAAAAGACAAAGAGAAGATCTTAAAACCAGTGAGAAAGATAAAACAAACCAGTTACAACTCTCAGCAATGAGAACATCATACTCAATGCTGAAAGACTGGAAGCTTTACTCTAAGATCGGAAACCAGACACATAGACCCACTTTCACTACATCTATTCAACATAGCACTGGAACTCCTAGCCAGAGAAATTAGGCCTTAAAAATAAATAAAATATATCTAGCTTGGAAAGAAAGCAGTAAAATTATTTCCCTTCACAGAAAATATAATCTTGTATGTGAAAAATCCTGAAGATCACATACACACCCATATACATACACATGCATACACAATACTGTTAAGACTAATAAGTGAATTCGGCAGTGTGCAGTATACAAAGCTAACAGACAAAAATTAATTTCTTTCTATACAGTAATACTGAAAAATCTAAAAAGAAAATTAAGAAAACAATTCCATTTACAAAAGCATCAAAAAGTATCAAATAGTAATTAAATTAACCAAGGAGGTGAATAACTTTTATAATTAAGACTACAAAACATTTTGGAAAGAAATTAGAGTAAACATAAGTAAATGGAAAGAAAGCCCATGGTCATGGATTGGAAGACATAATTAATATTGGCAAGATGTCAATACTACCCAAAGCAATCTACAGGTTTAGTGCAATTTCTATCAAAATTCCAGTGATTTTTTTTTCAGAAATAGAAAAATACATTTTAAATGGGATGAAATAGTATCTCATTATAGTTTTGATATGCAGTTCTCTAATGACTACTGATGTTAAGCATTTTTTCGTGTACCTTATGGTCTTTGTATGTTTTCTTTTAAGAAACGTTTGTTCAGATCATTTACCCATTTTTAAATTAGAATATTTTTCCTGCCAAGTTGTTTAAATTCCTTATATATCCTGGTTATTAATCCCTTATCAGAAGGGTAGTTTGCAAATCTTTTCTCCCATTCTGTGGGTTGTCTCTTCATTTTGTTGATTGTTTCCTTTGCTGTGCAGAAGCTTTTTAGATTGATGTGATCCCATTTGTCTATATGTGCTTTGGTTGCCTGTGCTTTGGTCGCTGTGAAGTCTTACTAAAAAAAAAATTGTTGCCCATACAAATGTCCTGGAGAGTTTTGCCAATGTTTTCTTCTGGTGGTTTTATATTTAGTTTTATAGCTTCTGGTTTTAGATTTAAGTCTTTAGTCCATTTTGATTTTATTTGTTTGCATATGGTGAGAGATAGGGGTCTAGTTATATTATGCATGTGAATATCCAGTTTCTCCAGCAGTGTTTATTAAGGAGATTGCCTTTTCCCCAATGTATGTTATGGGTGCCTTTGTTGAAAATGAGATGACTGTAAATGCGTGAGTTTATTTCTGGATTATCTATTCTGTTCCCTTGGTCTGTGTGGTGTGTTGTGTTTTGTTTTGTTTTGTTGCCAGTACATGCTGTTTTGGTTACCCTAGCTTTGTAGTATAATTTGAAGTCTGGTAATATGATACCCACAGCTTTGTTCAGTTTTCTCAAGATTGTTTGTTCAGCCATTATAAAGAATAGTATAGAGGTTCCTCAAAAGCTAAAAATATAACTACCATATGATCCCGCCATCCCACTGCTGGACATGTATTCAAAAGAAAAGAAATCTATATTGAGGAGACATCTGCACTCCCATGTTTATTGCAGCACTATTCACAATAACCAAAATGTGGAATCAATCTTAGGAGTCCATCGTAAAGAAAATGTGGTACATATACACAGGAATATTATTCAACCTGAAAAAGAATGAAATCCTGTCATTTTCAACAACATATATGGAACCAAAGGACATTATGTTAAGTGAAATAAGCCAGGCACAGGAAGACAAATATTGCATGTTCTCACCCATATGCGACAGCTAAATAAAGAACACATGGAAATACAGAGTAAAATAATGTTTACCAACAGCTAGGAAGAGTAGTGGGGGGCGAGATATAGAATGGATGGTTAACTGGTACAAAAACATAGTTAGATAGACAGAATAAGATCTAGTGCTTGGTAGCACAATAGGGCAACTACAGTTAACAATAATTTATTTTATATTTCAAAATAACTAAAAGGGTGGAACTGGAATGATCCTAACACAAAGAAATTATAAATGCTTGAAGTGATGGATATCCCAATTACCCTGACTTGACCATTACACATTATATGCTTGTATCAAAATATCACATGTAACTCATGAGTATATACAGCTATCATGTATTCATGATAATTAAAAAATTAAAATATTTAAAAATAGCCAATAGTAAATTTAATGTTATATATATTTTACCACAATAAAACGTAGAAATGAAAAAAGCAAAATACCCAGCATGGATATGATACCATTTATATAAAATGTAAGTATAAGTATAAAACTTCAGAAAAAAGTCAGTTTCCTGATACAAACTTATAGGAATATCTATGATATATTTCCAAGTATAAAAAGTAATTTGTAGGCTAATATGTATGGTATTATATTTTAATAAAAAGCAACTGGGAATATTTCAATATATCTGTAAATATAAAGGTGGTAGAAGGGATAATTTATGTTGAATATGCTTATGTATTATAGCAATTGTTTCAACAATCATACATTACTATCATAATTTTTAAAATTAAATACAGAAAATATAAAAGAAATCATTTTGGTAAGGTTACATTATATAGTAAGCTTTGTAAACCATTGTCTTTCACATTGGGTGAATGTATATTCCAAGTTTGAAGTATGCCTTTTACTTGTGTAACAGTACGTAAGGTATTCTCTGTCATCTATTTATTCAACCCTGTTTACAGAAGTTTTGCCACGGTACATCAAGAGTGTAAATATGGCAGACAAGCTTTGCATAATCAGGATCAGCAGCTTTGAGTAAGAAATTTATATATATATATGTGTGTGTGTATATATGTGTGTGTATATACATATGTGTGCATATATATATGGCACAAACTAATATAATCTGTGATATTCAGGATTGGGGCTTTTCTGGTTTTCTAAAAAGAAACAAGAAATTAAAGACTCTTGTTAAGTCACTCAAGTGAAGAACTACTTGGTTGTCCTTTTCTGGTGTGCAGATTGTAGTTATTACCCAAATTGTTCTCATTTCTCAATATTCATGCCTTTTGGTACTTCTCTCTCATACTGACAACAGGCCTACATCATATGATTTTCTTTGGTTAATGGTGCAATTAGCCTCAAGCATCATGTTGATAGGCTTGAAACACACTAGTGGATTAGGGTTTGCAAGCTTGCTATTCTTAGAACTCTGAAACCTCTATGTGAAAACTTGGGCTAGCCTGTGGAGGATAAAAGATCATGTGGAGAGAGACCACATGATCTCAGCCAACCCACTAGCTTATTGTAGACATGTTAGGAAGCCCGCCCACCTAAGATCAGCAAAACCTGACCCAGAAAGAATTGCTGCTTAGCACAACCCAAATTACTGATTTGCAGAATAATCAAGAAAATAAATAGTTATTGCTTTAAACCATAACTATTTTTGTTGGTTAGTTACTCAGCAAAAGAGGGCTAATACACCTGCCCTGCCCCCACAATCTTTTATATTTGCTTTGTTCCTTCTCCATTGAACTGAAATTTATTTTTAGTAGCTCGCCTTTATCTACTTTTCATTTAAACAATAATTCTTTTGCATTCATATTTGATCACTTAGATAACTTTCAATCTTACTATATAAATAAAATGGCAAATAAAACTATCATAAGCAGGTTTGAGAATAAAAACAACTGATTCCAGGTAATCTTAGAACACATTAATGGAGAACAGAAGTACATGGGTGACCTACAGAGTGACCTGCAATCATGAGCATTTATCACGTTGTTGACATCGGCAAGAGAATGTAGCATGGGCTATGACAACACTTTAGGAGCTCTATTACACTAAGGTCGCATTTCCTGTCTGACTTTACTACACTACTAACAGTTAAAAAATCCTAACATCACTGCATCTCCTGTTTCAGCCAGTAAATGAGTTTTCTTAATAATTTTAAAATAATCAGGATCCCATGCATACTTAATCTAAAATTGCATATGCATTTATAAATATAAAAATATTTAACATATTAAATTTTTGAGAGTACATACTTTTATTATATTCCAAGACATTTATTATGTTACTATTACTCATGGTAGGAAGACACTTGCATTGGACTTCCAATGGATTTTTAATACAGATTGAAATAAAAACATACATAATTCCTGATGTTAAATTGAATCAACCTAAGCAATTCTGTTAAGACCATTGTATTAGTAAAAAGAAATATCGCAAAGCTGACATAGCAAATAATACCAAAATATCAAAGGCTTAAAATAATGTTTTCTTGCTGGTGTATTATAGTCCAAGGCTTGTAGGCTGTAATTTCTGTTCCTTCAAATTGGGGCCCAGACCTATTCTATCTGATAGAACTAATGTCATTTTCACTTGACCTCTATGATCTCCATAGAAAAAGAAGTGAGAAAGAGAATATTGTGAAGCTCTTATCTTAGTTGAGAAGTGACACCTGACAGTTATAATCATATTCTTTGCTCAAAAACTATCATATGACCTAATTATCTTTAGACTACAACTAGAAATATGATTTAGCCCAGAAAAGGGAAACAGGATTGGCAACCATCTATCTAGTCTCTGCCACAGCCATTAAACCTGGTTTTTCATACCACACACCTGAGTACATAAAAATTGTATCTAAATATAAAAGGGGTTTAAACAACAATTGAAGTTAGTAGCAACTAAGTGATTCTCATAGAAGTTAAAGTGGCTGAGTGATATGGATACAGTCAAGAAGTCAGCCATGTGTTCTTGTGTTCATGGTGCTTTAAGATATGTGAACATAATGATGGCCTTCTCTAGAGTTCAGATTCCTTTTTTATTCTAGAAATAAGGAATTAATCAATTTCCAATTTTAAAGAGAGATTGGCAAATTGTTCTAGGAATATTCTGAGATGATGCTGGTGACTAGGAAAGGGCTGAGACAGGCTCCCTGACCTGCCTGATCACTTCCTCACTCCACATCTACTGACACTCTAGGCAAAAATTCAATATTGTAGTTTATTAAGAACAGATTTTTCCTTTCTGTACATATTTCTTTCTGACTTCAAAGCCTAAAAGGAAGAGACTTATAAGCATGCTATATGTGTGTGTGTGTGTATGTACATGAAACATCTTCATTCATTCAACATTCATGCAATGTTTTTAGTGACTTCATTTAATTTATTTTGCTTTTATTGAGAACTTACTATGTGACAGGTTTTATGTTGGGAAATGGGAATACAAAGATAAATAAGCTACAAATATGCCTTTGAGGAACTTAGAGCCCAATCCAGGAAAACCCATTTAGTCATTCAACAAAGATTCAATGAGCGGCTACATAGGAGTCAGGCACTGCTCTTATGAAACTGTTCAGGGGAGACAGTAAAGCAAATAAACACATCAATCATATTGGCAGGTGACAAGCACTAGGAAGAAAGTCAAGCATAAAACAGTGGTGGGAGGGTGACTGAGGATGGGCAGGAAGACTCTCTAGTACTTGAGTTAAAAGCAAAAGACACCCTTGCCAAGCTGTGTAGTCAGAGTGACCATCCAGTTAAAAGACAGGCAGAAATGGATTAAGTTCAAGAAAAGAATGTAGTCCAGGAAGGCAGGACATTCATGGCTGAGGGAAGGGTTCTGTCAGCGAGGGTTCTCGTCCTCATCATTGCTTCCCACCCACTTAAACCAGGTCCCTATGGAGATCTGAGTGCTCCTGGTAAAAACTGAGTTAACAGTTTTTAACACTGTATTAGTTTGCAAGGGTTGCCATAAACAAGTGCAACAGATGAGGTGGCTTAAACAATAGAAGTTTATTTTCTCACAGTTCTGGAGACTAGAAATTCAACATTAAAGTGTCAGCAGGGTTGGTTTCTTCTGAGGCCTCTCTCCTTGGTTTGCAGATGGCTCCCTTCTCCCTGTGTCCCCACACAGCCATTCCTCTGTCTATGTTGTCTGTATCCTCATTTCCTCTTCTTATAAGAAAACCAGCCATATTGGACTAGGGAATACCAACATGGCGTCATTTTGCCTTAATTACCCCGTTAAAAGCCTTATGTCCAAATAAGGGTCACATGCTAAAGTATTAAGGGTTAGGACTTCAACATGAATTTTAAGGAGGCACAATTCAGCCCATAACACATCCCTTAAGTTAAATGTGCAGGCTGAGAGCAGGAAGATTGTTTACTGTTATAATATGATACATTTAGCCAAGGGCTGGGTCATGAGGACATGATAGGCTATGAGAAAATATACATTTTAAGAGAAATGGCAAACTCTTGGGTTTTTGTCATGTTATGTTTCTTTAAAGATCAGCTTGGTTGCTGTGTGGAGAATGAATTCTCTGAATAATCAAGAAATATAGGTGATTTGAATTAGGGTGTTAGAGAAGATGGCAAGAATTGCCCAGATGCAGGATCTATTTTGAGGCAGAGTCAGCAGAATTAGCTGATGAAGTAGATGTAAAGATTAGTAGGAATAAAAGAATTAAGAAGGACACAAATGGTTTTAGCTACTGAGTGTAGTCAGTGGATTCCAGCATCTACTCTTTCTAGCTATGATCTCCAGCAAGTGACTAAATTTCTATGAGTCTCTGTTCCTCACATGTAAGATGGAGCTAATAATATTTTCTTCCCAAGTTAGTTGTAAGGATCAACTAAAATAATGCCTGTAAAATGCCTTGCAGAGGGCTTGGAAAAATAAATTGTCAGTGAGCATATTAAGTGCCAGTCACATCTAGTTAAAGATATGTTCATGAAGCAGCTAGGTAGTATCTGATTAAATGTTCAAATGAGAGGTGCCCACCTCATGTTTGAAATAAGGGAAAGCAACATGGACCAGCAGGAGAAGCTCCCTCAGTGGGGTGAATGTTGGAGTGATTGTGGAGTACTATAATAGGACTTCATTTCATTGAAGAACAAGAAGACCTGAAGTTTTAACTGGCTTATCCAAGTCAGAAAGTAGTTTGTCCTAAATTAAAGAATCCCAACTCTGCTACCCCCAGCAGAGCATGGACTTGTGAAGTGACCACTCTCAGCTACAGTTTCTTCTAAGTAAAATAGATCTGTAACCTGGAACTGTATCTTCAATTTATTTTTAAAATCTCAGAAAAATTCAATCTTACTTTATAAGGTTAAAAAACATAGATTGATGATCCTAAAAAATATTTAAAATATATATTTATTTCTTGGAGCATTGTTAATGATTCATTTACATTTTTGAAGAATATTAAACATGATCTAGAGAAATATTACCATATTAATACCCCCCAAATATCATATCATTGTATCTGATGGACTTTGTGATTTTAGCTCTTGTATAATTATCTACTCACCTGGAAACCACTGTTGGGAAATGGTGTAATATTGATCACAAATATCTAAAAAAATGAAATCATTGAATGAGGATCCAGAATTACTAAAGATGAAAACTTTACCTACTGCATATATCAGTCAGCCAGCTCTTTTGTTACTTTGTCCTTTTGAAAAATAATATAATTCTAGCTTCTCCAATAGCTGTCAAAGATGGGTATCTGTGAGTGCTGGTCTACTGCCTCCAAGGACTAATCCTGACCAGGTCCCCCAGTCCTTGCCAGCCCATGGTCTGGTGATAATATCAACCTCTAGAGGGAGCACTGCAGATTTCTAAATTCCAGGTCCACAGAGGAACTGCCCCTCTACTCAGTTCCCCTTGGTTCCAGGCCAAGTATGAACTGAAACTTCTGGGCACCAGGGTGAGGCAGAAACAAGCACTATGAGCAAGACTGGAGGTCAAGTATTGTTTTCCTTTGACTACGTGCTTGCTGCTCCCCTGGAAACTGCTGCAGGGAGTGTTCTCTCCCTCACCTAATCATTGCCCTCCACCTCCTTAGCCCATATCCCCATGGAGACCTGAATGCTCTTGGCTGAAGCTGGGAAAGCATTTTTCACACCTTAAATAAAATGTGCAGATTGAGGGTAGAAAGATTATTTTCCATTACAATATGAAACATCCTGGCCCTTTTCCCAGAGCTTATAATAACCCCTGGAAAAGCTTTTTCCCCTGAAGTATAGTCCTAGAAACCAGCTAGAAATAAACTGGGAAGCCTGGACGACAGATTTGCTAGTGAGGGAGAGCCCATGCTGTTGGAAAGGTTGGAGCACTGGCCTTGCTACTTGCCTTGATCAAGATGATAAATAGCTAAGTCCCTCCATACCTTTGTCCCCACTCTCAGAGTCATACAGAAGTAAATATGTTTAACTGTAGGATACTAGAGATCTCAAAGATAGCTAAACACAATGAAAAAGACTTTACCCATTGATTCCATCCCTTTAATTATCTTTGATACCAGTTGAAATTAACTGGTATCCCCTACTGTATAACTGCTGTAGAAAACAACTCAAATCCCAGTGGATTGATGCTATAAATGTTTATTTCTTGCTCATACTGTAAGATGATTATATGATGGGCATGCTTCCACAAAGAGGTTTAGGAACCCAGGGTCCTTCCATTTACAGGGCCATGAAGTCTTCCACCACATCCTCTTCACTTGGTGTGAAGGACCTTGTGTGAGAGTTGAGGAACCAGGCACAAACATAGTGCACCTTACTGTACCAAAATAATATTGTCTGGAACTCAATCACATACCACCACACAACTTAAGAAAGTCTACAAAATTTACTATACTGAATGCCAAAGGATAGGAAACTCACAGATGTTGATGAACACATTCTCTGCTATATCTCACAAAGAACAAAAGGGTCAGTTTGAGTCATTAGTCATGGCCTATCAGTGGGAATGAAGAATTTAAGAGAAAGTTGAAATAAAAAGAAAGGAGACTTTGGGGGCTGGAGAGAGAAGAAGGAACTACTGGTAGAAAACTTTCTCACATCATCTTTCCTGTCCACTGTCACAAACTTTTATGCAAAAGCTTATAGAATTTATTACTGTACATTATAACTATATAATGTTTACCTATTTATCTCTTCTGCCCCCAACTTGAGGGTAAAGGAAATCTGCTATTGATTTTTGAATCTCCAACACCCACCCCAGGACCTGAGTTATAATAGAGGTTATGTTATTTTTCTATGCTAAGTTAACAAGTTACCACACACATAGCATCTTAGAACAACATCCATTCACTCTCTCACAATTGCTGTGGGTCAAGTGAAGACACAGCTTAACTGGATTCTCTGCTACAGGCTTAATTTAATATGTAGGTCGGGTTGCGTTGCCATGTGAAGGCTCAACTGGAGAAGAATCTGCTTTTCAGCTCACTCAAGGTGTTAGCAGCATTCATCTTGTATGGTTGTGGGAGTATGGTCTTGGCCTCTTGTTGGCTGTCACCCAGGGACCACTCTCAGCTCTAAGAAGCCACCCGCAGTTTCTTGTCATGTGGCCTTCTTCATAGATCCTCTACAACATGACAGTTTACGTTTTTAAAGTCAGTAAGGGAGAAAGTTTCTAGAACCAGTCTTCCAGCAAGACAGTCATATAATGTGACATAATCACATCACATGATTGAGTGATATCCCATCACTTTGACCATATTCTGCTGGTTACAAGCAAGTCACAGATCTCACCCATACTCAGTGAAGGGAACTATGCAAGGTGTGAATATCAGAGGGCAGGAATCATAGTTTGTCTTCTACAGAAGATGTTTTAATTTAATGAATAGATGAACAGATGAGGAAAGGACCACATATAGGGGGCTGGAAATGAGGCAAGATATTACTTTCCAAACTTTCCAAACCTGGAATCTTATTATTGAATATCACCTATAACATGATAATAATTATATTCACCTCACAAGACTATCAGGAGATTTAAATAGAAAATACAGATAAAATATTGAATAAAATGCTAGCAAAAGAAGTTGTGCAGCAAGTCTTCCTTTTCTCTAATTTTCTGAAGACCTTCACAGGTCTTTACTTCACGCTGGGGCTCAGCCGGCTCATCTGTAAATGAGTGCACTAGCTCCAGAAGATATTCTGTTGGTCACTACCAACTTGAAAACTCACATCACTGGACAGCAATGACTTAACCCAACAGTGACTTGTACACAGTCTCCTCATGAAAAAAAGAACTTGAAAAAATAAACTGAAGACGAAAGATAAGGGTCTTCCCTCCTGCCACATAATCATGGACTTAAGGACAAAAAAATGTAATTCTCCTTGGTCAGCCTGTTGGAGAATGTGAAAAGATTAGCCATTTAAAACTTTGTATGGAACACTTAGAGATTAGATCATCTGGCTCATTTCACATGTTGCTGTCTTCCTAACTGGTTGGAATCTTCAGGGAGAGAAGTTTGGCTTTCTTTTTCCTTTGAGTAGCTGTTTACAAAACATAACTTTGATGTAAACAACAACTCTAACTCCATTACAACTGAGAGACAGGAATTTCTAACATTTTAAAATCTAGAAATAGAAACTTACATTTCTGGTTAATTGGCTTAAAATGAGAGTCAGTTACTCTATGTTATCAAGGAGCAGATGGGGAGAAAAACAAAGGAGGATCAAGTCACACTTGGACTGATAACCACGCTGGCTGAGGATGCTCTCAACTTCCTGGGCTCCATCTGTGATTTTTCTCTCTCTCTATGATTTTCTCTCTTGGGTTTCTATTTGTCTCATTCAGAAATCCCTGCTTTCTCTCCAACTCTCTTCCTTGCCATGTATGTCCGGCACACCCAAAAGAATTAGAGGGTAATAGTAACAGAATTATTATTCAGGTTGAGACTGTTTCCTTTTTTTTCTTCGCAAAATGAGGTGTCCGAGTGTTTGAAAAATTTGGCCAACTGTTTGGATAGACAGTCTTGCAGTTTATTGTCCCTCACGAGGCCACCATGAACATTTCTGGGACGTTCTGAGGTACTCGGACTGCAATCAGAATGTCTTACATCTATCAGCTTGAAAATAGACCTGTAGATGTAACTTGAACTTAGAATTCAAGACAGAGTTACACTTACAGGTGTATTTTCTTTGTCTTGATTTCTTAAAGCCTGCATAGATAATCACGGATACTGCAGGAGTAGGAGACATGATTGTGCTTGAGTGTCTCCTGAGATGTTTCACCGCAGGTGCCTCACCCATTTTGCCCCCGTTCTCTTCCTGCTAAATGGGGCAGGAAGCTCCTCACTGAGATCTAAAATGAGCTGGACATGAAGATTGTATATTAGCTTCCTAGGACTGCCATAACAAATTCCTACAGATTTGGAGGCTTCAACAACAGAAATTCATCGTTCAATTGTTCTGAAGGCTAGAAGTTCAAAATCAAGGTGTTGGCAGGGCCATGCTTCCCCAAAAGACTCTAGGACAGAATTTTTCCTTACCTATTTCAGCATCGTGTTCTTTGGTTTGTGGCAATATAAGTCCAACATCTGCCTCAGATTCCAAATGACCTTCACTGTCTGTGTCTTCTCCTCTTCTCATAAGGACAACATTGTATTAGATTGGTACAAAATAATTGTGGCCTTTGCCATTGAAAGCAATGGCAAAGACCACAATTACTTTTGAACCAACACAATATTTAGGGCCCACCTAGGTAATCCAGGATCTCATCTCAAGATCTTTAATTATATCTGCAAGGCCCTTTTAATAAAGCAGGTCACACAGACTTCAGGTGAACACAGCTTTTGGGGACTCACCATTCACCTCAAGACAAATTGGAATCAAGATATTGAAATCCAGAACTTCAGACCATAAGATGATCTGTGTAGGATTATTTATTCAACGTGTCTTTGCCCAGTGCTAGCTCTGTCCCCAATACTATGGTCTTGTTACAATAGGTAGCTAGTCAGACATGAACAGAGCAGGAGAGGGCTCCCCTCACCCCCACCGCCACACACACCAGGAATATCAGGTGACCATCAGGTGATGGTCAGGTGGTTGTTAACTGCCTCTCTAAAATAATATTTGGTTGCAGTTGGCACCAGGGAAAGACAATCTCTTAACAGGTAGGAAAAACCTGAAACTGGCAATCAGTACTTCCCAATAAGATCTCAGGAGCTGGGTGAGTGGGCTCACACATGTGTGCTAAGAGGCAAAATGACAGAGTTTAACTGGTATATCACCTCCTAGAAACATTTGACTTGTCAGGAAAGAAAGCCTCGATGGAGCATGTGTACAACTCCAATAAGCACACTGAGCATGCTTCCCTCCCAAGTGCTAGCAGGCCCCTGTGCATGCAGACAGCCCACCCCAACAAAAGACCACGGAAGTATGCCAACGTATAAAACCCCAAGTCAAAGGTCAAACAGAGCACTTTATCTCTCAAGTTGCCTGCTTGGCCCTCCTCCAAGCATACTTTACTTCCTTTCCTTCCGGATCTAAAGCTTTCTAATAAACTTTCATTCCTGTTCGGAAACTTGCCTACTCTCTTTCTGCCTTATCCCCCTCTGTCCAATTCTTTCTTCTGAGGAGGCAAGAACTGAGATTCCTGCAGGCCCCTATGGATCCACTGCCGGTAACAGCCACCAAGTGAGACAAGGTGGAAGATGGCAGTGATGAAACTGACATGGTTTCGTCTCACATCTCCTTAAAACAATACCAAAACAAAAATATTTTAGCCGCACTCTCTCAAGAAACTTAAAATCTATTGGGAGAGAAAGACAAAGACCAGTCAACAGAATGTTTGATTCGGGGTGGTGAGTGCTAACGAAGGCACACAGTATTGGTTTTAAGAATAGGGTGGCTGATGGCATTTAACTCAGTGCAGTGTTTAAGGAGCTCCAGCCCAATCAGTGCCTTGGTATGATGTGTATTTTAAAAATATATATTATTTAATAACAAAAAGAGAATGCTTCAATTTTTAAAAATATGTTAAGTAAAAGTACGCTTGATGTGGCCAAATAAGTCACTAATGACTGAAGTTGGTGAAGTAATGAAGCAATAAATTTTAGTTACTCGAAAATCAGTCTCAGTAACATGTCGCTAAGTATTCAAATTCTACCCATTCTGACAGGTCAAACTCAGGTTTACATTTTAGAAACTCTTCCAAACAACCAGCACTGGTAAGAGTCACACAATTCTGATTTCATAAGACTCCCAAAATTATGTTGGCATTTCTAAGCCAGTTCCTGCCTGGGCATCTTGTCTCAGTATAAGGTACCACTATTCAATTCCACAGCAAGTTCTGCAGGCCCAACTGCCAAACATATCTGGATTCTTTCCACATCACTGGTAGCACCTTGTCCAAAACACCATGATTTATTGCTTGAAGAATTGTGATGTATCTTAACTAGTCCTCCTCCTTCTATCCCATTCCTTCCATCATCTATTTTCAGCAGAGCAGTAATTATGATCTCTTGCAAACATGAACTATGTTAATCATCTGCTTAAAACTCTCCAATGTCTTCCCATTGCACTTGAAATGAAATTGAGGCACTTTGCCTTGACCTAAAAGGCTTTATATGACCATGTCCCTATGGACCTCTCTGAAAATGTCTTCTGTCCTTCTCCTCCTTGCAACTGATAAGCCCCAACCACAGTGGCTTTCTTTGTGTTTTCTGAACAAAGTTGTCTGCAGCCTTCGGGCTCTTGCATATGGGTTTCCTGCCTGTAAACATTCTCGTTTATCTTAACAGGTCTATCTTTGTAGTCTTATCTCAAACATCACTTTCTCAGTGAGAATTCCTCCAATCCTTTAGTCTAAATTACTCCATCCTCACTCATCCTCTATCATTCACCCACAGTCATGCCTCTCTGCTCCATTTTCTTTATTGCTCTTAACAACTAAAATCATCTTCATTTATTGTTACTTGTTTATTATGTATCTCTTCCCCACACAGACGCTAGAATATAAATGTCAGGAGAACTGGGACCTTGTCCATGTTTTCACCATTGTGTCCCATTGTCTAGATCAATACGAAGCACACAATAGATGCTTTACAAATATTTGTTCAAGGACTGGATAACAAATGCAGTGTTCTCTCTCTCTCTCTCCCTCTCTCTCTCTCTCTCTCTCTTTCTCTCTCTCTCTCTCTCTCTCTCTTTATCTTTATCTTTTTGGAAACAGCATCTCATTCTCTGTCATCCAATCTAGAGTGTAGTGGTGTAATCAATCATAGCTCACCACAGCTTTTTTGAACTCCTGGACTCAAGTGATCCTCCAGCCTCAGTCTCTTGAGTAGCTAGGACTACAGGCACGTGCCACCGTGCCTGGCTAATTTTCATATATATATATATATATATATATATATGTACAGGTATATGTGTATGTATATATTTGTAGAGACAGGGTCTCAATTTCTTGCCCAACTTGGCCTCAAACTCCAGCTTCAAGTGATCTTCTTGCCTTGGCCTCCTAAAGTGCTGGGATTACAGGTGTGAGCCACCATGCCCAGATGCAGTGTTGTCTCTTGTTCTCAATTGCTTAAATAAAATATTGTGGTCTTTTAACACCATAAGCTCCATGAAAGAAGACATCATTGTATTGTTCTCCACACGTGTAGTTGCCTTCAGCAAATACATATTTAGCTGCTTTGGAAAGAGGAACAAGGAATGGTGTTCTAGGATTTCTGTTGAATACCCTTTGGGTCCCTTTTGTGTTTTAGAGGCTCTGTCCTTGGTCGGCTTTCCTTTGTTGTTTATTTGAAGAGATGAAGGCCATTTCTTGTGAGTGGTTTCTATTTCTCCTTTGGTAAACTCATATTGGACCATCTAAGAAATCTAGTATGAGCAGGTCTTCCCCTTCTTTTGGCTCTCTGGTCCTGTGGCTCTACTTCCTCTTCTAAGTGTCTTACATACCACAGGAAACTCCATCCCACAACAGCTTCCAAGCTCTTATCTATAGAAATAAGAAACAAGTAAAAAAAAAAATGTAGCATCAATGACTAGCATATGCAAGCACTAGCATGTGCTTTACCAAAACTTCAACTTTGAACTTCTAGAAATACTTGCCAACTTTCCTTAATAGCCATCATCATTGCATTTATGGCACTTTGGTCCTGTCTCCTTATGGCCAAAGGAAGTTCTCTCTGTATCTCTTTTACTGTCAGTGTATGCCTGAAACCAGCAAGATTTGTGAATGATGTGCCTCGGGAGATTGTGTTAGGGTAGCCTGGGTCAGACAGACTCTGCTCTCTGTATGAAGTAATCCTATCTGTGTGTGCTCTGGTTTTAAAGTTGACCCTCATTAATCATGGCCTTGGTTCCCTTAGACGTTCCAGAGCTGATCTATTCTCATTTTCCCGTGAGCAACAATCTATATAGACCCCCAAATACGTTATTTATTCCTGAAATGACTTGGTCTGGCATCACCCAGCCCTTCTATAACCTCCTGTGTATGAAAGAGAAATGAATGACTTGGGCAACATCAAAGTGTTGTTTTACTTTCCATATAGTCATTAACTTTAAATGTTCCCAAACTAATAGTCCAAGACATTGTAAAGAGGTAATAAGTTCAAAGGAATATGAAACATAAAGCAGAACTCCAGAGTCATTTGAAAGTATTTTCTCTAAATGTGTGCAAGCTTTCAAGGCTGCTCGGCAAAGAAGCCTGGGTCGGCATGTTGGCTAGTGCTGAAAAGAATTTTCCCCAAGTGGAGTGTGTAAATGAGTTGCCAGGCCAACCTCCTTGAGAGAGGAGCCATGTCCTTAGAGGATCTGCTGTTCCAGAGAATGCGGCACTGAGCTGGCTCATTCTTCCTTCTATTAAAGGCTAATTTGTCTCTTTCTTTCAATCTCTTTCCTTGTTTGGATCTGGATGCCCTGGGTCACTTAGGGAGGGTTTGTCCATTGCTCTCCAAAATAGGGTGTCTCTGTATAAGAGAAAATTACAAAGGGATTAAGTTATATAAACTGAAGATCCAAGTTCCTGCTATAAAATTTCTAGTCATTGAGTCCATTCAGGTGTAGAATAAAGGTTAGAGCCCTATATATTGTTCGGTGGCATCAGAGTTATAAAACAGTTTGTTTGAGCAGACAAATCTCATCCTTTGAAAAACCCACCAGAGAATGGAGTTTTTCCTCGAGCAGACTTGTTTAGGAAGCTGTCGTGGACACAATGTTTCTGCTGTTGCTCAAACCTTCAGATTCTCATAATTTTTCATAGCACTGAGCAACTGTGGATTTTCATTCTAGCCACTCATTTGAGGCAGGGATTCAGAGCCTAAAAAGAGCATAGCTGGCTTTCATTTCAAGAAAAAAACAATGAAATTCAAGACAATTTTGATTGTTATGTCTTCTATTTATGTATTTTCATCTCCCCTTTCTTTGCATGCAGACTTATTTTTATGTACTCATACTCATAGGAAGCCAACTGCATTTTGTTCTACTTATTTTCACTTAACATTATGCCATGGGCATATATCGTCCTGCTATGTCATTTCCATAAGAGTTATTTTAATTAGTACTTCAGTTTCCATTGAATCTACTTAATCATTTACCTATTACTGGATATTTAGATTGTTTCCAAATTTTTCATTATTAATGATAACTTAGCAATAAATATTTTTGAGCATGGATATTTGTCTTATTTCAAGGTAATTATGTCAGAATGGAATCCCCTTAGTGGAATTATCAGGTGCAAATATATAACTATTTTCTGGCTCTTTATATAAGCATATATGTTGCCTTGCAGAAGGCTTTGTTCAGTTACAGGGTTTACTTGCTATTGTTCAGGTACCATTTCACCACACCCACACCCACACCCACATTGGATATAGTGAAGAAGGAAATATTAGGTATCCCAGAGACTTTGAGCTGTGGTAGGCACTGACCAAAACCAAAAATCAAGAAAAGTGGAATTCAGTCAAATTGAATATTATATACAGATACCACTTAATAGACATCTTCCTTTTATTGGTTTTTTATTGTCATTTTCTTTCTTAAAACTAGTATGATGGTTATAAAAGAAATATATGATTTATTATAATACATTTTAAAATTTGAGAAAGAATAAAACAAAAATAATTTATACTGCTGCCACCTGAATAAGACACCACTGATCTTGTGTAGTAATTCTGATTATCATTCTATGCACACATTTTAAAAACAAAAATGGAGTCAGACACAGAATACATTGGATTTTAATCTGTTTTTCATTTAATAGCATAGTGTGAACAATAGACATGTAATATACACTTTTGCCATAATAACAGTTTTAATGACTTTTTAAATTTATTATATGAATATATTAAATCTCCTATGGTTAGCCATGCAACTTATTTCAATGTTTTCTCTATAATAATTGATGTTGCAGTGATAATTACCATTCCAGTAGATATTTCTTAGTATAAAACTGTGATAATATCCTAAAGTAAAGTTTTAAAATTGAATTTCAAGATTATAATGTAAGGACAATTCTCAGCTTGTGCTGAATATTTGCAAATTGCCCTCCAGCAGTGCTGCCTTGCAAAAGTCGATGAGGTTGCCTATTTCCTGGGCCCTTACCAATATGGCATCACTATCAGTGTGAAAAGAATCTTTTCAAGTTTGATGGACAAACATAATATTGCTTGCCTTTACCATGCATTTTTGATCATCTGTGAATTTAGCTATCTGTTTCTTTATATTTATTTTATTATGTGCATTTTGTGTGTGTACTTATATCCTTTAATCTGTTTTTTTCTATGGCTAACTTTGCTTCTATTTCAACTTCTAAATAGCCACAGAGAAGAGCTGTCTTCAGGTTGCTGTGAGCACTGAGTGACCTGCATAGTGTAGGTATGGGGACATCCCATACATGCTAGCCATTTTCATTCATACTGAGACTCTGACCCTGAATCCCCTAAACTGCTTTGTGTTTCTCTCTGGCTTATTGCATTGAATAAATGCTGGATTTGAACATTAGAATGCAGACAATTCTGAATTTATTCTGGGGAGTGGCACAGATTACCCATGTAGAATGTCAGTAGATGAGACCTGAACATAAACTTGTGCTAGATTATAAAAGGCCTTGAATGCTAAAGATTTTAGACTCTTCTGTCAACAATAGGGAGCCATTGAGGAATTTTGAGTGGGAGATAAAAATAAAAAGAAAATATGTGTTTTGGGGAGTATCCAGAAGGTGGCGCCATTGTAACATATCTTCTGCCTAGAGTTTCAAGAATTTGAAGTTTGTAGGTAAAGCCCATGTGTGAAAACACATCTATTTAGAAGTATCCACTGTGGATGGGACTGGAATGGTTCCTCCTCAAGGCTAAAAGAACTCTAACACAGCAGCTCTGTCCTTTGTTATATTATTCACTTCTCCCCATAGCCTGTTTTTTATTTATGTATATCTCTTGTGTCTCCTTGAAGACCTGGCATTTGGAGGGGAAGTTTGCACAAATGCTCACACCAGGGCTGAAATCTATAAATCCTTGAATAAGAACAAGTTTTCTGAGTTCCAGTTTAGTGCCTTCATATACGTTAGGCTATTTCTACTTATATTAAAAACTATTTCTAGCAAATTATTTTGGGCCTATTTAATGAAGACTAGAGTAATAACTTCCAATTCTGCAAAGCTGTGAAACCATCAATGCAGGAGGAGAACTGGGTAGTGCACAACACACTAAAGTATGGTTGACTTCTTCCTTATTACTGTAAGTAATAGTGATAAGTTCAAATGATTATTTTCTTAACAATGAACATCTTCTTACCAATTAAATGATGGCAGAGTATTAACTATTGGGTATCTTAGGATATATGAGCAAATTCAAGAATCCCTGCATTAAAGGTATTTAAAATTTTATTATGTTTTATAGTTTGACTTAATTTGTTTGAAACATCTCCATTGACATAAAAATGAAGATTCAGGACAAAATATGAGTTCAAAATGTTTTTCACCGAAACCCTCGATAGATCCACTCTGAAAGACAGAAAGGCACATGTTTGTAGTTGGGAATCTGGCAGGAAGGAGCTTGAGTTCTGATGGTCAAGATGTTTTGGTTCAGAAGTTAGAAAATAAATAATTCCTGAGAGGAAGGATTCTTCAGCTCTGGGCAGCTGATACGGCAGTAAAATAAATAGGCAGTAAAGCACACTTCCTGTTTTGAGAGTTCACATTTCATATTGGCAAAGAGCATCTCTTAAATTCAATCTCATGCTTCCATAAATAAACCTGGCACCTTTTTAAACGCTTTTCCATCTGCTTCAGAATGAGGAGTGCATTATTGAATACACCTCAGGGAGTCCGAGAAATGGGGAAAGACTACTTGTGAGGAACACACCATTGCAGTTGGCCTTGGCCCAGAGAAGCCATTGTGAGATTGCTTGAGTTCAAACCATTGTAACAAGACCCCGATGGCATTTCCCCACCCCCCTTTTCTTCTACTTGAAGTTGTCATAGTTGGAGCTTTGCACCAGGAACCAGGAATGATCTTGGGTTGAGTCAGAGTTAGGCATCTTTGCAGATGATTTGCTATATTACCTGGGTAGTTCTCATCCAGCTTCTGAGATTTTGCTCCAATATATTAATCCAGTTTCCTAGGCTGGATAGAAAAGTCCATTATCCACACATAGGAGAGCCCAGAGGAAGAGGTCTGCTATACTGACTATAGAATAATTCCTGGAGTTTTCAGGGCTTGCAGTAATCAACTTGTGTTCATCGAGTTGATAGTGAAAAGCATGAATTTGGTGTCATGAAGAAACAATTCAAGATCAAGTGTTCCTATTAACTGTGTGATCTTAGACAGGTAAGTAGATAATTGTATCCTAAGAGGTTTGTGAAGAGAAAGTGAAATAAAGCTCATAAAGTCAATTGGCACACTGTCTGGCAACAAATAAGCAATCGTGAATAGTAGCTATTTTTATTATTCTACTTTCCCAGGTAATCCTTGTAAGCTAAGAACTGGGGACAATCCTGCCTGGGTCAGGTGGCCAAAAGGGGCAGTTATTTAATATCTACATTTATCATTTGAGACAATTCTCATATATCTGATACTTTTCTAAGTTTTTAAAAATGTTATCTAATTTAACCTTTGCAGTAAACTTCTGAGCAGGTTTCTATATGTCCATCTAAACAAAATATCACAAATACCAATAATGTTGCCAAACCTAAATTGCCATTGGTTGTGTTAACAGAAAAGCTTTAGCAAATGAAATTCATTTATGTTCCTTTGAGACAGGATTTTACTCTATTGCCCAGGATGTAATTTGGTGCCATGATGATGGCTCACTGCAGCTTCGACCTCCCAGACTCCAGCAATCCTCCACACGTGTCACTATACCTGGCTAATTCTTGTATTATTTGTAGAGATGGGGTCTCCCTACGTTGCCCAGGCTACTGTCAAACTCCTGGCCTCAAGTAATCCTCTTGCCTCAACCTCCCAGTGTTAGGATTACAGTTGTGAACCACTGCACTCAGCTAGGAAATTAAATTTAGCAGTCTTTTATTTGAGCAAAGAATGATTTATGAACTGTGCAGCACTCAGAACCAGAAGAGGTTGAGAGACCTCTGCCCAGCAATGTGAACAGGGAGCTTTTTGCAGGGTACGCAGAGAAGCCAAGTAGAGAAATCACTGGATTGGCTACTACTAGGTATCTGCCTTATTTGGGCATGGTATGATGAGCTGACTGCCTATGATTGGCTGAAACTGAGCTGTTTGTTTTACTCCTAAATAACATTGCAGTTTGTTATGCAGGGACCAAGTTATGGAGGAAGCCTCAGGCTAAACTTAAATGAATTTAATAGTTGTAAGGAATGTGCTATGGACTGAATGTATGTTTTCCCCAAAAATTCATATGTTGAAATTCCAATCCCAATCTGATGGGAGATAGGAATCTCCAGCAGGTAATTAGGTCGAAAGGGTGTAACCCTGATAAATGGGATTAGTGCCCTTATAAGAAGAGGCTGGAGAGCTAGCTAGTGCTCTTTCTATCATGTGAGGATACAAGCAGAAGTCAGCTGCGTGCGATCTGGAGTAGAGCCCTCACCAGAACCCAACCATGTTGACACCCTGATCTCAGATTTCCAGCCTTTAGAACGATGAAAAGTAAATTCCTATTGTTTATAAGCCTTTCAGTTTA
Source organism: Macaca fascicularis (assembly GCF_037993035.2). Lineage (NCBI taxonomy): Eukaryota > Metazoa > Chordata > Mammalia > Primates > Cercopithecidae > Macaca > Macaca fascicularis. The sequence continues at coordinate 103,838,702 of NC_088387.1, read as the reverse complement.
TGACATTTTGTTATAGTAACTTGAGTTGACTAAGACGGTACTGCTACCTAAGGAAATAAGAAAAAAAACCTGCCAATTATAACTGTAAGATGCTACTGTTAATAAGGCATATCAGAATTTCAGATATTTTAAAATATAGGGAAAAGAATGTGCCTTTAAAGTCAATGAAATAGAGTAAGGAGTTTCCTTGACCTCATATGGAGTTAGTGGCAGAACCAGAATTTTATTTTATTTATTTATTTATTTTATTATACTTTAAGTTCTAGGGTACATGTGCACAATGTGCAGGTTTGTTACATATGTATACATGTGCCATGTTGATGTGCTGCACCCATCAACTCATCATTTACATTAGGTATATCTCCTAATGCTATCCCTGCTTCCCCTCCCCTGACCTTACAACAGGCCCCGGTGTGTGATGTTCCCCTTCCTGTGTCCAAATGTTCTCATTGTTCAATTCCCACCTATGAGTGAGAACATGCGGTGTTTGGTTTTCTGTTCTTGCGATAGTTTGCTGAGAATGATGGTTTCCAGCTGCATCCATGTCCCTACAAAGGACATGAACTCATCATTTTTTATGGCTGCATAGTATTCCATGGTGTATATGTGCCACATTTTCTTAATCCAGTCTGTCACTGATGGACATTTGGGTTGGTTTCAAGTCTTTGCTATTGTGAATAGTGCCGCGGGGAACTCTGTTTCAAAGTCAATGCACATTAGTTATATCAGCCTCTGCCAAACACCAAGTTCCACTCTCTGGGGCAGCTCTGATCTCCTCTGGAAGTCCTGCTGTGCTACCTGAGGCAGCCCTTATTGTCTTCTTATTTGTATCACAGCCCACCCCACTCCCATCACATCCTGATGAGTTCTAGGAGCTCATCAGTTCTGAGCTCCTGGAACATGAAAAGCCAGGTGCATTCAAGCCTCACTCACCAGCACTGGTGCCCAGCTCTAGTTCTTGCACCTAGTCACTGGTCATCTCAGAGGAGAGTAGAAGGCAGAGGCTGCTGAGTGTTAGAGCTGACTGTAGTCCTCAAGGGATGGTGAGTATTCAACAAATGCTCATGATAACATTGGTGATATCATCAGGTCATGTGCCTGCAATTAGATTGGATTTTGATTTAAGTTGGTTTTCAGCATGATAAGATCCCCTTTCCTCTCACAGACATAGGATTGTCTGTCTCTTTTTTCCTTGAGTATCTGGAGTTTTCAGTACTCTCAAATTCAACTTGACTCTCAGTCGTCTGTCTCAGATACTGGTTTTCTTTCTTGACTTTTGTTCTTCTATGAAACAAGTTGCTCAACTCTCTCTTTGCTTTTGATAAAATGACACAAAGACAATTAGAACTTGGGTTGCACATTCCAAACTAGGATGTCCGAAGGTAAAAAAATATAGATTTTCTTACTCCAAAATCATGTGCTTACAGTAGCAGAACAAGTTGTACAGTTAAATTTCATCTAACATGTGCAAATTTTACTGAAGTTGAAAAGTAAGTATAAAATTATACTGACTCTCAGAGAAAATAAAACTAGATTATATCTAACTTCCCATTCTACCATTGGCCAACACCAGGATCTTGGTAAGCTGGTTCTCCTTGCTGAGCCTCAATTTGTAATCAGGAGAGTTGAATTGGCTATTCTTCCTAATCTTTCTTGGCCAGACATTCTGATTCTGAGACATTTTTTACCTTACTGGTATGGATATAGTTGTTACTTATTGTACATATTTTAACCATGAGGTTTACCTAGCACTCTTGCCTCCAGGTTTCTATGAGCCCGTATAGTGACCACTCTAGAATTCATTAGCCTTTGTGGTATTTATGTTACTATTCAGTATTTGCCTATTATTTTACTAAGTATTGACATCGTTTCCTGGGGAGGAATTATGACTCTCTTTGAGAAGTTGCAGCAATGGCTCCTTTATTTGTACCCCATGGATTCCCTTTTATTGCCCTTCAATTTGCTTCTGGAATGAAGCTCCAGTTATCCCAGTATCTCTCTCAGCTCTCTGAACTTGCCATTGCTTAATTTTCATTTTAGATTTTTTTCTGAGGATAAGGAAGCACCTCACTTTTTAGTTATGTTCTTTAGAAGACTTTTCTTGATGAACATGGTTATTTCAGTATTTGAGTCATCTTGGCGATTTCATCAGCTATCCACGTTGCAAGTCCCTTTGATTTATTATGAGGCTTCATCAGGCACATTTTCCCTTGCTCCCTACCTCAGTAGATTAATCCAAACTCATCTGCAAGGCTTGTTCGAGAGGCCAAATCATTCCCACTTTTTTGCTCCCTTTCAGGGCTGCAGAGATAAAGCTCTGGTACCGTGCCAGCCACGTCTAACAGGGTCAATCAGCCTATTTTAGCCTTTCTGAAAAGTTCACCCTGCCAGATGTGAGATTTGGGAGGGGTGGAAAAAGTGAGTCTCCTGGAGAACATTCGTCTTTTCCTAGGACCTGAGTTCGGGCAAGTCTCAGAGGGTCAGAGGCACATCTCAGGCCATTGGATGCAACGCATGTATTAGGAAAGCATCTGCCCCATTTTTGAAGCAACCTCTGCCCGCAGCCTGTAACACGCAGAGAGCATCAGTCCTTTTGATCCAAGAACTGCATCAAATAATTTTGACCCTTTGAGAAGATATGTAACCTGGGCCAAGTGGAGCCAGATGACTTTTTTTTATTATTACCACAGCATAAAGTAATATTAAGTGATTTCATGAGTTGTAGCCGGAACATCTGTTATTAAACATCAGAAATCTGATTTATTCAATTTATTCAGAAACTGGCACTCAGCCCTCTCTAAAGTAATGCCTCGCCTTTGGGGCAAGAAGGTGTTACTGACCAGTTTTCCTTTGAGCTTACAATCCTTTCCATGTGCCACGAGACTATGCTTCTGCTCTCTGAGAGATGTTGTCCTTGTAGCAGAAAAGGAAAGACTTCCCTGGACAGAGAGCTGACTGGAATGTGCCACATGCTCTGCTCTCTCCAGGGCAGTTCATCGACCCAGAGCCACATCCCTCTGGAAAGGTAGCTGGAGTGTCATGAGTGGGGAGCAGGACATCAAGGAGGAAAGGTTTATATGTAGACCTCTGAGGGCAGATGGGTCCATATTTTAATGACCAGTTCCCCACAATTGGCCTGTTTTATCCTTAAGCTACCACTTCTGCAGCTGTATGTGGCATGTGTTCTATCCCATATGCAACTTTAAGAAAAATTTTCCCTTTTCAGATCCTTTATTTATCATAGATGACAGAGCATTTCTTTCAGAAAAGTAGGCCGTTGATCCTTGCGACATCAACATTTTGCAAAAATTAAAGTAACAAATGGAAACTATGACATTCTACTGGTGGGATTTCAGGCTTTGATCTCCTTCTGGGTGTGTGTTGGTGGCACTGGAATAAGCAACAGAAATAAAAGGATAAAATATTTTGGAAAATGGAGGCTTCCCCAAAGAATCAAGTTAGCCACTCATTTTATTCTTTCATTCTATCATTCTTTTATTTACACATTTGTTCATTAATTACTATATTTTTCAAATATTTACCTGTGCCAGTCATTGTTCTAAGCATTGAGAAATGGGAGATAAAAATATAAAGAAGCGGCAATCCATCAACTCAAGAAGTTGACGGTTTGATAAGGAAAGTAAGACACTGGCACCAACTATAAAGTAGAAAGTTATGAGTCATAAGAGAGTCACAGAGAAAGGTCTGTGGAAAGTTAAAGGGGAAAAGGAATAAAATGTTGACTGGAAGTTTCCAGGAAGGGTGTAATGAAGGATGTAGAATTTGGGCTGTGCCTTAAGGGATCGAGTGTTGGAAGAAAGAAAGGAGAGGCAGTGGTGATTGTAAAAGGAAGCAGTGGCTGGAAACAAGGCATGGCTATAGAACAGCATGGGGCATGCTTGAGTGTTGGCAAATCGTCAGCTTTCCTAAAAGACACAGTTCATATAGAGGAATAATGGGAGAAGGTGAAAGACATGCTGAAGCCACATCCTGAATGTTTCCAGTGCAAGGCAAGGCCCTCAGATTCAGGAGGCTGAAGTATTCTGAGTAGGTGAACATAACTATAATTTAGGAAGATTAGTGTGAGACCATGAGTAGGATAAATTGACAGTGGGAAATCCTGGAAAAAAAAATGCAGCTGAGCAATGATAGAACTTCAACTGGAGCAGTTGGTGTGGAGAAGAAGGGGTGCATAGAGTAGATGTACAACAGAGGAATTGATCGGGCTTCAGAAGTTATATGTTGTTATAAGAGGAGTATGGCTTTTGGCGTCAGAGAGACTCTAAGATGAGCTTTATTTCTTCCTCACTCTTAGAACTACCTGGAGTAACTCACAATTTCTCCAGACCTCCCTCTCCACCCCGTTGCCAAGGTTTGTGTGCGTGTGATATTGGAAGCATGGTGGGAGGGGAGGGTTGTGTTAATATATGTGAAAACACTTCATAAACTCTGAAAAATCCTAAGAAGTCCATTGTGGTTAAGTTACTACCTGGATCTGTGGGACAAATGGAAGGGAAGGATCTCAGATGGACCTTATGTTTTGAGCCAACATGACTCTGAAGGTGGAGAATCACAGTGCCAGAAAATGAAAGGAAGGAAAAAAGGAAAAGAGAGTCAGCACTAACCCATTGCCTCAAATTAAACTACAGATGGATCAAAGACTTAACCGTAAACTTGAAACCATAGAAACACTGAAGATATTTTATAATGTAGCAGTGGAGAAATTATAAGAATTCCAAGAAAGTTAGAAACCAAAAACGGAAATATTGATCAATTTGGCTACATTAGAAGTTACGATTTTTATATAACAAATGATAGTAAGTTTGAAAGAAAAATGACAGAGAAGGAAATGTTTGTCAATCATATGATTGACACAGTTAATTTCTGAGTACATTAAGACTTTTACATGATGATTAAAAATATAAACAAATAGTCCAATAGAAGAATAATGTGAATTAGTTATTTATAAGAGAAGAAATAGAAATGACCAATATACAAAATAAAACATATTAAAACTTAAGAAATTCAAATAAAATGAGGTGTTTTTTAACCACTGTATTTGGTAACTTAAGAAGATTGAAAATGCTATATTTATGAAGGGTTGGGAAACAATTACTTGAATGAACTATTGAAGTGGAGATGAAATACAAAATATAATAGTCTTTCTGGTGTTCAGTTTTGTGATACATATCAGTATATAAAAGGAATATACCCTTTGACCTGTCAAATTCACTTTTGGGAATTTAAGAAGATAAATATACACATGTGAAAATATAAATGAATGAATATGTTTATTGCATTATTGCTTAAATTAATAAAAACAACAATAAAATATAGAATAATTTAGGTAAATACATTTTGATATGCCTAAAATCTTTAGCTCCTAAAACTAGTGAAGTAGACCTTAATTTATTGAAATATAAAGCTGTAAACCACATGTTTTTGAGAGATGTGTGACATTATCCCATTTATTAGAAATATATACATATACACATACATATATGCAGTGTATCTATATTTCTATACAAAAGAGATATCTAGAGGGATGTTCACCGGAACATTATCCGTGTATTTCTCTGGATCTTAAATCTTCTGGTGCATTTAAAAATATTATTGTATTTTCCATATTATTTCAATTTTGAAATAAAATTTTAAAAGTTTATTTTTTTGCCAAAGCAATAACATTTTCAAATGAAATATATAAAATAAATTAAGAGAAAGAACCAAAGAGAGTGAGAGAAAAGAAGAGAGAGAAGGAGAAAGAGAGGGAGAGAAGAGGGAGGGAGGTAAGTTAAGATGCACCCACAAGGCTTTAGCCTATGGAGACAACTGAGTGATGACACAGAGAGGTCATTGCTACTGAAAGAAAAGTTTGTTACTTACAGTTTTCAAGAGAAGGGAGCAGGCCACACCATACAGGGCCATGGTTCCCACATCAGGTTTGGTCAGGAAGCAAAGGCAGGACCATCAGGGAAAGCTTGGCTCGGTGCTTTTATTGTGTTTTCTGTGGGAATGGCAAGCAGGGCAGGGAAACAGCTTAGGACTGGCTCTTGAATAATGTTGGCAGGCTCTGGGCTATGGGATGGGTGGTTCCTGGGTTGATTTAGGGCAGGGGAAATATTGGCTTGGTATGGGAAAGCTAGATAACGAAGGAGGTTAAGGGCCTGGCCTCTCAGGACTGGTTGATTTGCATGGGAAAGGTGTGTTGGCAGGCAAGTTGCCTGTTGTCTCTGGAGATCAGCTATCCCTGCGAGGGGCAGTCTCTCCCTGTCCAGTTAGGCCCCCCAGAATGTCAAAGCATCATAAATACGTTTAGAAATTTGGATTAATATAGGATAAAGGAAAAAGGAGAAAGAGGAAGAATAGCTGTTGGGGTATGGCCCCTGAGAAAGTGGAAATGGTGGGATTCTGAGGATAAGTGAAGTGTGTCGCCATGGTCTGGAAGGGCAGTACTTTCTCTAAGGTTGAAGGGAAGGTGCGAGAAGGCAGAAAAACTTCTTCTGTTATGTGGAGAGAAAAGGACATCACCCTCAGATGGCCTCAATCTTAGCAAAGAAGGCAATCTAAAATTCTTCTGGGAAATGATCAAGACAGAGTTTGGTAAAGGATTTGGAAAGAATGGAGACACTTTTAAATAGCTGTTGGGGAAAATTCAGTGAGTAATTTTCTAGGTGTGAGTAAAAGAACAGCTATTAGGATCCAGCTGAGGTTATATTCAGACACAGAGATGAGAATAAATTTGACTCAGGGTTAAGCTTGAATAGTTGCTAAGAATGGACATAGTCCTTTAGAGTTTTTCAGCCTTGTTCTTAAACTTCAAGTCCTTGGACAAACAAGTATCTGCACCAAGAATTGCCAAGATAATACAACAATTGATGTTGGCTGCCATTCAGATCCCCATTGCGCTTGGCTCTTGACTTATGTGGGAAGCATCCTGGGATGCTTCTTCCTCCTCTTTTGTTAACTAGAAGACCTCCCCATCTACCCGCCAACCCCTCCTCCTTACATATCCACATTAGGAGATGGTTAACAACAACTCCCCTCCCAATCCCTGCCATGACATGAGAAAGGGGTAAAAGAAAAATTCTATCATCATTTTTCCCAATATGTGATATCCTGAACATTTTCACAGATCTGCTTAAGTCCTTGTCTTTAATGAAATTAGGAACAACCTCTGCAACGCCCCCAGATGAGACTCACCATGACGGGAAATGAATTTGTTAATGAATTCATTAATTATTCCATTATTTATTTTAATACAGCTTTACCATGTGTACTGCACTATAGAGGATGACCTAATTAGCATTGCTTTCTTCATGCTTGGTTTAGTAACTGATGTCTCCAAATGCTTGAGTGAGGGCAGATGAAGAAGAGAAACATGAAACAGCCCCCAGATGTCAACTGATTCCACATGACAAAGGCTGGCTGTGTGAGGCAATAAATGTGTTCTGCCGACATTGGGCTGAGCAGTGCCAATATAGACATCTTCAGAAAAATAACGAGCCAACGTGGCCATTTCTCTGGGCCTTGTCTTCTCTCCTTCCAACTGAGTTGCATTTTTTACTCCCGATTTGGAAGCTATTTACAGTACATCTCAACGAGCCAGCCCATGGTGCTGGCTCTACTTTCTTTTGGAAATATTAGAATTTGTCCCCTGGGAGAGTCAGAACAATTGTTTATTAGTTTAAAATAAATCATACATTTGATCATGATTGTGCAAGACTCTCTCCTTCTCCCTAAAGTCTCCATTTCAGGGCTGGTGGAAAGGGAGATGTCCACTGGGAGGCTAAAAGCAGCACCATTGTCTATGGGGACATACTGTCTCTTATCTGGAGATAAAAGAGCCAAGAAAAGAAGCAAAATAACACTAGAGGGATTGCCTGAAGTGTAACTGATGGCTTTTACCAAGAAATGAAATCAAAGGGGGAAATAATTAACCATCAGTGGGAGGGGCTGGGGGAGTAATACCCAAGCCAACTTTTCCCATAGCTCTCTCCAGTGGATCCTGTGAAGTAACTAAGGGCAGGCAAAGCAGGCAGGAGTTGTGCAAAACCCACAGACACCCCAAACAGAGATTTCAACAACTCCAGCCCAGCTCAGTGATTGTTGCATTGTGTCCCTTTGTCTGGGCATCAGCCTGGACCTTTTCTCTGATCATATGAAAAACATTTCTTGTCTGAATCAGACAAATAATTCCTTATTTCTTCTCCAGTCACACATTCTCTCTGGACAATCTCATTCATCTTTGAAGCCCAATACCACATGCAGGAGGATGAAACCTCATTTATACATTGTAGTCAACCTCCTTTCTGGGCACTAATTATTTCTGTAAAGTCATGCCTGATTATCTCAAAGATACCTTAAACACAATGGATTCCAAACCAACCCCATCATTTCACCCAAAGCCTGTATCTCCTCTTTCCTGATATCTTAGTCAATGGTCACCATATGCGCAGTCTTTCAAACTCAAAATATGTCCATGTTACTACATAATTATTGTTCTAAAGTCTTGATCATAGCAGACCTCTTTGAAAAAGGACAAAATACACATCCCAGCCTGGAGTGATCAGCTTCCTGAAGTCTCAGAGCTGTGCAGATTGTCTTTGTTACCTTATTTGCATTCTCTGAGGCATTCAATGCCTTTGACCACTACCCTCTTACTGGAACGTCTTCCTTAATTCTTGTAACCTTCTATTTCTTTATCTATTCTCTTTGCAAGTTCCTTGCTTTGGCTCTTTCTCCTTACTCCCTTTAGTAATATTATTCCCCAATAAAGGTATTATCTAATCTCCCTTGTCACTCTACATTAGCGTGCCTAAGAAACATGCTGGGAGTTCCTTATTTAGTAGATCTGAGATTTGTATTTTTACCAAGCTCTGGGATTCTAATTCAAGTGGTATGCAACACTATTTTATATACAATTTGTGAGATAAACAATTGCAAGGTAGTACTATATTTATAAATAGTATGCAGACTATAATATGCCTGCAACCTATATTTCTTCTAACAGAGCTGAGTCACAGAGACTGTCTAGATGTTCACCAAACCTACTTCCTATTCTTCTAAGACATGCAGCTCCTGTATAGTCCCTGTGGCCATATGACAGAGTTCTAACCTGTGAGCGGAAGTAATATACCCATGAAAACCTTACATATATGTGTCTCCAGGCTCTTTTTCTCTTCTAGCTGCCTGGAATGGAGTCTATATCCATGGAAAACTGGGAAGTAATATGATGAAAATGACAGAAGCTGTGTCATCTTGAATCATTAAAATGTTGCATGGAGAAGGATTTCCCTGCTGCTCTGTTCACTTCTCCCAGCATTATTCTATGACCAAGAAACAAACATATTGTTCTAAACCATTGAAATGTTGGTGTTATTTGTTATTGGAGCTGATATTTTGCTAATACAGTTAGATGAACGGTAACAGTAAATCTGCCATTCCTTATGTGTATCTCAAGAATATCTGACTACTTTCTGATCTTCCATGCTGTGATGGTTAATATTGAGGGTCAATTTGATTGGATTGAAGGATGCAAAGTATTGTTTCTGGATGTGTTTGTGAGGGTGTTGCCAAAGGAGATTAACATTTGAGTCAGCAGACTAGGAAAGGCAGACCCACCCTGAAGCTGGGTGGGTACAATCTAATCAGCTGCCAGCACAGCTAGGATAAAAGCAGCAGAGGAACATGGAAGGACTGGACTTGCTAAGTCTTCTGGCCTCCATCTTTCTCCCATGCTCTCAGGATGCTTTCTGCCCTCAAACATCAGACTCCAAGTTCTTCAGCTTTTGGACTCTTGAACCTACACCAGTGGTTTTCCAAGGGTTCTCAGGCCTTTGGCCAGAGACTGAAGGCTGCACTGTTGGCTTCCCTACTTTTGAAGTATTGGGACTCGGACTGGCTTCCTGACTCCTCAGCTTGCAGATGGCCTATTGTGGGACTTCACCTTGTGATCGTGTGAGTCAATTCTAATAAACTCCCTTTCATATATACATCTATCTTACTAGTTCTGTCCTGTTAGAGAACGTTGACTAACACACATGCCTCCTGGATTTTTAGTCACTATAAACTTGCTTTGCCTAAGTGGTATTAATTTATCTTGTCTCACAGATACCTCTGGAAGCTTGCGAAGCCTATGGATAGCTTAGAAAAGAAAATGTTTTAAAATACTTAAACCATATAGGATTACAAAACAAACCCTAATTTGATTGAAATAGTCATCACAGTCTGAAAAAATAAAATTTATGAATAGCTATTAACATGTGGAGTAGAAAAACAACACATTTAAAGCGTAAGCAAGTTAGAAGGGGATCTTATTTTTTCCAGACATTTCAATATGAAGGCTGGCTAGTCTTGCTTGCATTGAATAAGAATATTGAACTATGAGATGGTCTTTGTCAAGGCAATACACATGTCATGTTGGGCATTTAGTCAGTGTTGATTTTTTTGTTTGTTTGTTTTGATGGCTGCAAGTGCAGAAATCCCAATTCACAAAGATATATTGAGGCATTTGGAACAAAAGCTTCTATAGATGGTATTATAAGACCAGGAGAGGCTTCTCTCAAGAAATGCCAGAATTCTCCAAGGATTTTTGAGTTAGAATCCAATGTAGTAAGATTTTAGTTTTAAGATCATTGAGCTCATATTTGGCCAGATTAACATCTTTCAGATACAGTTTGTATCAGAAACTGTTCAGCAACACATAATGAAAATGAGTCATTTCCTTCCACATATTGATCAGCAAACGATTGTAGAGAGAGAATGTATTGCAGATGTCTGGGTAACCAGTAGTTGGTAAGTAAACAATATCTGGCCTTGGATTGCTTGGACATTGGCTGACAACATTGTGCAACAAGACTATGATCAACTGTTAGATCTAATAGCTGCCATAGTTCAAACGAGTTCTGAGATCTATTTTCTTAACATATTTTCTTTTGAAGCAGGGTATCACTCCCATGCTGGAGTGCAGTGGTGAAATTATGGCTCACTGCAGCCTCAACTTTCTGGGCTCAGATGATCCTCCCATCTCAGCCTTTTGAGTAGCTGGCACTACAGGTGCATGCTACTATGCCTGGCTAATTTTTTTGTACTTGTAGTAGAGGTGAAGTTTTACCATGTTTCCCAGGCTGGTCTAGAATTACTAGGCTTAAGCAATCCACTCACCTCAGCCTCCAAAAGTGCTGGGGTTACAGATGTGAGCCATTGCACTCAGCCCTCTTAGCATATTTTAAAGTGCATAATACTATCCTTTTAATTATAGGTACTATGGTGTACAGCAGATCTCTAGAATTTACTCACTTGTGTAACTAAAACTTTATTCTTATTGAGCAACAATTCTTCATTTCCCCCTACTCCTAGTTTCTGTAAACCACGATTCTATTTTCTGCTTCTATGAGTTTGACAATTTAAGTAATTGATTTTTTTCCATAAGTTATTGGGGTACAGGTTGTATATGGTTACATGAGTAAGTTCTTTAGTGGTGATTTGTGAGATTTTGGTGCATCCATCACCCGAGTAGTATACACTGCACCATATTTGTAGTCTTTTATCCCTCCTTCCCTTCCCATTCTTTCCCCCAAGTCCCCAAAGTCCATTGTATCATTCTTACAACTTTGCATCCTCACAGCTTAGCTCTCATATATCAGTGAAAACGTACGATGTTTGGTTTTCCATTCCTGAGTGGCATCACTTAGAATAATATTCTCCAATCTCATCCAAGTCACTGCAAATGCTGTTAATTCATTCCTTTTTTATGGCTGCATAGTATTCTATCATATATATATGTGTATATATGTACATATATATGTATATACACACACACATACATACCACAGTTTCTTTATCCACTCGTTGATTGAGGGGCATTTGGGTTGGTTCCACGATTTTGCAATTGTAAATTGTGCTGCTATAAACATGCATGCGCGAGTGTCTTTTTTGAGTAATGACTTCTTTTCCTCTGGGTAGCTACCCAGTAGTGGGATTGGTGGATCAAACGGTAGTTCTTCTTTTAGTTCTTTAAGGCATTTTTACACTGTTTTCCATAGTAGCTGTACTAGTTTACATTCCCACCAGCAGTATAGAAGTGTTCCCTGTTCACTGCATCCAGGCCAACATCTACTGATTTTTTTTAATTTTTTGATTATGACCATTCTCACAGGAGTAAGGTGGTATTACATTGTAGTTTTGATTTGCAGTTCCCTTATTATTAGTGATGTTGAGCATTTCTTCATATGTTTGTTGGTCATTTGTATATCTTCTTTTGAGAATTGTCTATTCATGTCCTTAGCCCACTTTTTGATGCAATTGTTTTTTCTAACTGATTTGTTTGAGTCCGTTGTAGATTCCGGGTATTAATCTTTTGTCAGATATATAGACTGTGAAGGTATCTGCACTCTGTGGGTTGTCTGTTTACTCTGCTGATTGTTCCTTTTGCCATGCAAAAGCTCTTTAGTTTATTTATTACTTTATCACTTAAACCTCTTCATTTTTTCCCCTTTATCAACTTTTATTTTAGGTTCGGGGGGTACGTGTGTAGGTTTGTTATATGGGTAAGTTGTGTATAATGGCGGTTCATGTGCAAATGATTTCATCACCCGGGTAGTGAGCATAGTACCCAATAGGTAGTTTTTTGACTCTCATTCTCCTCCCACCTTCCACCCTCAAGTAGGTCACAATGTCTATTGTTCCCCTCTTTGTGTCCATGTGTACTCAATGTTCAGCTCCCACTTATAAGTGAGTACATGCAGTGTTTTATTTTCTGTTTTTGCATTAATTTGCTTAGGATAATGGCCTCCAGCTGTATCCATGTTGCTGCAAAGGACATGATTTCATTTGTTTGTATAGCTGCATGTTATTCCATAATGTATATGTATCACATTTTCTTCATCCACTCCACTGTTGATGATTAACACCTAGGTTAATTCTGTGCCTTTGCTACTGTGAGTAGTGTTGTGATAAACATACACATGCATGTGTTTTTTTTGTAGAATGATTTATATTCCTTTGGATGTATACTCAGTAATGGAATTGCTGGGTTGAATGGTAGTTCTGTTTTAAGTTCTTTGAGAAATCTCCACTACTGGATTTCAAGTTATACTACAAGGCTACAGTAAGCAAAATGGCATGATACTGGTGCAAAAACAGACACATAGACCAATAGAGCAAGTTAGAGAACCCAGATATAAAGTTGCCCACTTACAGCCATCTGATTTGTGACAAAGTCACAGCAAGAAAAGAAAAAAGAACTCCCTATTCAATAAATGGTGTTGGGATAACTGGCTAGCCACAGGCAGAAGAATGAAACTAGACCCCTGCCTTTCACCATATACAAAAATCAACTCAAGATAGATTAAAGACTTAGATGTAAGACCTAAAACTCTAAAAATCCTAAAGGACCTAGAACATACCATTCTGGATATGGGCCTTGGCACAGATTTCATGAGGAAGTCTCCAAAAGCAATTGCAATGAAAACAAAATAGACAAGTAGGTCCAAATCAAATGAAGAGCTTCTGCAGAGCAAAAGAAACTATCAACAGAGTAAACAGACAACCTACAGGATGAGAGAAAATATTTGCAAACTATGCATCCGACAAGGGTCTAATATCCAGAATCTATAAGCAACTTAAACAAATCAACAAGCAAAAAATCAAACAGCCCCATTAAAAAATGGGCAAAGGACATGGACAATTCTAAAAAGAAGACATACGTATAACTATCAATACGAAAAAATGCTTAACATTACTAATCATTAGAGAAATGCAAATAAAAACCACAATGAGATACCATCTCACACAAGTCAGAATAGCTATTATTAAAATGTCAGAAAATAACAGATGCAGGCAAGGCTGTACGAAAAAGGGAATGCTTATATATGGTTTGTGGTAATACAAATTAGTTCAGCCACTGTGAAAAGAAGTTTAGAGATTTTGCAAAGAGTTTGACAATTTTAGATGTCTCATATAACTGGAGTCATGCAATATTTATCCTTCTGTGACTGGCTTATTTCATGTCACATAATGTCCTCTGGGTTCATATGTGTGTCCCAAGTAGTAGGGTTTTCTTATTTTTTTAAGCTGGAGAATATTACATTTTGTTTATATACCACATTTTCTTTGTTCATTCATCTTTCTATGGGTAGTTTGGCTGTTTCCATATCTTGACTAGTGTGAATAATGCAGCAATGAACATGGGAGTGCAAAGATATCTTTGAGATCCTGATTCTATGCTTTTGGATACATATCTACAAGTAGGATTGGAGGATAGATCCGATGTTGTGTTCTCACCACAAGTCAAAAACAACACAAGGAAATTTTGTAAATGATGGATATGTTTAATACCTGGATTCTGGTTATGGCATCACAGGTGTAAAAATATGCTAAACTCATCAAAGTATATACATAAAATACGTGCAAATTTTGTATATCAATTATATCTCAATAAAGCTAAAATATTTTGAAATATCTGCAACAATTGTAATGCAATAGGGTAATATCTCGTATTGGTGAGAAGTCACAAGTTCTGCTAATACTCCCATGGCTTATTGTCTACATTTATAAGGAGAGGAAATGCTAAATTTTAGTTAAAACTATAGAAAATAAAGGTATGATATTGTTTCTCTCCCAAGTCCAAGAACCCACTGAATTTTATTCATGGATACCTTGGAGAGAAGTATGGGCTTACGGTAGAAACCTTTGCTCTAGCCCTTGAAATTGCATTGTGCTGAGATGGAAAGCTCTTCTTGCCCATGCTGCAGGCTGTGCATGGGATTTGGCTTTTATGTGGCCAGGCATGTTTCCTGAAATGCGGAAACAATTCACTCTTCGTCTTCTTCTAGCTCAAGTGGCCTCTTCTACTTTTCTCCCTGATGTTTACTCTATGGCAGAAGCCCCTACCAAAGGAATAAACCTCTAGGACCCAGGCTCCAGGCCAGGCCACATACACTCCAGTCTTGCCAGTGTCAGGCTTTCTCTTTCTCACTGTCTGCTCAGTGATGGAACTGGAGACCCCCATCAAGTTGCTTGCTATCCCATTTCTTCCTTGAAAGTCCTTTTTTTTCTTAATTTTTTTGAATGCTATAGAAAATAAATAGTGCTATATAAAATGAAGTGGAATTCACTTATACAGATACAAAAATGCAAACAAGTACCATTGTTTACCCTGTGTGTCCTTCTTTAGAAAAAACAGTTAACCTAAGAATTAGTTTTAGTGTGTGCGTGCGCGCACACACATACACACACACACACACACACAGAGTCAGAAAAATTTGGCATTATCAGCAAATCAGATTTCTCACGTGAGACATTCACAAGATCATGAGCTACAAGAAGAGTAGAATTGAGTCTTACATATCTCTGAATCCCTGGTACCAGGCTCAATGATTGACACAGAGCATGTACTCAGTCAATGTTTGTTAAAGTGAACTACAGCCTGTTAGGTTAGGAATGATTTCAAAATATCTTGGTCTGCCAAATATCTATAATAACTGGCACAATTAGTTTGTAACTGAAGTAAGATTAGTTGAATATAGTAGAGTCTTTCAGTAATCCTGTAGCCTTGGAAAATTAGTTAAGCCATCTGTGCCTCACTTATCCCATTGGTAAAATGGGGATGATAATGCCTGACCCTTAGAATGGTGAGGATTAAATGAGGTAGCACAGGGACTGTTCAGAGAATGATACTTGTCACATAGCAGGCACTCTGCAAACTTTAGCTATTGCAATTATCACTAGAAGTAGTGGTTTTCATAGTAGGTATTTCACAGTATTCATTTCATCACTATAAGAGGCGTCAAGGAGTATTAAAATGCTCGGGGCTATTTTTCTACAATAAATTCTATTTACTGTAGGTAAATCTAAATACATTTATTATTCTATGATAAATAGATCTGAGTGCTTCTTAAACTCTTGTATATGAGTTTGGGTTCACCTTGTCTTCCACCTTCTTTGCCTACCAGCCAGCTGTCACTGAGGTACTCTAAAGTGTCCTGTTCCTAAAGTTCCCCTTTAAATAGAAATTTCTAATTTGACTATGAACTTGGAATCAAGATAATGCAAGAGGGCCAGGCATGGTGGTTCATGCCTATAATCCTAGCACTTTGGGAGGCAAGGAGGGAAGATCACTTGAGACCAGGAGTTCAAGATAAGCCTGGGCAGCATAGCAAGAGCAAATCTCTACAAATAAAAAATAAAAATAAGAAAAACTATCCACATGTGATGGTGTGCACCTGTAGTACAGTTACACAGGAGGCTGAGGCAGGAGGATCACTTGGGCCCAGGATCCAGGGTTACAGTGATTGCACCACAGCATGCCAGCCTGTGCAACAGAGCGACAACCTGTTCTTTATAAAGCGTCTATTTTCTGGACATCAGGGTATCTGGAAATAATTGTTTTCTGGATCAATGGTGAATATCCCTGTAATATTTGTGTTATAGCTGTACGTTTGTGTGTGTACTAGCATCACTTTCCTTTCACTCTCTTTATCATGATTGCATTTCCCATCCTCACCCTTGGTCATCAGGCGACAAACTTGCTCAAAGCACCACAAGGCCATGTTTGGAAAACAGAGAACTGAGTGATTTCAGGGATCAGGAGCTACTTCAGTAGTCTATGATTTATGTACGTGAACAATTCCAGATCTCGGGTATATTTAGAGATGAGGGACACTGGCCAGACACTATGGTGTCATTTCTTCTTATACTTTGAATTCCAACTCATATAACAAAGAATGATGTTTTTCCTTGTCAGTGCATTGCCATGCTCAATGTGACGGCTGGCTCCTGCTAGTGGGCAGAGGCAGGGCTATGGCTCAGCCCCACTGGTAGGTGTGACTACGGCTACATAGTCCCACCTGGTTCAGTGAAGGGGCAAATACCAGGATGTTTAGCTCTGCAGGTGCTTGTGTCATTCTTCATGTATTTCCTGCTCTCTAACCAGTCAGTAATATAAAGTTTATAAATCTAACTCCAAGGTGGAGACAAGCTGGATGGAAGATTGTGTGTTTAGGAAGAATATGCCTAAGGGACTTTTAAACAGAACAGAATTGAGTTGTTTGTGTCACTGTTTTATGGCTCTGGATACTCTGTTCTAGCCGGACAAGAATTCAGGATTTATGGTGACATCCAGCTAAAGAATGGTATATTTTTAACATCCTCACATGTCACTTTCCAGCTAAGGGAGGCTTCTCATGGTTCCTGCTGCTTTGGCTGGACCAGTTTCCCTTCTGGCCTCCTGAACAGGGCTGTATCTTGAGAATGTGAGCCTTCCTAGGATGAGACTTGCTCTTTTTCCTGTGTATCAGCAGCATGGCCAGATAAGAAGAAGATTGCATGGAAACAGGAACATCTGCTTTGGGGAAATATGTCACAGTGGAAAGTTTGTGAGACTAGAAACTATAAATTCTGGCTTCAGGACTCAACTCCATCACTGAGCTAACCATGTGATGTGCCTTAAGCATATGCCTGGACCTCTTTGGGGATCAGTGTGGTAACCATGGAAGCATGCCACTCAGATCTTCCTTAAGGAGGAAACTTGCGGTGAGAATTGATGAGCTGATATCTCCAAGCTGCCACAGCCCCATGCCTACCATGGCATCCTTGCAAGGCCACACCCTTTCTGAGATTCTCCCAATGACTGAGCACAGCCAGGGTAAAAAGCCAAGCCCAGCAGTCCTGCCCGACACAGGGCTTCTTTAATGAGTAGAATGTGCTGTCGGGCTCCCTGTTGTCTGGCTGGCACTCCAGCGCTGCACTGGAGTCTGCAATTCTTTCTATACCACCCTTCCTCCTCCTACCTATTCTCCCTTTTCAAGTATCAGATTTGCATCCCACTCCGCCGACTCCCCCTGTTCCTGCTCCTTTTCCCTTTTTTCTTCACAGGAGTTTTCCCCAATAAATCTCATGCACACAAAACTCCAGTTTGGTATCTGCTTCTCAGAGCACCTAAACTGACACAAAGAGTGAATGTACGTGATTTTTTTGCCTACCTGGTACATTTTCCCCCTTCTTATTCAATGCCCTTAGAGATCCAACCACCTTATTGCTCTTCTCCATCTGCAAACATGAGCTAATGTGAGACCATCACATATACATCCTGCCACCTCATTCTGTTGCTGTATGGGTGGGCATGGGTACCAGGTCAGATTAATTACTATGCTCATCTTCCTGGTCAAAGTGACTCGGGTGGGCATGGGACTGAAACCAGTCCATCAGAGTCCTTCCGTGGGGCATGGCACACTGACATTTAGAGGCAGAGTTCTCTCTTTCCTGTTGAAGGTGGGCTCAGGGTGTGAACTGAGAACTTCTGGAAACCAGGCTTCTTACCACAGAGAAGAGACTGAGACAAGGAAGCCAATGGTCAGAGAAGAGAAGAAGCAATCACTGGGGTCCAGAGTCCTGGTCAGGGGCTCACTGAGTTTCCCAGATTCCAATAGTTTTTCCTTTGAGTCTAAAATCTACTCCAGAATTCTCCCACTATATCCCCTGCCTTTAATTATTTTTTTAACTTAAGTTGGTTTAATTAGGTTTCTGTTGCTTCCACCTGAAATAATTTTCAGTAACAGAATCTGTTTCTAATAGATTGATTCTATAAATTAGTTCTGTAAACTGAGGTTGATTTTACCTTAAACATGGAAGGAAATGTAGGGTGATACAAAACAGTAACAAACCCAGGCATGAAACAGGCAGTCAGTCAATACTTTTTTAATGAAATTGTAGAAACAAAGTGAGAGAGCCCAGGTCCAGAAATAAGGATATGGTTTTCAAAAAGGCATAATAGTGCTTGGAACATTATAAACTTGCAGTAAATAATTTGTTGACCACAACTAAGAATATAAAAATCACTAGTTTCACTACAAGCTTGTTTTACCAGATTACCTGTGCTTCTTAATGACAGGTCAAGGTGGCTGAGAATGGCAAACCTTCTGAAACTGCGAGCCACCATCTGCTTTCAAGTCAGAATCCACCAGCTGGAGAAGAAGAGAGGGGAGAAAGGCAGCAAGGGGAGGGTTCTGGAGGCAGTTAGAGGGAGTGAGAAGAGGCAAGAGAAATAACTGTATGGGCGTAGAGAACAGGGCATCTAGGAACAGTCGGCCACTCGTGGCCTTTTGGATCCTTTCAATCTAAGGAGCCTCAATCCAGGGCCAGATCAAGATGCATGGGTTCTCCAGACAAACCAATAGTTTGGCTCCCCGTCAAGCCAATATCTTTTCCATGTTTGTTCAACAGTTATTGCAGGCGTGGCCTGGGTGAATTGGTGTCAGCGGGGAATGTTGTTGCTATTGATGACTTTCATGCCAGGCCACTGCTTGGTTTGACAAACAGAGTTGATTTACTCATTATCTGCACGTCAGGAGTCCCATGGGGGAGGGCAGGGTAAATTGGCAGTACCTTGTGACTTGGTTGGTGTCAGCCTATCTTCTAGGAAGGAAATATGAGAATAATCTGTGGGTTATTCTCACCAAGGAAGAATACCAAGGAGGAATAACTGGAGAGGAGACTTGGAGGAAACTTTCCTCTGATTTCCTGTTAGCAGACAGCCCAGGGCAGCAGACAGGAAGGTTTGGGGAGGGCATGGCCAGGAGGACTAGCTTCTTCATACATATTATCCAGCTTCCTGTGTTTCTATCTCTACCCATCACTTATCCTTCAGTCTCTCATGTACTTTATATTGAAATAGTCACAGTGAACTGCCTTGATTTCTAATGGAGGAGTAAACAGGTGCTATATAAAACTTAGCCCTGGACCTGCAAGTACCCTATGCATTTTTTTTTAAGTTTATGGAAGGATGTAATTAAAATCTTTGGGTGGTCAACTTACCATCATAAATCATAACCAGGTATGAATGAGAGCAGGGCACCACAAGAAGGTATGCATATGCAGAGAGATAAAGCAGAGTATGCTGACCTAGAAAAGCACGTGCACGAAGTGCCCTGTGTGCTAGGTTCAATCGGGGGAGGCTCCACTTCACAGGCAGTAGGGAGCATCTCCTGGTGACAGCCCAGGGCAGCAACAGTGCGCTGAACACATCAAATGAGCTCTGATTAATAGCATTTGGACACAGCAGTGATAGAAACATGGACCCCAGAGAGCACTCTCCAAAGAAGCTCACATTCTAATGGAGTTAGACAGAGGTACACAAAACAAGTACAAAGCAGAAGGAAGGCAGGAGAAGGGTCAGATAGTTCTGACTAGGAAAATGAAGGAAAGTATTAGAGAAGAGGTGGCATTGAGTGGGACAATGAATGACAGGTGAGGATTCAATACAGAGGACAGGGAGATGGGGAAGGCAATTCATGCTTAGGTACTAGCATGTCCAGAATCAGGAGACATGAAATTAAAGCAAAAAAACTGATATCAACAGGCTGTGGCTTTGGAAATATGAATTGTACTAGCAAACTTCTCACTTATGCTACTTTATTTTCCCATGGTCCCTGGAGGTTGTATGTCTACTTAGAACTCTTCTCCTCATTTGCCCCATGGAGCAAGAAGTTGGTGTCCTTCTCTACTACTTGGAGCAGAGATGGGCCCTTATCTGGTGTTCAGTGAGGCCTGATCTGTGGGTGGATATTCAGAGTCTGCAGAAGAAAAAGCAGAAATGATTTCAGCCAGCCTGGGACTGCTCTAAGCAAGATGTTTTCCTAGGATGGTATCCCAGTCTCAAAAGGGCTGGGTCACAATGTTGTACAAAACTCTAGGGAACAGCGTCACAGCTGCCCTGTGTCTATTATAATATTAGTCCATTGACGTTGACGCAGCAAGCCTCCACTTTTCAGTTTACTTTGGGTCTTGGACATGGAAGCAGAGCTTGAAGTCACCACACTTTCACATGGACTTTTGCCAGTTGGATGGTTACTGAGTAAAGGAAGTCCAGACCTTTGCTAATATATTTACAATGCAAGCATTGAACCCCATTCTTTTGTTCTTTTTTCCTCTAATAGGTTCTTGAAGTCACCTTCAGAATGTTTGGGATATGTGAGCTGTGAGTTTGGAAGGGAACTGTCTCATTTCTTTTCCCTAGAGAAATTCGCCGTTCTTTGAATAAATAATCAAGGAGGTCTTTGCAGACAATTCTGTCCTCTGGTTGAAAATGAAAACATCCTTGCAACTTTACATCATGTTTTCCTGTCCACTGATATTGCTAATGCTGACACATAACAGGTAATAAATACATGCCCATTAAGTGATTGCTCAACTGATGAGCTAATGGAGTTGTCCCAGAGTTTGTTTTCCTTTATTTTCAAAATCACTCCTTCATTCTAAGTGCCCCAGTCACCTACCTTGTTGACAGGGCCACCTCATTGCACTCTGAGGCCCACTGCCTGCCATCCATGTCACCTCTATTGCCAGCGAGCAAATATATGGTATTTGTTGTCCACTCTGATTAGAGTGGTATTTACTTTGTTCCTGCCAAAGAATTATGTTTCAGTCGGCCCAGTTTTCTCAGTTTTGGCAAATCCTGGTTGACATATCTCAATTACAACCTAATGACTCATATTGCAGCATCTCCTGATTTAAAATTAGAACAACAGATTGGATTTGTTACATTGAAGAGAGCTGGGAAAGTAAAGCCAATCCTGCATGCTAGTGACAGTCTCTGTAGTCTGTGGTGCCACAAGCAAATCTGAAAGGTGGAGGGACCTAGAAGAAAAGAGTTTAATCCATTAGGGGTTTTGATAGCTTAGCCTGAGTTGGGTGAGTAATTATACTTTGTAAGATTCTGTGGAGTGGTCATTGTGCTTATGAAAATCATCTTAAATTGTGCAGTAGTAACAAATTAATCCCAGAAGTCTCAGGAATTAATATATTTATCTGCTTTCACATCATGTCCAACACAAGTCAGAGATGGATTCTAACCAGCTCAAGGACCTAGGCAGAATGAGGCTCCCTTCTCTGGTCTTTGTGGCAGCAAAGGAGAGAGATTAAATAATTTCACAAGGGCTTTTCACTGTTTCAGCCAAGAAATGACACTTGTTACTTCTGCTCATATTTCTTTGGTTAGAACCAGTCCCATGGCCCTCCTCAGTTGTGAGAGTATAAATGAAATTCTCTGTGCACTTAAAAGGAAAAAAAAAATGGTGAACACTAGCAGTGTCAACAACATCTGCCCTTTTGGTCACTGAATGATTGCTTCACTTTTTTTTCCCCATGCAATTAAACACCTATTGATCACAATAGAAATCACAATAGAAAATGCAATGTCTCCTCCATTCATCACAAGTAGGTCAACATCCAGGATGTTGGGGGCATGAATGGTAGCCCATACATTAGGTTTGGGAATTTTTTCCTCTCATTCCAAAGATTCATATCCTAAAAAGGAAATATGCGAGAATGAAACGGGGCATATACTATAATGAAATAAGATCATCATAATAAATACACCATGCAGGTGAAGGGAGAATGAGACCACTCATCAGTAACTGAATGGACAATTATGAAATCTGGGAGATACTACGGGTTCCTCTAACCTGAGGAAGGAGACTATGCCTTTATTAAACCCTGATTTTGCTCTCTGGGAGCAGCTTCATAATTTGTTATTTTAGGCCCATGGATCTGCCCTCTGGCTAGGTCTTTTTTTTCCCCCCATTATTATCCTTCTTAGCCACTTCTGATATAAGCATGGGGTGGCATACCCTCTTTGGGAGCTGAGGGTCTTTCTCAGACTTTTCTTCTCATTATTCTTTCATTTAAATTGGCCAATTATTTCCTGAGCTCATCTCTTTATTAAAATACTTTGCTAAATGCCACAACTATTAGCACACCATTAACATCCTCACTTCTCACCCCATCTCCTAGAGTCATAACTTCATTAAATTTCTGATCTCCCTCCCAACCACTGTTGGCAATTATTTTACCAAACATTTTTGCACTGCATGCCATGAATCTTCATTTTTCTCCACCTTTAATATTATCCTCAGGAGCCTCTGCCTACCATCTGACATGTAAGCCAGTGCTACATAATTTACTTTTTTTTTTTTTTGGCTGATCCTCACTCTTGGTAGCAATTTTGTGCTAACAATATCAGATTAAGTTGTACTGCAATGACAAATTAACCCTATAATCTTAGTAACTTGTTACACCGAATGCTTGTTTATCTGCTCATGATAAATACTATTAACTAACTGCTAATTAAACATTGTGTAGACCATATAATCCAAGGCACAATGGATTAGTGTTCCTAGATTTAAGAGAGAATGAGGAAAAACAAAGCTAACATTAACTAAGCACCTGGTATGATCCAGAAATTGGTTAATGTTAATTTATATTAAAGAGGCTCAATAACTTACTCAAAGCCACTGAGCCAGGATTTGAATCTAGTTCTTCCCAATTCCAAATCTCAAGCCTTTTATGTTTGCTTTCATTTTTGAATCTCTACATTTGAAGTATTATAGTATTTGACATTGGAGAGAGAGTACTGTAAAGAAGTGGTTGTAGAATTTCCATGTGCATATATGATATGTCATCCAGGAATCTTATTAAAATGCAGATTTTGATTTCTGGAGATAAGCCTGGGATTCTATATTTCTAACAAGACATCAAATGATGCTGATGCTCCTGGTCTTTAAGTCCTTTTTTGAGTAGCCAGTTTCTAGAGCATTTGTATTATAATCAAAGACAGTCTTGTGCAAAAGTTTACAGATGTAAAGTTATCTAAAGCAATGTCTTTACTAATCTAGAAAGAAATTGTTTTAAATAACACATTGAATAAAAAAATTAAAAAATTAGATTCACAATTACCACTGGTAAGAGATTAAATATGTATTAGTTCTCAATGTTAAGCGTACTTTGCATTAAAAATAACTAGATAGAAAGACATTAATGAGCTTGTTTTTAGAATTCATTCAATAAGGATATGCCTTGAATCGAAAACAGAGGGCCTTGACTAAAGTGTGTTGAGCTTTTGATAATTCATTGGACCAAAACACACATTATTGTAAGATACCTCTTAATTTTTGTTTCATCTAAAATTAGAAAATATAATAGGAATATACTTCTTAGAAATACACTTTTCAGAGCATATTGTTTATAATTAAAAAAAATTTTTGAATTATAATTTAAGATACATGTACAGAACATGCAGGTTTATTACATAGGTATACATGTGCCATGGTGGTTTGCTGCACCTATCAACCCATCGTCTACATTAGGTATTTCTCCTAATGCTATCCCTCCCCTAGCCCCCACCATGACAGGTCCCAGTGTGTGATATTCCCTTACCTGTGTCCATGTGTTCTCATTGTTCAACTCCCACTTATTAGTAAAAACTTGTAGTGTTTGGTTTTCTGTTCTTGTGTTAGTTTGCTGAGAATGATGGTTTCCAGCTTCATCCATGTCCCTGCAAAGGACACGAACTCATCCGTTTTTATGGCTGCAGAGTATTCCATGGTATATATATGCCACATTTTCTTTATCCAGTCTAACATTGATGGGCATTTGGGTTGGTTCCAAGTCTTTGCTATTGTGAACAGTGACACAATAAACATATGTGTGCATGCGTCTTTGTAGTAGAATGACTTAGAATCCTTTGGGTATATACTCAGCAATGGGATTTCTGAGTCAAATGGCGTTTGTGGTTCTAGACCCTTGAGGAATTGCCACACTATCTTCCACAATGGTTGAACTAATGTACACTCCCACCAACAATGTAAAAGCCTTTCTGTTCCTCCACATCCTCTCCAGCATCCGTTGTTTCCTGACTTTTTAATGATCGCCATTCTAACTGGCATGAAATGGTATCTCATTGTGGTTTTGATCTGCATTTCTCTAATGACCCGTGATGATGAGCTTTTTTCATATGTTTGTTGGCTGCATAAATGTCTTCTTTTGAGAAGTCTCTATTCATATCCTTCCCCCAGTTTTTGATGGGGTTGTTTGTTTTTTTCTTGTTAATTTGCTTAAATTCTTTGTAGATTCTGGATATTAGCCCTTTGTCAGATGGATAGATTACAAAAATTTTCTCCCATTCTGTAGGTTGCCCGTTCACTCTGATGATAGTTTCTTTTGCTACGCAGAAGCTCTTTAGTCTAATTAGATCCCATTTGTGAATTTTGGGGTTTGTTACCATTGCTTTTGGTGTTTTCGTCATGAAGTCTTTGCCCATGCCTATGTCCTGAATGGTATTGCCTAGGTTTTCTTCTAGGGATTTTATGGTTTTCGGTATTATGTTTAAGTCTTTAATTCATCTTGAGTTAATTTTTGTATAAGGCATAAGGAAGGGATCCAGTTTCAGTTTTCTGCATATGGCTAGCCAGTTTTCCCAACACCATTTATTAAATAGGGAATCCTTTCCCCATTGCTTGTTTTTGTCAGGTTTGTCAAAGATCGGATGGTTGTAGATGTGTGGTGGTGTTTCTGAGGCCTCTGTTCTGTTCCATTGGTCTATATATCTGTTTTGGTATCAGTACCATTGTGTTTTGGTTACTGTATCCTTGTAGTATAGTTTTAAGTCAGGTAGCGTGATGCCTCCAGCTTTGTTCGTTTGGCTTAGGATTGTCTTGGCAATGCGGGCTCTTTTTTGGTTCCATATGAAATTTAAAGTAGTTTTTTTCCAATTCTGTGGAGAAAATCAATGATAGTTTGATGGGGATAGCATTGAATCTACAAATGACTTTGGGCAGTATGGCCATTTTCACGATATTGATTCTTCCTATTTATGAGCATGGAATGTTCTTCCATTTGTTTGTGTCCTCTCTGATTTCCTTGAGCAGTGGTTTGTAGTTCTCCTTGAAGAGGTCCTTCACAATCCTTGTAAGTTGTATACCTAGGTATTTAATTCTCTTTGCAGCAATTGTAAATGGGAGTTCACTTATGATTTGGCTCTCTGTTTGTCTATTATTGGGGTAGAGGAATGCTTGTGATTTTTGCACATTGATTTTGTATCCTGAGACTTTGCTGAAGTTGCTTATCAGCTTAAGGAGATTTTGGGCTGAGATGATGGAGTTTTCTAAATATGCAATGATGTCATCTGCAAACAGAGACAATTTGACTTCCTATTTTCCTATTTGAATACTCTTTATTTCTTTTTCCTGCCTGATTGCCCTGGCCAGAACTTCCAGTACTATATTGAATAGGAGTGGTGAGAGAGGGCATCCTTGTTTTGTGCCGGTTTTCAGAGGGAATGGTTCCAGCTTTTGTCCATTCTGTATGATATTGGCTCTGGGTTTGTCATAAATAGCCCTTGTTATTTTGAGATACATCACATCAATACTTAGTTTATTGAGAGTTTTTAGCATGAAGGGATGTTGAATTTTGTTGAAGGACTTTTCTGCATCTATTGAGCCAATCATGTGTTTGTTGTCATTGGTTCTGTTTATGTGATGGATTATGTTGATTGATTTGCATATATCGAACCAGCCTTGCATCCCAGGGATGAAGCTGACTTGATTGTGGTGTATAAGCTTTTTAATGTGCTGCTGGATTCAGTTTGCCAGTATTTTATTGAGGATTTTGCATCAATGTTCATCAGGGATATTGGCCTGAAATTTTCTTTTTTGTTGTGTCTCTGCCAGGTTTTGGTATCAGGATGGTGCTAGCCTCATAAAATGAGTTAGGGAGGATTCCCTCTTTTTCTATTGTTTGGAATAGTTTCAGAAGGAATTCTACCAGCTCCTCTTTGTACCTCTGGTATAATTCAGCTGTGAATCCATCTGATCCTGGCCTTTTTTTTTTTTTTTTTTTTTTTGGTTGGTAGGCTATTAATTACTGCCTCAATTTGAGAACTTGTTATTGGTCTATTCAGGGATTCGACTTCTTCCTGATTTAAACTTGGGAGGGTGTATGTGTCCAGGAATTTATCCATTTCTTCTAATTTTCTACTTTATTTGCATAGAGGTGTTTATAGTATTCTCTGGTGGTAGTTTGTATTTCTGTGGAATCAGTGGTGATATTCCCTTTTCCATTTTTTATTGTGTCTATTTGATTCTTCTCTTTTCTTCTTTATTAGTCTTGCTAGTGGTCTATCAATTTTGTTGATCTTTTCAAAAAACCAGCTCCTGGATTCATTGATTTTTTGAAGGGTTTTTCATGTCTCTATCTCTTTCAGTTCTGCTCTGATCTTAATTATTTCTTATCTTCTGCTAGATTTTGAATTTGTTTGCTCTTGCTTCTCTAGTTCTTTTAAGTGTGATGTTAGCGTGTTGATTTTAGATCTTTCCTCCTTTCTCTTGTGGGCATTTAGTGATATAAATTTCCCTTTAAACACCGCTTTAACTGTGTCCCAGAGATTCTGTTACATTGTGTCTCTGTTCTCACTGGTTTCAAATAACTTATTTATTTCTGCTTTAATTTTGTTATTTACCCAGTAGTAATTCAGGAGCAGGTTGTTCAATTTCCATGTAGTTGTACGATTTTGAGTGAGTTTCTTAATTGTAGCTTCTAATTTGATTGTACCGTGATTTGAGAGACCGTTTGTTATGATTTCTGTTCTTTTGCCTTTGCTGAGGAGTGTTTTACTTCCAATTATGTGGTCAATTTTAGAATAAGTGTCATTTTGGTGCTGAGAAGAATGTACATTCTGTTGATTTGGGGTGGAGAGTTCTGTAGAAAAAAGAATTAAAGAGGTCCGTTTGGTCCAGAACTGAGTTCAAGTCCTGAATATCCTTGTTGATTTTCTGTCTCATTGATCTAACATTGACAGTGGGGTGTTAAAGTCTCCCACTATTATTGTGTGGGAGTCTAAGTTTCTTTGTAGGTCTCTGAGAACTTGCTTTATGAATCTGGGTGCTCCTGTATTGGGTGCATATATATTTAGAATAGTTAGCTCTTCTTGTTGCATTGATCCCTTTACCATTATGTAATGCCCTTCTTTGTCTCTTTTGATTTTTGTTGGTTTAAAGTCTGATTTATCAGAGACTAGGAATACAACACCTGCAATGTTTTGCTTTCTATTTGTTTGGTAAATATTCCTCCATCCCTTTATTTTGAGCCTATATGTGTCTTTGCAGTTGAGATGGTTCTCCTGAATACAGCACACCGATGGGTCTTGAATCTTTATCCAATTTGCCAGTCTGCATCTTTTAACTGGGGCATTTATCCCATTTAAATTTAAAGGTAATCTTGTTTTATGTGAATTTGATCCTGTCATTATGATGCTAGTTGGTTATTTTGCCCATTAGTTGATGCAGTTTCTTCATAGGGTTGATGGTCTTTACAATTTGGTATGTTTTTGCCGTTGCTGGTACCAGTTGTTCCTTTCCATGTTTAGTGCTTTCTTCAGGAGCTCTCATAAGGCAGGCCTGGTGGTGACAAAATCACTCAGCGTTTGCTTGTCTGTAAAGGATTTTATTTCTCTTCACTTATGATGCTTAATTTGACTGGATATGAAATTCTGGTTTGAAAATTCTTTTTTTTAAGAATGTTGAATATTGGCCCCCGCTCTCTTCTGGCTCATAGGGTTTCTGCAGAGAGACCTGCTGTTAGTCTGATGGGCTTCCCTTTGTGGGTAACCCAACTTTTCTCTCTGGCTGCCCTTAACATTTTTTCCTTCATTTCAACCTTGGTGAATCTGACGATTATGTTTCTTGGGGTTGCTCTTCTCGAGGGGTATCTTTGTGGTGTTTTCTGTGTTTCCTGAATTTGAATGTTGGCCTGTCTTGCTACATTGGGGAGGTCCTCCTGGATAATATCCTGAAGATTGTTTTCCAACTTGGTTCCATGCTCCCTGTCACTTTCAGGTACACCAATCAAACGTAGGTTTGGTCTTTTCGCATAGTCCCATATTTCTGGGAGGCTTTGTTCGTTCCTTTTCATTCCTTTTTCTCTAATCTTGTCTTCACGCTTTATTTCATTAAGTTGATCTTCAATCTCTGATATCCTTTCTTCTGCTTGGTCTATTTGGGTATTGATAATTGTATATGCTTCATGAAGTTCTCATGCTGTGTTTTTCAGCTTTATCAGGTCATTTATGTTCTTCTCTAAACTGGTTATTCTAGTTAGCAATTTGTCTAACCTTTTTTCAAGGTTCTTAGCTTCCTTGCATTGGGTTAGAACATTCTCCTTTATCTTGGAGGAGTTCATTATTACCCACCTTCTGAAGCCTACTTCTGTCAATGCATTAAACTCATTCTCTATCCAGTTTTGTTGCCTTGCTGGAACAGAAGGAGAAGAGGCATTCCGGTTTTTGCAATTTTTAGCCTTTTGCGCTGGTTTCTCTCCATCTTCGTGTGTTTATCTACCTTTGGTCTTTGATGTTGGTGACCTTCGGATGAGGTTTTGGTGTGGATGTCCATTTTATTGATGTTGATACTATTCTTTTCTGTTTGTTAGTTTTCCTTCTAACAGTCCCCTCTGCTGAAGGTCTGCTGGAATTTGCTGGAGGTCCACTCCAGACCCTGTTTGCCTGGGTATTACCAGTGGAGGCTGCAGAACAGCAAAGATTGCTGCCTGTTTCTTCCTCTGGAAGCTTCGTCCCAGGGCACCTGCTAGATGCCAGCCAGAGCTTTCCTGTATGAGGTGCCTGTTGACCCCTGCTGGGAGGTGTCTCCCAGTCAGGAGACACTGGGGTCAGGGACCCACTTAAGGAGGCAGTCTGTCCCTTAGCAGAGCTTAAATGCTGTGCTGGGAGATTCGCTGCCAGATTTCTGCTGGCAGGCAGAAACGTTTAAGTCTGCTGAAGCTGTACCCACAGCTGCCCCTTCCCCCAGGTGCTCTGTCCCAGGGAGATGGGAGTTTTATCTATAAGCCCCTGGCTGGGGCTGCTGCCTTTGTTTCAGAGATGTCCTGCCCAGAGAGGAGGAATCTAGAGAGGCAGTCTGGCTATAGCGGCTTTCTCAAGCTTTGGTAGACTCCACCCAGTTTGAACTTCCTAGTGGCTTTGTTTATGCTGTGAGGGGAAAACTGCCTACTCAAGCTGCAGTAATGGCAGAGGACCCTCCCCCGACCAAGCTAGAGAATCCTAGTTAGACTTCAGACTGCTGTGTTGGCAAAAAGAATTTCAAGCCAGTGGATCTTAGCTTGCTGGGCTCTGTGGGAGTGGAATCCACTGAGCTAGACCACTTGGCTTCCTGGCTTCAGCCCCCTTTCCAGGGGAGAGAACGGTTCTGTCTTGCTAGCGTTTCAGGTGCCACTGGGGTATGAAAAGAAACTCCTGCAGCCAGTTTGGTGTCTGCCCAAATGGCCATCCAGTTTCATGCTTGAAACCCAGGGCCCTGGTGGTGTAGGCACCAGAGGGAATCTCCTTTTCTGTGGGTTGTGGAGACCATGGGAAAAGCATAGTATCTGGCCCTGAATGCACTGTTCCTCACGGCACAGTCCCTCATGGCTTCCTTTGACTAGGGGAGGGAGTTTCTTGACCCCTTGCATTTCCCAGGTGAGGCGACACCCCACCCTGCTTCTGCTTGCCCTCTGTGGGCTACACCCACTGTCTAACCAGTCCCAATGAAATGAGCCACGTACCTCAGTTGGAAATGCAGAAATCACCTGCCTTTGACATTGATCTCACTGAGAACTCCATACTGGAGCTGTTCCTATTTGGCCACCTTGCCAGCTACCCTTGCATATTGTTTATAAATTTAAGGACAAGAATGAAATCCATGCCGAGATTAAAAGGGCATTTTAGCCTATGAGGCAGAGCTGTGAAATGCTTCCAATTATTTGGCCTTCAAAAATGTTCAGGGCCAGGTGCAGTATATCACACAACCATAATACCAGAGCTTTGGGTGGTCAAGGATGGTGGATTTCTTGAGGCCAGGAGCTCAAGACTGGCCTGGAAAACATAGCGAGACCCCATCTCTACAAAGATTTGTTAAAAATTAGCCTGTTGTGATGGCACACACCTGCAATCCCAGCTACTCAGGAAGCTGAGGCAGAAAGATGGCTTTAGCCCAGGAGTTCCAGGCTGTTGTGAGGTATGATCACACCACTACTGCCCTCCAGCATGGGGAAACAGAGTGAAAGCCTATCTCTATCAAAACAAAACAAATAATTTTCAGATATGCAATTGTCTAGTCAAGGAGGCTACACTTCTGTATTTACATAAAAGAGGAAAAATTTTAGGTAAATAAATGTCATCCTTAATGTGTGAGCAAAAGGACATTAATCAGAAGTAAATATAAAATATTTGCTCCAGAAAACTTGAAGATCAATTGAGTCCATGGAAGTAAATTACTCAATGATCTCTTGAAGATCCAAGAATAGAAAGAGAAGATTATTTAATTACAAAAAAGGTCTCTGTGGAGAACATGCCATTCACAATCCATCAGTATGAATTCAAAACATCGGCCAAGCTTTCTGTTCTAACCTTATGACACTGAAGCCTGGATATCTCCCAGATATTCTAGGAAAGATTACTTAGGGGTGTTCATTGTTCTCTAGAGTCCTTAGCTGGTCTGAGGTCATAATATAGACACTAATTTTTGTTCTGTTAAATCAGCAATCTACCTTCCATGTATTTGCTTAAGGTATCTTTTACCAAAACCACTATATTTCCTTTGATAATTCAATAATAACAGTCGTGCTACTGAAAACTGTGATGTGAATGAGATCACATTATGCAAAACCCTCTTGCTATTATAAGGGGTAGTCTCTTGGGAAAGAGTGGCTTATACTGCTAGGAGTCAGTGTGCAAGGTCTTCTTCCTATAAGAACAATGTTCCTATAGGGAATATTCAAACTTTTTAAAAGGTATTCTCTAAATAACTTACTGATTTCAAGGGAGAAGCATGGTCATACCACTTGGAAACTGACATTATCCTAAATGGTTTGAAAGCTAAATATCACTTTTTCTCTAAGCGCTTCTATGATTATTGTTTCTGTTTGTTAGTTTTCCTTAGTAATGTAAAAGAAACATTGCTGGATAAAGTAAAAATAAGCAAATACGTAAGTGTATTAGTCCATTTTCACGTTGCTGATAAAGACATACCAGAGACTGCATAATTTGTAAAGAAAGAGAGGTATAATGGACTCATAGTTTCACATGGCTGAGCAGGCCTCACAGTCATGGCAGGAGGCAAGAGGCACATATTACATCACAAAATACAAGAGAGAATGAGAGCCAAGTGAAAAGGGTTTCCCCTTATAAAACCATCAGATCTCGTGAGACTTATTCACTACCATGAGAATAGTATGGAGGAAATCGCCCTCATGATTCAATTATCTCCCACTGAGTCCCTCCCACAACATGTGGGAATTATGAGAGCTACAATTCAAGATGAGATTTGGGTGGTGACACAGCCAAACCATATCAATAACTATAAAATTATTTATAATTTAATAAAAAGTTATTAAAACAGATTTTAATAACTTAATTAAAGCCTCTGGATCCAGCGGTGCCTTCAGCCCCATCTCTGAATTTTCCATTTATGGGTGAGTTTGGCATTTGCTGAAAGAAGGGTCATTAGTTACATACCCTTCTTTACTTTCTAATAGCATGGCTGATATTCAAGATTTAAACAAGACTTTGCTAAGGGTACAGAATAACAGTAGAACAATTAAAAAGGGGCAACATCCAATTTGGCTGGTTTTTATGTGATAATTCCCTCATATTTATTCTACAAGCAACTACATCTTCTTGGCCAGGATCCATATGACAGAGGATACCAGTTATGACAACCCCCAAAAATCTTCCAAAAGCCAAACCTGAACTACCTCTCTGGCCCCACTGCTCTCCCAGCTGACCTCTGTCCCATGCACCAATAGCCTCATTGCCCTCTACTATATCAAATCCTCCACATTTCCTGTGAACTCTCTCTTTACCTCAGCTCATGCTGTTCCTCGAGCTGGAAATATCTTTCTTCCCCCCACATTTTTCCTAACTTTAACATCCCACTCAACCTATAAACACAGCTGAGAAATTTTACATTACTTTCCCTACGACTCCAGCCTGTGTCTTTCTCTGTATTCCTGCAAAATATAGCTTATACCTCCATCTCCACCTTTACTCACCTCCTGCATTTCACTAGAGCTTGTTTTGTCTCCTCCACTGGTCAGTAAGTTCTCTGGGAGCAGGGACCATGTGTGATAATCTTTGAGTCCGAAAGCATAGCTTAGATCTGCCTTTGTACTGTTAGTGCCTGAATTTGCCTTTAGTGCCATTGCCTACAGCTTTAAAACAAAATAATTGGGTCAGATCTCTAGGCTCCCACTTCTAGTTTCTGATTTTGGCAGAAATATAAAATCATTTATACTGTAGTGTGGGATAAAGCTAGGATATCCTTCCTACCAAAGTTGATTGTTTCCCAAATAGTATTTTAGCAAAGGTAGACTGTCTCCTAAGAAGGTGTATATGGTGGTGGTGGTGGGCGGTGGGGGGGGGTCCTTCTTTCAAATACTGGGCTGCCTTAAAGTCCACTGGGTACAGCTTGGTGACATGGAAGATTCTGCCACATTTCTGTTCAGCTTAGCTAAGGCCCCTCCATATAAAACATACATATCCATACAGAACATGTCACATTGCTGCATCCTACCATGCCCTGATTTTCACATCACACACCAGACCCTTGCCACCTGCTCACGAATACGAACAATGTATGTTGCACATGCATACACACTGGAATTGGAATAAATTCTGATATTTTAAAGATACATACTCAATAATTATAAATAAAGATATAGACTGCTACTATCAATGAATTTTTAAAACAGAAACATTGAAGCAGAATAAAATTAGCAAACCTACCCTTTCAGCCTTAATTCCTACTGACCTACTCCAAATCTTTACCATCCAACCCATGCTGTCTCCTTTTTGTGCTTAAAAATGACTTGAACTCTCCCACCTGTTTTTCCTTTATGTTGTTTATTCAAATGCTTTCCGTAATTCTATTCTAGATTCCTAACAAACAAATCAAATCTTCAGCATCTTGCCCAAAATACCCTGCCTAAATCCAGATCTTTCTGAGGCTCTCAGTCTCCTGAGAACTGAATTCTTATGGTGTGAATTAAATGCTAATTTAAATGGCATACGATGTTCTCATGTTACAGCAATTTTATTATAAGGCCTTAAGATTAAGACCTATGTCTTGTATGCCTACACTTAGTGCTTAGTGTGGGGCTGCACACAAGCTGGTTGCTCAGGCCATCTGTAAGGGCAAGCCCTCTCTCTATGAGAGAGGAACTGGCGGCCTCCTCCTCCATCATGGTGTGTAATTTGCTGGCCCGGAGCCATAGGGCTTTCCTTCTTCAGACACCCTCTTGGAGAATCAGTTATTAAAGCCATAAACCCAAGATCATAAATAACTTTCCCAAGTCCCAGTGAATCTGTATTTCATATGAAGCATGTTATTTTTGAGAAGAGGCCCAATTCCTTTGGAAATCACGTAGTAAGAAGTAAGAGAGGTATCTTCCATGGAATCACATGATGGTTTCACATACGGCTCTCGTCAGGCCTCACTCAAAACATAATACACTGGCCAATCAGATACCACAATCTTGGTGGCTTCAGCCCTTAGCACAGAAATCTCATTTTCTTCCTCTCTTGGGACCTGAATTTCCACTGCCCAGAAATCATTTTTCTTGAAGATTTCATTTCTAACATCAGTGTAGGAACAATAATTTTTAAAAAGCTATTTTGTTCCTGAACAAGATTGAGATAAATCAGGCTCTGTGTGTGTGTGTGTGTGTGTGTGTGTGTGTGTGTGTGTGTGTGTGTGTCCTTGTTTTTGCTTCCTTGGACTTCCCCGACCTTTCCTGATGACCCTGGGGTGGTGGCCATGGAGGGAAGGCAGCTATCAAAAGATGCCAG
The DNA here is from genome assembly GCF_037993035.2 of Macaca fascicularis. Taxonomy (NCBI): domain Eukaryota; kingdom Metazoa; phylum Chordata; class Mammalia; order Primates; family Cercopithecidae; genus Macaca; species Macaca fascicularis. The sequence continues at coordinate 103,804,036 of NC_088387.1, read as the reverse complement.
GTTTCCCATGACTAAGGAGTATAGATACATTTAATGAATCTATCTAGGATACAACAGCATTGATGTCCAAAGCCCAGAGAATTTAGCTAACATTGACAGAGTGCATGACTTTCTGAACAGACCAATTGGTATCAATGTTACCATTAGTTAACTCTGGGAGCAATTCACCAAACTAAGTCTAATTAGTGGAATGAGTTTTATGCAGTTTTCCTTTGGAAAATGACTCTTAAATTATGCCAATTTCACAATAAGGAAAATACCAGAATCATCCTTCAATTTATTTTGAAGTGTTCACAGACCATTTAACCATTTATTAATTGATTTAACAAGTACTTACTGAACAGATACTTGGTGTGTACGAGTTGGAGATGCCCTTAGGTCTGCAGGCCTCTGGGCAAGTAATTTTCTATAAAAACTACTTAAGTCACCAAAAATCAGTATGTCAGATGCATCTGGAAACTAATTTCATGCCATTCCATGAAAGAAATGTTATGCTGGCCAGCAGGAGCTATCCTCTTTCCAAACCCCCTCCTAGAAGCATAAACCAAGGTCAGGCCACATGACCCCAGAACAACTCCATTAACCCAAATGAAACTGCTGCCCCAGGGTGATCATTGGTACTAGAAGAGAACTTAGAAAATTCCCAGGAATCGTCTCCAAAGTGTGAGGTTGCCTGATGTTTAGGGCCTGGGGCAGGCACCCCTTGCCTGGATCTCAGGGTGGTATGGATATCAGTGACTAAATCATAATGTCTACTCTCAAGGAAATCTCCTATTGTGTGGAATGTTCTTCTAACTCTGCCTGCCATGTAATATAATGTGCTCAAGTGTTATAGATGCCATGATAAAGATGCACGTATGGTGTAATAAAAAGTCAAAAGAAAAAGTGGTCAGTATTTGATCAATCTAAAGATAAAAAATACACTTACATGATTTTGAAGCAGGACATTTACGGTCCCTGGTTGTCATTTAAAAATGATCTGGGAAGTTCTTTTGTCTGATTTGTCATGTGAACCAGGTGTCTGTAGAAACGTCAGCACTCCAAACTGACGATCAGACATGGATCACACTAGAAATAACAAAGGATTTCGATGAATACAAACTTGCATTTCTATCCCAGTTCTCGCTACCACTTGATTGCTGTATGGTACTGGAGAAAATAACTCCTTTAAGACTCAGGTTTCTCATCTGTAAAATGAGGATCATAATATTTATTTCACTGGGCTGTTTTGAGGTTTAAGTTACAGGTTTGTCTATAAACCTATGCTCATGGTATATCAGGTTTATTTCTTCTTGAAGTAGGAAAAATTGCAAAAAAAGAAAGAAAAATATATGTTCTATAAAGTAAGATTGTCAGCTCACTCTCGTATAGGAGCCATTCCTATGAACATATTGCTCACAGGCATGGAACCCAAAATGTTAGATTCCAAAGCCTGGAATTCCAAAGCCTGGAATCTAACATTTTGGGTTCCATGTCTATAAGCAATAATTGAAGGTCAGGCTACACAAACCAGGGTGTGTAGGCTTCCATGCCAAGACTTGCATTCCACGTGCCTTCCCTAAAAGCAACTTGAGGTAAATATATCTATCAGCCTCTAGGCTTCCTCAGTATCTTAAGCAGCTGGGGCTGCTATCACAGAATGCCGTAGACTGGGTGGCTTAAACAAGAGACATTTATTTCTCACAGTTCTGAAGGCTGGGAAGTCCAAGGTCAAGGTGCCTTGGAATTAGTGTCTGGTGTGGACCCTCTTCCTTGTATGCATATGACAACTTCTCACTGTATCTTTACATGGTAGAGAGAGGGGGGTTCTGGCCTCTTCCTCTTCTTAGGACAGAATCATTCCTATCATGGAGGCTCGACCCTCATGACCTCATCTAAACTGAATTACCTTCCAAATGCCCCACCTATAAATATCCTCATATTGGTGATTATGGCTTCATCATAAGAATCTGGGGAGGACACAAACATTTAGTTTCTAACACTCAGTTTCTAAGTAGAGGTTTGGACCTGTAGGAATGGAGGCTCCTGGAAACCAGAGGGGTCAGAAGAAGGCCAGACCCATCAGATTTCTTTTATCAGATGTCAGCAAATCTTCCTCAGTACCTGCCTGTGCCTGTGGAAAGCTCTTCCCCTCAGAGCAATGCTCAAGATTTCAGTCTGTCCAGATGATCCCATGACCCACCCTTCTATTATCCCCAGTTGTAGAGCATAGCACAGCCTAAGCTTGGAGATGGGGTGGGGAGTGAGGGGCCGGAGCTACAGATGGGAAGCAGGGCTTTGGGTGGGGGTTGAAGTTGGGACACCTGTTGCACAGAGAGAGGTTACTCTTGCATGACCAAAAAAATAGTAGTTTACTTAAATAGTGGCCAAAGAGTAGCTCAGCAGGAATTTCATTTACAAAGCTGATGTCATAGAAGCTCAAGACTTAATTCATATAACCTCTTCTCTCATAGAGGAAAAAGCAGAAACACAGGATAATCTATGAGTACAAATCCATTCTCCCGCCCAGGAATCTCTCTATGACTTCTCCTAACCCTATGTGAGAAGCATCCAGCATATCAGCTGTGGATATCAAGAACTCTGATATTAGGGAGCAAGTGACCCATGCCCTTTAGGAGGTCACAGAAAGGGCTGTGGTGTCTTTGAGGTGTGGGAGTGTAATTAGGCAGTCAGAGAAATTCAGAAGAGGGCATTTGAATTGGATACAAGACTTCAATAAAGAATGATGGGAAGAAAGAGCAGAGAGACAAACCCAAACCACACGGATGGGAAAAGAAGCTATGTTTAGGGAACACGGAAGAAGCCAACCTGGCTCAAGCTGAGGATGTGCTCAGGGAAGGGTTGCCGGGATACTGGGGGACTTGAAAACTAAAGAAGGGCTCTGTAGATCACATTCACACCCCGAGTTTGTCTCTCAGCCCTCCTCTCCCCAGGGGCTGCCCCACAGCAAGTAAGTCAGGAAAAAGCCATCTTTTCAGCACTTCTTGATTTTGCAGTTGGAAGCCTCAGAGCAAAACACCAGGAAATTTAGAGAAATGCTTTGCACACTTGTATAGAAGGGACCACTGTTTTGGAATAGAAACATCTCGTTATAATAAGTCTGCACACAGAAACAGATGGAAGTAGATAAGTATCAGGTCTTGCCTCCAATTCTGTCAGCCAAGAGAGAAGGAAATTTGAGCTGTTAGTTATGGAGTCTTCCTCAAATCCAGGTCGGCACAGAGTTTTTGTGGTTGAGTTACTTCCCCCTCCTTTTTTTTTAAGAGACCCTCAATTTCCTAGGATTGCAAATATTTTGGAAAAGAAAACCCCTTTAAAGAAAAAGAGGCCAGGTGCGGTGGCTCACGCCTGTAACCCAGCACTTTGGGAGGCTGAGGTGGGCAAACCACCTGAGGTCAGGAGTCTGAGACCAGCCTGGCCAACATGACAAAACTTCATCTCTACTAAAAATACAAAAATTAGCCGGGAGTGGTCCAGGCACCTGTAGTCCCAGCTACTCGGGAGGCTGAGACAGGAGAATTGCATGAATGTGGGAAGCGGAGGTTGCAGTCAGCTGAGATCGTGCCACTGCACTCCAGCGTGGGTGACAGAGAGAGACTCCATCTAAAAAAAAAAAAAAGAAAAGAAAAAGAAAAGAGAAAATAAACTATTATTTTTATGGAATGACTTGTCAGACTTACTTGCATATGATGTTCATAAAAATCGTCAGGTAGGTATTATTGCCATCTCTGATTTTACAAGAAACAGGCTCATTATTGAAATGGCTTATCTCATATTACAAAAATTTCTAAGGGCTCGGCTCCAAGTTCACTGGACTCCTGGAGCCATGTTCAGTGCTTCCATAACACCACCTTCCAGGCTGTGGTCTGCTTAAACTTTCTAAGTAGAAAGATGCAGTGGCAGGAAAATGAGAAAGGATATAACTCTGTAGCTACAGCCTCAAGTGGAACCAGGTCATCAAAGACCATGACTGCAATCAGGTGTGGTGTCAACACATCAGAGATGGAAGATGCCAGGTGCCCCAACCCCAGTCCCTTCACCTCCTTAGAAGTAACTTCATACCCCACCAACCCAGGGAAGGCTGGATTTTCCACATACTACTGGTTGTAAACCAATGATGATTAAAAAATAAGCATGAAAGAAGACACTTCTTAATTCCTAGGACTATCAAGTAGTATGCGATCCATTGAGTTTGTTTTTCATGCTTATGGCTCTACTAGCCATCTAGAGCCATGAGGACAAAAGTCACTTTCTGGGTACTAAAGGATGACCTTTGGGATGGAGTCTGGTTCCTACAGGATTGTGGCACCTCTAGGCTCCCCTCCTAGATTGCCCAGGCTCTCCTCCTACCCACTACCCAGCCTCCAACTTGGCTCAGTCCAGCTCCACCAGCACTTGCCTCCATCACATCTTCCCTAACACCTACACTGAAATTGTCACCTGACCTGCCTGGATTTCTCACCAGGCTATGTTCTCCAAGAAGGCTGAGACCTTCAAGGCTAGACAGCTCTCATTTCCAGCAAGGTGCCTGCTACACAATAATGTTTATGGAATATGTGAAGGAATATGTAAATGTGTTTATTGCGTGAGTGAATAACTGGCTGAAATAATGAACATTTTCTTACGAAAACATTAAGGATGCAATAGCATAGGTGGTGTTCTAGCTAATAAAATCCTGTGGGTGCAGAAAGCTGCAAAGAGCAGAGCATTGGGGTGCTAACTAGGCCAAATTTATGTTTTCGGAGGACTGCTATGCTCAAGTCATCCTCCCTCCCCTCCAGTCTCGTGAATTCACAGCAGGAATCAATAATGACACTGAATCATTCAGGAATGTGAGGCTCAGGGGTGGCCAAGCAGGGGTCTGAGGACGAAGGATTGATGAGGAAAAGACACCTGCCACACTGCTTACTCTTTCCTTGTTCTTATGCCACTTCTGCGCAGAGGCTGGCACATTCCACCCTGTCTCCTACCGTCTCTGGCCCCAGCTGATGGTCTCATAGACACTTGCCTCCCCTCTTACCCCTGGAAGACCTGGGTGAGAATCTGTTTGTGGCTCCTCTCCATGCTGCTGCTGTCTCAGAGATCTTAGTCAGTCTGCGTGGGTGTTGTTTATCTTTTCATCCATTCCCCAGTCCAGGACACAGTCTGTTAATTGAAACACGATGATGCAGAGGCTGCAGCTACAGATGGAGTGTTTTCTTTCCTTCACACCTCTCTCCCCTTAACCTCTTGTCTCTTTGGCCTTTTTCTCCAAATGTCTTGCCGCAGACCTCTTGCCATGTGTCTCTCTTTTCCTGGCTGCTCCCTGAAAGTCTTGAGCCATGAAATGACTGTGGTGAGTCTCTAGACAAATGACTGTTGCCTCCCCTCCTTTCATGGTGACAACTGAGGTGCAATACCCTCCTTTCCTCTTATTAGCTATGTGACTCCAGGGACTCCTAAACATTTCTGAGCCTCAACATACTAATTTATAAAATGAGATTGCAAAGGCTGCCTTTATAGCCTGCTTATTGTGGGGAACATGAGAAAGCACATTAAAAGTTCTTAGAAACTGCATCACAAGGAGAAGGTAATTAAGGTATTATCATTATTTACAGGTACAGAAGAGAAGAGGCAGAGAGCTGTGAGTCATGCAGACGACTGTTCTCTCCACTCATCACTTTAGACACTAGTCACCACTCTTCTACCTTTTCTCCCTCCATTCTTCTCCGTATTTATCTATTCCTTTCCATTTCTAGCCTTCCTCCAGGTGTTCTTTGAGGATCTACCACTGCATGCTCTGAACTGGGTACACCGTCCTTTCCTGTTCTCTTGTGTAAGCCAGGCTGGCCTGTGGTGGCCAGTGAGATCGAGAGACTTGGTGCATCTGCTCACCCCCACTTTTCCTCCTCTTTTCCCCTACACACTGCAATTACCCTAAGGATCAAAGTCGCTCCTCCATGTATGGAAACAAACAAGAGGTGGTGGAATGAACTACTAACCTCATAATTCTTCTAGCTACAGTAATTTGATCATCCTATATTTCTTCCTAGATAGTTCTCCCATCCTTTTTTCTCCCCTTCCTTTGGTGCCTCAAAGAGGGGTCTCCTGGCTTGCACTCCTTTGGGATTGAGGAAATGCCTGCATACTCCACCCTGTGCTTCGTACAGTCATGCCTCCTAGGACAGAGTAGATTTTGCAGCCTTTTCCAAATGGCAGACTCATGACCCTACAGGACATCAGGGGATCCTATATCATCAGATAATAGGGTAGGAAGCAGGAGGGGAACAAATCCACTGTGAACCAAGCATGAACCTCAATCATGTGCTTTCTCTTTCCCAGCCTGGATCCAGATCTCAAGAATATCCAAGTACTCCACAAAGAAACATGTTTCTCTGTTACTCAGATAGGCCACACACTTGGAAAAGTCATCAGCATTGCCTTTTAAGGACATTTCAAGTCAGGATGAAACTTTGTCTACAATTTTCCTTTCCCGACTTTTCCACCAACACGAAGGTAACCTAGTGCTGGAAATACGTCTAAGATATTCTGAAGCCAAGCCCCAGGACCTCTATTTTCTGCAGCCCCTGAGGCCCAGTCCCCTGCCATCTCAGCCTAAAATGGTGGAGATGGGAAGAGAAGAACTCTTTGGTTGGGAAGTTTCTGGCATATAGCCCGTAAAATTCCAGAAGTGGGATATCTTTTTTTTTTTTTTCTGGTTGGCATGTTTCCAATTCCTCAAGGTATTTTTGTTCAAAAAAATTGAGAAAAAAAATCACTTTGCAAATTTTAACAAATACATATTGAATCCTTAGTGTGCTTAAAAGCAAGTGTTTTAAATCAAGACTTTGAATGGATAATGGTTTATAGACTCACCTTTCCCCCACTTGTCTTTCACAAAACCATCTTCAATTTCCTATGTAAAGCTGGGAAACTAAACATCAGCATATTCATTTAATTTCTCTTTGGCTCAGCAGGCCTCGTTTTGAGAAATATTTTGATTCCCTTTGACAATTCTACTATCTTTCTATTTCCCTAATCCTGACATCATTCCTGAAAGTTCCCTCTTAGCCTTCTCTGCTTAAATCATTACATTTCCAGTTTGTCTCTACCAGTATCTTAACTCCTCGTCTAATAGTTTGTATGATAATGATGATGGTGGTGGTGGCGGTAGTGATGATGATGGCAGCGGAGAGAGAGAGAGAAAGAAGAGGAGAGGAGAGGAGAAGAGAGAAGAGGGGAGGGGAGGAGAGGAGAGGAGGGGAGGGGAATATCCAAGGAAAGGGAGGAGGAAGAGGAGGGGAAGGGAGAGGAGGGGAAAGGGGAGGGAAGGGACGGGAGGGGGAGGGGAGAGAAGGGAAGGGAAGGGAGGGGAGGGAAGGGGAGGGAGGGGGAGGGAGGGGGAGGGGAGGGAGGGGGGAGGTGGGAAGGGGAGGGGAGGTGGGAGGGGGAGGGAAGGGGAGGGGAGGGAAGGGAAAGGAAGAGAAGGGAAGGAAGTTTCATCTTTTTAATACTCTGCCTTTAGCCCAGGAGTACATGTGGACCTGTTCATTCACTTGGCATACTCACTTACTACTATATACATTTACGTGACTCGTAAGTAACTCTGTGAGTTGCTGATTTTTTGGACATCTATACAAGCTCCAGATTTTTCTTCAAGATCCTCTTCCTCCTCCTTCATTTATCTTTTCAGAAAGTAGAGGTTTCTCACATTCCTGGTAAAAGCAAGCCTGTCTTCTAGAAGACTGTGTCATTTCTTGGAGCCAACTCTTCTCTTAGATGGTCATTTATAAGTTGAGTGTCTAGACATGGTGGTCTCTGAAGTCCCTTATATAAACCTGTGAAACGTTAATTGATAATGTACCACATTGACTGAACTAATGTGAGGGAGGACTAAGGAAAATCAAGCTCTGACAGACATGTTTTAGAGTTGTGGCTGGCTGGGGAAGGAGGCATCAGAGAACAGGGAAGGGGCGTTAGAATTTTGAGCAAGGCATTAAAATATTTCTCAAGATATTGCTGTCCCTCAATTTCTCAATGCTCTTGAATGTGTCATTGGAACTTATGACAAGCACAGTCTAGCTTGGTTGTGTCCTTTGTTCTTTAATGTAAATTGTGCAGCGTAAGCAGCTATAGCACCACTACTGTGGATTATCACATACACTGACAGCAGCCTTTGTTGCTGGCCATGGTGGCAATTCCACTGGACTTGGCTTCCATGGCTTTTGAGGATCTGGCCTCTCTGAGGAGGATAGATAATTATTGGTAAATAGCAGGATGCTGATTTTGCCACATGAGCAAGTGTCCACCTGGGTGTAAGGAAAAAATGCACTCCCCTCTGCTAATACCAACCTGCCCTCATCAAAAGAAGGTTTGGATTGCAGAACTTCAACATAAGACTCTGAATGCTTACGTTGGACCTACTAGAAGCAAACGGTGACCTTTCTATATCTTGTCATTAGTTAAGGAATGGAATGAATGCCACAGCTTGGGTCATTGGGTTTATTTGTATTCTAGGCATAAGCCAATATACTATCTTATAGCTCTTAGGTATCATGAAGCCATGGATTTTTTTTCATCCTCGATGAATGTGAAAATTTAAAATATTAACCACATTTAGAATATAGTAAATTTAGGACTATGCTTTAGTCATTTTTGTGCCCCCACGGCAACTGGCACGTAACTTTGCAGGAAGCAGAGTCAGGAAATCATAATGTTGGTTCAGTCATGATGTTAATGATCATCATGATACAAATGATACAAAATAGTAAGGCATTTTGCAAATGGGTTCTATATTTAGAAAGTTATATAAAGCTAGCTATCTTACTGTATTTTAATCTCAGAACCATAGAGTAATAAAACATTTCAGTGCCAGACTATGAGCCTATGGAGAGTGGAGGCTGTGTTTTATTCTTCTTTATATTCCTTGCCCTTATCACAAAACCTGGCCTGCAATATATGTTTAATGTTATTGTGCTCTTTGTGCACATAAAGACCAATTAAGCATCCATTGTGAAACAGCAGGGCTGCCACTTATATGGCTGGAAAGACTGAGCATTGCACAATATCAGGGGTGCTATAAATATTCAATGCAATGTGGATTGTATCCCCCAAATTGGTACCTAACTATATTCTAGTGTCCTTTAGTGTCAAGTTCTTACTCACTTGAGACCCACAGTTTTGAGAAAAAAGATTAATAATAAACTCATTAACAATCACGTAGATTTAGACAGGAAAAACCTCTTCAAAAAAGAAAATAGCATGATGGCATCAAGAGTAATGGACAATGAGGGAAAGGAGATTTAGCTTCTGAAGTTGGAAAAGCCTCCCTTGATAGGGTAAACTTGGAGCTGAGACCCAAATTACCAGGTAGAAAGAAGGCTAGATTCGCTTATTTCATCCTCACAATAGCCCGATTAGGTCAATATTAGCTCTATTTTATATGTGAAGAGATCAAGGCCTTAAAGTAACAGAACTAGTAAGTGGCCTGAATCGGTTCAACTCTAACGTTTTGTGTGTAAACATTATGTCACACTGATTCTTGTAGGAGAAAGTGAATAGAAGAAGTATTTGCACATATCATCATTTTTAATAAATATATTTCTGGATGTAGGGGTACTGATCAAATAGTGGGTTCTTTGATACATTTTTATGAGATGTCTAGGCTTATATTGTTAATGGTACTGATGCCTGTCACAAAATTGTCTTAAGCAATTTAGATATTCTAACTTTTTACATTTTCAAATAAGGTGATCACTAAAAGCATAAGGCATATATAGATTTGATGAAGAGTCAGAAAATTCTGTCCCAGAAAATTCTGATCTGGCGCCACCAAGTATCCATGAGACCTCAGGCAAATCGCTTTCTATCTGAACTTCAGTTTCTCAGTCTCTAGATAGGTATGATAATTGTCCTTCTTATTTTAGGACAATTGTAAGACTCTAACATCAAAATAAATATAGTAATGTTTAAAAAATATAAATATAAGTAATTTAGACTGTATTAATTATTTTGATAATCATTAAATGTGATACATACGTACCATGGAATACTATGCAGCCATAAAAAGGAATGAGATCGTGTCCTTTGCAGGGACATGGATGGAGCTGAAAGCCATTATCCTTAGCAAACTAATGCAGGAACAGAAAACCAAATACTATATTTTCTCTCTTATAAGTGGGAGCTCAATGATGAGAACACATGGACACATGGTGGGGAACAACACAAACTGAGACTTTTCAGCTGGGGGTATGGGGGAGGGAGAGCATCAGGAAGAATGGATGCTGGGCATAATACCTAGGTGATGGGATGATCTGTGCAGCAGACCAGCATGGCACATGTTTACCTATGTAACAAACCTGCACAGCCTGCACATGTATCCCTGACCTTGAAAAAAACTGTATTAAAGATATCGGTCCTGTGATTTAAAAAAAAATGCCAGACTTCATATTCCTTTTCTTACTGAGACCAAGACCTTTTCGGGATAGAAACTGAAAAAGTTAGAATTATATCAGCAAAGCTAAGTCTACCTTCCAAAACTATGCAAATTAACTTTGTAATTAAACTATCATTCACACACAAGTAACACTTACTTGTCTTAATTATCCAAGTAATTGATCCTGGAATAGTTATTTAGTTCACAATTTTCCGATTTATGGGCCCAGTAGAGATATGTTATGGGTCTTGCCTTGGAGATAAAGATCTTATCTCCATCAAGATATTGTCCTAGAAGAGAGTTTTGTATTGGATTTGTTGAGACCCTAGGATTTGCTTTTCTCATGCTTCTCCTCCAGAACTTCCTGCTATATGAACCACTATCATTTTTCATGCTCCTTAGAAAATACTGTATTATTAATGATACAAATCATAATAATTGTATTCTTTATGTTCATAGTGTTTCTCAGCATAAGAACAGCCTCCACAAGCCATTTTCTTCATTAATCTTTATCACAAATCAATTATGTAGATTTAATCCTTATTTCAGAGATTTTAAAAAAAGAGGCTCAGAGAGGCAAAATGAGGTAGTTCAGGTAGCATGGCTAGGATGAGTAGGGCAAAGCCTCAGATGCAAGGCTATCCTGTCCTTTGAATCCAGCACTCCTGCTGCCACACATATTGACGTTGAGAGAGCTGGATTTTAAACAGACATTATTACATTAATATCTTTAAGTATCTTAATTAGATCTTACAGGAAGGAAAATAAATTGTTTGGTCACCAAAACAGCCTGAGTATTCCAATTTGAAAGAGTGAGTCTGTTTCAGATCATAGATAGGGTGGTGACTCTGTTTGGCCAGGAGACATCAATATAGACGGTGAACCATGAGTAGCAGGGGGATGCTTGGATAAAGCCCCTGGCCTGTGAGGAAATGTGACTGTACATGGTATGTGCACCCAACACCTACGGCAAATACTCCCACGGCCACCGGTGTTGGATTCAATTAAACATTAGATTCATCATCTTTAGCAAGGAAAGAGAACAGCAAACAGTTGCTCTCTCATGGCTAAACACCCCTCGGATTTGCTGGCCTTTGATTTATTGGAAGAAACCTGCTGGGAAGAACATACTGTGTAGCTGATTAATGTCAGCTTCTGTCATCAGTTTTCACTTAGATTCTTGGCCAGCCCTGACATCTCCTCCCTAAAGGATCCAGAAGAATTTGAGGACTGATCCAAGAGCTTTACTGGCATGGGATTTGCAGAATGCGGTGTTTGCAAAATAAGGAAGATGAATGGAAGTGGAATCCCATGTTCTCCACTGAACTTGTTTCTTTAATTCATTTCTCCAGAGGCCCAGCTCCATGCCAGGACCACACCAGCAAGGGGACTGGGGAAAGTGTTCCCAGGCTCCAGTACAGATGTCTTGCATTTCCTGTGCTGCTTTATGTGCTGCTTCCTTAGAGCTCATCATACTGGAAAGGGGTCCAAGGAGGAATGCAGCACGCAATCACCATTAGAGCCTTCATTGGGATCCTTGCCCAAAGCTTGTGGAAGAGCGGGCACCATGAGCATCAAGTCCAATCCACTGCCTGGCTGGGAACGAGAAGAGTCACTGCTCCCCAGGTTGGGCATGCAAGCTTTGTGTTTCACAGGGTCACACAGCACAACTTTTTCCCCCATGCTCCACTATGATGCAATGGCATTAAATTTAAAGCAAGCATAATTTTGTGTATGTATTCTCCTTGTTTTTCTGGTGGAGGGAAAGCCGACTATTTGATTTCTTACAAGATAAAATGACCTTTTTCCCTCCCACTAATGTACAAAGAACCTGGGAAGAGGTGGCCATTTTAACCAGATGGAAACTTCTCCTGAATTCACTCCTGGAGAGAGAAATAAAAGAAAAAAAATATTTCAATTGAGAAATAAAAATCTGTTCTGGTTATCTATTGATGCTTAACAAATCATCACAAAACCTAGTGACATAAAGTAATAGCACTCATTCTGTTATATCTCACAATTTCTGAGTCATATCTCAGAGTTCTGAGGAATTTGAGAAAAGAGGGACAAGGCAGTCCTAGCATAGTGTCTCCCATGCAGTTGCGGTCAGGATCTGGAAAAGAAAGGTCTGTAGGAATATCAGTTGAAGTTTGCTGGGCCTCTGTCCCTCTCTCTCTTCACATAGTTTCAGAGCCTTTACATATGGTCTCTCCACCAGGACTACTTTGGGCCTTCTCAGAGAATGGTGGCCTCTGGAAACTACTTACATGGTGACCAGAGGTTTCAAGAGTGAGTATTCTCGTGAGTCCAATTATTGTGCTCCTTGTAATATGCTGGTATTTAAAGATTCACAAAGGCTTTTTAGATTATTTTTGAAGGCTTAGTTTACTTCCTTATTCTTTTACGCATCAATTCTAAGGATCAGATAGGAGATTGTATCATATTACTTCTAAATTCCCGTTTACATCTATTTGTTTAGAATTCTACGGGGTGTTGTTGCGAGATGTCTTATCCTTAAGCATGAGACTGTAATGGTAACTTTATTGATGCTCACTGAAGTTTCAGGCACTGTTCTATCTTAGGCTGAATAATTTAATTATTACAAGTATGCTAGGAGTCCGTGCTATTGTCATTTCCCTTTTACAGATGAGAAAATGGGGGCACAGTAAGGTTAACTGGCTTGCTAAAGGTCACATAGTTCTTAAATTTGAACCCAGGCGGTCTAACTCAAGAGATCACTCTTTTAAGCATTGTATTAGTCTGCCTCCTCCAAAGAAGCCACAGTCTAGTGGCTTTACACTTAAGTCAAAGAGAATTTTTTGCATGCTTTTTTTCTCCATATGCACAAGGGATAAGACCCCTTAGACAAGCATCTGGCAATCTGACTAAAGAAACAAGCAGCATATCTCTATGGGGACTACAGGCAAAGGCTGTAGAAGTTCATAAGAGGAGAGAGCTGGGAGAAAGTTGGGTGTCAGGAAAGGGGACCTGGTGGAGTGAGAAACATAACTGGGCTCTTAAGAACAGATAAGAGTCAGAGCACCAGAAAGACTGAGCTGACATTTTAGGTGATGGGAGGAGCTTGCCTTACCACATGGCCAATGATATTGTCAATTCCAGCACTGAAAGAAAGGAATTCCTCTCCTAACACTAACTGTACTGGCTTTCCTTGGGTCCTGGTGATTAGATAGATTGTCACCTTGAGGAGGAGAAGAGGACAGGTTGTCTCATACATTTATAAGGCTGCCACTGATTTTCTGTCCTTATCTACACCTTCCAAAGACAGATGACCCTCTTTGCCAAACTTAGAGTCCAGCACTGGTTTGGAAATCAGGATAGGGCCAGAAATTATGAAAATGGAGACAGGAAGCAAGAGGATCCTCAATTGCCCTCAGATCCACAGGAGAGTCCTGGGGGCTTAACGCCGCTGGTGCACAGTAAGCCCCAGGAGGCAGGGAGCACACCTACCTTGCTCATCAAGGTGTCCCCAAGGTGGCATGTGGCCATGCTCAGTAAGTACTTGTTAAATAAGCAAATGAATAAATGAATTGCCAAATAACCAAACAAATGAATTTGTATAGAGCACACTTAAAAACTAACAAAAGGTTTCTGGAGCATTTAGGGTGGAAATGGGATGCCCCCATCCCATTTCTGAGGTGAGAAAGAGTCCTGTGTCCAGAGATAGGGCTTTTTCCTGGCTGGAAAAAAATCCACCCTTCCTTCTAGAGGAATTGAGTAAATTGTGTTGGGATATATAGAAGATCAATCAATATAAAATTTACTACACTTAATTCTAAAACTTCCTTTTCCAGGCACTGGGATCTCGGGGGCAAATCTCTTTTGTGGTAAACTGACCTCTAGAATCATCACAATCATATAGCTATAGACACTTAAATTTGAAGCGTTCTTAAAGCTTATGAAGATCAACTAGATATAATGTCGTCTTTGCCAGCAGGTGGCTACACTTGAATGACTCAATACACAAAAGCTCATTACCCTTTGTAATAAATTGCTATCTCCTCATAAAGTACTTACCTGATGGAACGATTTCAGAAAAAGAAAACCAAGTGATCTCCTGCTAAGAAGTGTTAAAGCAAACTTTAGCGCCCTGAAAATAACTATGTAAAGTGCATTTGAATCCTGGATAGGAAACTAGTTTACCCCATGTAAATACAGAAGAATAGCCGCTAGGGTGTTGATGATGGTACTTGCTAAAGTGATAGAATAGTAATGATTCCATTTGCTTATTTTGACAGCTTCACTGACTGGGAAACATGCTATTCTCCACACACCTCCGTATTCCCATGATGAAGTTATGTCTCTGCCTTTTTTGTTTTTATCGTACCTGGAATAATGTTGCCCATGCTATGCCTCCAGGCAGACAAAACCTTCCTTGCCCTTTCTACCATCCCATCCAAGGCCCATGAAGCCTTTCTAGATGCTCCCTGTCTGGATTTATCAGCCACCTGCATTGTTCCTGTGGTTCTTTGTCAAGCCACTTTCTGCATCTATTTTACTCTCCCTAAGGTTATACTACGTTGCTTACGGAACTGTGATGTGGCAGAGAGAAAATGTGTTTGAATCAGGACTCCCAGATTTAAAGTCCAAACTGTACCCTCTCTTAACTGTTGAATTTTAGGGAAGTTACAGAGTCCTTATAGGCTCCATGTATTTCAGACATTTGTAATAATACCAATTCAGATGAGTTTATGGAGTTGCTGTGAGAAAATATGTACGAAAAATGCTTTCAGACAGTAATGCTGACATGTGTGCATGTATGAGACAGTCACTGCAAAATGTGCAACAAGAGCTGAAGTTTTATTCATAGACTTATTGGATGACCTTGAAGTTTTATTCACAGACTTATTGGATGACTTTGAACAAGCCTTCCCCTCTCTGGGCCTTGGTTTCTGAACCTAGACCAAGGGTTCCTAGCCTGGGATCCTCAGAAGGGCTTCGGGAGAGTCACGAAACCCCTGAGATTGCATCCACCGTTATGCCTGCTGGCGCCTTTTTCTAGGTTCAGCAGTCACCGCTTTCATCCAATTCTCAAAGAGATCTGAAATTCAAGCGAAGTTAGGAAACTTGAGCCAGATGCTCATGAGGTCCCCCACCCCATCCAGGTCTGACAGTTTATGTCTCTGGAAACTTTAGTCCAACATGTTCTTGCAACAGGCACAGAAACACATTTTGCAAGACCAGAAAGGGACTATCACAGATGAGGAAACTGAATCCTGGAAGAGTGAGGTCAGGTGCCAGATGTTAGGAGTTGGCAGAGACTGCAAACCTACCAGAGCTCCAGTGAGAGGGGTAATCACAGAGTCACGGGTCATTTCCTCCTTATATTTTAAAATCAGGGTGGGGTGGTCAATAGAAAACCCAGAAAAAAAGTCCTGTTTTGTAAATAGAAATCATTTAATTAAAAAAAAACTGGATTTGGTTTATAATTTTGTAATGTCCTGCCTACAGGCACTGTGCTAGAAGCCAAGGGCTCAGGGACACAAAGGCTGTAAAGGGCCCCCATGCTTCACTAATAAGGGAGACACCCTTGCTGTCAACTGACTATAAAATCAGTGGGAATTTAGAGGACCAAGAGTCAGATTTGGCTGGATATTCTATTTGATTATTAAGTGTTGAACTTAATGGATTGAGGAAGGCCTGCAGATGCCTTTTGCATATCATCATGGCATGCAGGTAGGGTCCATGATAGCAGAACCCATGCTAGGTTGTATATATGATTCTATTTAATTCTTATAATATTCTTGCAAAGTAGGTTTGTAATCCCTATTTAAAGTTGAGGAACTGGTGGCTCAGAGTAGAGTAACCTGCTTTCCATTACACAGAGAGGGAAATATATCTCAGTGGTTTTGCTTCTCCTCACTGGCCTGATGCCTCAAGGGCCTCCTTCCTTATCCATCCTGCTCTCTTCCTGTTGCCCAACACAACTTCCCTGTGATTCCATCCTGGGAAAGGCATTGGGGCTCAAGTCTCTCCAGCTCCTGATAACATTGGACACTGATACTACTCTAGAAATAGACTTCAGAAAAAAAAAAAAAGTGCCAGCCTAATCTGGGTGTGAGCCAGCCTGATAATGTCGGTACCTGGGTTCACATTTGCAGCTGATTTTTAGATGAGGAAAGAAAAATACCTGCAGAGCTACAGAAGCAAATGAAGGCAGGGATGTCCCCTGGTCATCTCACCTGCTTCTTGGCTGGAGTAGCCATCTTGGTGCAAGTCCTTGCTCCCTAATGAAACCATGGAGCTCAGCTTACACTGCTGAGCTTACTTACCTGGGGCTGGGCTGTCCTATAGCAGCCCTATCTGAAAGCAAAAGAGTGGATTCTCCACCCCGTGTCCACCTCAGCCTTGTTTGAGGCCTGGAGATGGGGGGAAAGAACAGGCCTCTGACTTCAAAGATCCCACTCTCTAGCTGAAGAGACAGAGATGTCAACATGTAAATGTGAAGTCATATAAATGCCTTGACTGCCCAGTAAAGACAATGGAAAACCCAAACTCCCTCACTGAGCATTCAACACTTTCTACAATCTGGCTTCCCAGATTTTTCAAACCACTTTTATAACCCAGTCACTTGTTCTTTCCTTCACATACAACCCGCTATACCTGGCTGAACTGCTTGCCATCCCTGAGCAAACTTCGCCTTTGCTCATGTGCCATTCTCTCCTCTGTCGCAGCTCTGTTCCCATTCCCTTCCATCTCTCGTTTGTAAATCACCACACAGAACCAGCTGTTTACAAGGGGTTGCCAGAGCCACACAGAGAACCTCACACTGAGCCCTTCTTCCTTAGGTTTCCCTGAGACAGACCAAGAGACAGCCCAAGGCTGCAGACCCATGTCCTCTTGCTGCCTCATGGATTGGCTGAGCATGAAGGCTGAGGCTCAGTGTCACCTACAAAAGTCTGCTCCCTGAACCATGACAGAACTGCCTGGAGCAGATAGGAGAGGGATCCAGGTCAGCAGTAGAGCTGGGAAGAGGTGCCAACTGCCAGTGCAGGGCTCTGTCCCCTTCCGTTGATGCTCTGATTTTGGGAATTAGATTGGTTTCTCTTGCTAATCAGTGATCTTCTTTGCCAGAACTGACAGAACATTCCATTTGGGTTGACTCAAATTGTTGTTAAAAGCTCTATGGAATGCTTCAAATGCTCTTTAGGTCTCTGGATAGAAGTAATGCTAGGCCTGGCTGGAACTAGAGCACAGCTTCCCAGCTCTCTCGCAGAGTCTGTCTTGAAGCAGCAGACAAAGCAGTATAGAGGCTGTCAAAGGGTGTAGCTAAGAAGGTACCATCTTTCTACCCCTCACATTTACCCTTTGTTCTGCTGCTTTTGAGTAATTTTGCCTCAGTATCCCCAAATCGCTGAATCAGGGTACAGAATTGCATTAGACACGTTGTAAATCCTTAAATACCCTTGTAACCTGAAATGGAAACTATGAGAAGTAATTAGTTCTTCTGACATCAATATTCCAATGTCTAATTTTCTCATTAAAACCAGAGAATGGACAATTTTAAAGAGAGTATTTCCCCCAAAAGATAGTAATCTGCAGTTTAATGTTACACTATCATTTCTTGAAGTCAGTGGTTACAGCAGCTGCTCAGAGAAGTTATTAATTTCCTGCAGTAGGCTATGATTGGGAACTCACTGGCCCAAATGTAATTTTTTTTTAAAAGTGTACATTCTGCACAGACCTATTGCCTAGAAATTTAAGCACATTGTAAAGGGTAGTGCTTTGTGACAGGCGATGTTGAAGAGGAGTGATTTAGTAGAGCTAGATTTTCTTGTGTTGCAGAAACACAGGGAAATTGATCAGAGGTCAAGTTGAGGTGCACACAGTAAAATGCATAATGCATTCTAGGTCCAGTATGAGCCTGGTCTCCTTCTTTGCTAACTTTGTTCTATTACACCTGGAAGGTGATAGACATGAGAGTTAGGGGCACATTGAGTCTGCATCCTACTAATCTACTCCAAGGGTAGCCCCTATGTTTTAGTCTCAGTGAGGCAGGATAATTTAGCCTTGGCAATATTGATATTTGGGGCCAGACTATATTTTGTTATGGAGGGCTGTTCTGTGCGGTCACATGCTTAGCAGCATCCCTGGCCTCTATTTGCTAAATGACACTAGCACATTCTGATTGTGACAACCAAAAATATCCTCAGACTTTACTGAATATTCCCTGGGGGCTGGGGGGTAGGGTCAAAATTGCCCCTCTTTGAGAACAGCTGCAGTACGGCAGACCTGTATCCATTTAACCAGAGCTCCTTCCAGGGACAGGGGATGGGCCAGTGACTTCCCACCTGTGTTCCAGCTCTAACATCCAAAGTGACTAAAGTACATGCATTTCACTGTTTATTCATTATAGTTCCAAGTTGATTTCCAAATAAAAAAATGAAAAATTGCCTATGCTTTTCCTTTTGGCAATTTACACTGAGTAATGGACAATTTGTAAACTTCCTAATAACTTATGGGAATAAGAGTATGTACAAAACTTCATTCCTACAGAGTGACTATTTGGCCTTAATAGGATAATGTTTAATAATCTCCCTGACAATGTGCTGTTAAGTAGTGAAACAGATACTGGTACACAATTACCTTTGACATGGCTATAAAATAAGCCATTGAAGCCATTTTCTCTGGATACCTTTACCCTGATATTTAATTCTTCCATCCCTTCCAACTCCACACAGTACCCCCCAAGCCTGGAAAATAAAAAAAGTTCAATCCAAAGCCATTCCCTCAACAGAAAAGCATCTAGGTATTCCCTCACCATGACCTTAACCATGATTCTCTTTTGCCTCCCACTGAGCTCCAAATGAACTGTCTGAATATGAGCTTCAGATTTGGACAGACCCAGTTTCTAGTATAACAACTCTGCCATTCACAAGGTGTGTGTCTTTCAGCAAGACACTGCTAGGTCTCAGTTTCCTTCTCCCTAAATTGGGTTGGCAATGCCTACTTCCCAGAGGAATTAATAAAATGATAAATGAAGGAACACCAAACATGTGCCTGGTACATACACACACTCTCAATGTTTGTCTTATTCAACGGGTGGTCAGACCAGTATAGTATAGACCATGTCTATGGGGCCTTTCCTTCAGTGTGTCTAGCCAAGTTTTTTGGAATGCTAGTGCCCACCTTTTTACCACACTACTTTACTTAGTCTATGCTTAGACACTTTCACCCCAAGGCTTCATTTAGAAGAACAAGATTGTCTACTTGGGTCCCCCTTGAGGTAACCCCAAATAGGTGGAGGAAGTGTTCTGGGCCATGTGGGGCCTTACCTGCCCGGTGACCGGAGATTTAGAGGCGAGTGTTTATTTTGTGGACAATGTTAGTGCTTAGGAAGCTAAGGCCAAAAGCTTCCCTATGTGAAAATGGCCAAAATGTTGCTCACTTTTAGCCTCCTTTGCCATATAATGGCCTTTAACATCTCCATAAATATTTTCACAAGGTGATGCAGTTTAGGAGAAAGCCTACTGTGTTAGGAGCCTAAAGATTCATTCCAGTCCCTTACCAGCTATGTGTTCCTGAGCGAGTGACTTAATCTCAATGATTCTAAGCTTCTCTATCATTCTGTTCTGATGAAAGACAAATTATTTTCTTTCCTGCTCACCCTGTGGGTATCATTAGAACAGAAATAGCTACTGCACAAAGAAAGTACTTTAAAAATTACAAATTAATAGACATAAGTGCAGTTGTTTTTATGAACATAGCACATAGATAAACTGAATAAATTCAGTGGTTAAATGTGTTCAAAGTTATATCGAATTTGAATTTTATAAATCTCCCAGAAAAGGAAAAAGAGGTTTTAAATACCAATCTTCCAAGAATTCACAAAACAAAATATCCTATGCTTTTTCCAAAAATAGAAAAAATAAACTTCCCTCCCTGTTTAATCTGTTTTTAAAAGCAGATTCAATAGAAAATGGAAAAAAAAAAAATTCCATCCATGCTGCCCTAGAGGCAGAACAAGACTGCAGGTTCAAGGAGAAAATTTAAGTTTTTTTTCCTCTATAGAGATGAAACTTCACCATACCAATAGAATATCCAGTTTTACTCCATCTGTTCCTTCAAGGACCAAAATAATAATCTATCAGCATAGGAAGTTAAGGATTCTTCATAGAAATCTGTGTGCTCATTCCTGGGCTAGGCTATGCTGTAAGCCACACTCTGGATGAGACAACCAAGAGCCCATAATCTATGGGTTGATGGAGAGCAGGGACTATTTCAAGTGCATCCCAAGATGCAACAATAGATGGCTACTTAGGCCAAATAAACCCTAACCAGAGGAAGAAAAAATCTGGGGAGACAAGTAACAAGCCGAAAATGAAAATGTTTAATAGATGATGAAGATGTTCAGATCTGGGGGTTGCAGGACTTATAGAAGGTCCTTCCCCACATTCTAGTTGCTGGGAAAGGCTCAGGACGCATCTGTCTTACAGCCTTTAGGAGATTCACGAGAGACCACATTCATAATGGCACTCTGTAAACTTCTTTAAAAATGTCATTTGTTATTTTATTTTTTCATATAAACTGCATTTTAAATGATTAATTAGGCAAAGTATATTTAGGCTCGAAAGTCATTCTCAAGCACATAAGCATTTTTCAGGTATTCTCATGCAGTATGTGGAGTATACCCAGGAAGGCCACGCCACACACTTCCTGTACTCACTACCATCTTAGCCTGTAGTGACCCCGGACACGAAGATGCACTCAGAAATCCACTGTTAGATTGAAGTAAATGGCCCAGTTGATTGGTTTATGGGCTGCCTACCCTTGCTACCAGAACCTAACTGAATAGTTAACTAGCTTCCCTTGGCCTAGTATCCATCTAGAGGAGAACCAGAAGAGCCTTTTTTTTTTTTTTTTTTTGAGACTTGAGTCTCCAGGCTGGAGTGCAGTGGCGCGATCTCGGCTCACTGCAAGCTCCGCCTCCCGGGTTCACACCATCCTCCTGCCTCAGCCTCCCAAGTAGCTGGGACTACAGGGGCCCGCCAACACGCCTGGCTATATTTTTTGTATTTTTAGTAGAGACGGGGTTTCACCGTGTTAGCCAGGATGGTCTCGATCTCCTGACCTCGTGATCCACCTGCCTCGGCCTCCCAAAGTGCTGGGATTACAGGCGTGAGCCACCGCGCCCAGCCATCAGCAGAGACTTTCAACTTGGGACACTATAAAGATGACAAAAGCACTGAGAAGAACTGAACCCTCGTCCTACGTGAGACTGGGCATAACTCAGAAATTTGAATGATCGTGATACATGCACTCGATTTCAAGTAAAACACGAGGAATTTTAATACAAGGTTTGAAATCCTGCTTATTTTAATTCTTGAGGGAGTCCCTAGCTATAGTCAGAGGTACTAGAACTTGTCTGTTTTGGATTTCCCTTACTTATCTAGGTTCTGTTCTCCATCCATCATCTTACTTTATTATTTCCTTGTTATCATACGCAGAAAATCTTAAACTGTTACCCATGAAATTAGCTTTCTCCCCTAAGAACTGTCTTTATTGATTGATTTACGTAGAGATGTGCTTCTTTCAAATAGTTCTATACAAAGTCACCGTTCTTTTTTTCCAGTTAGCCTCAGAATGGCTTATTTTTATTTACATAGTTCTGCAACTTCCCCTCAAAGCTCAGCAGTTTGCCCCATAACGTGGGACTTTCTCTCTGTCTCTCTCTTCTACTCCTTACTCTTTCTTTATTAAATGTGGTGAACAGTTTTAAGATGCAGAAAATGTCAATCATCCAAGTATTCAGGAATCAGAATTAATCAGTGTTAATCCTATAATTGCTTTTGAGATTTTTTTAATAAAAGAAAAATAGTAAGTTACATGAAAACTTAAATTTATACTTTTCTAACCAACTCTAAAATTAATGTCTCATACTCTTCCCAAATAAGACAAGAACCTTAGAAAGCTTTAATTTCCCTCTCAATTTCCTCCGTTCGTCCTCTGTGTTTTGATTGCCTTGTAATTAAATCACACTCTGACGTTAACTTCCCCAAATATTTTTGATATTTGTGGTTGATGTGATTTTGACATATCACCATATTTTACCGTCATGTTTTATCATATTACTTCTTGTTGGATCTCATTCCTTCTGGGTTTATTTTTCTTCTTGTGTTAAGTACATGATTTAGTATTCCTTTCAGAAAAAAATCGTTAGTAGTAAACTTGGTCTTTATTTCAGGGGTTCCTGTTTAACCATTTAACTCCTTTTCACTTTCATGTGTGTGAGGTCAGCTCACAGGCCTGGCCCCAGCACAGTCTGGGCACATTTCTGAGTGCTTTTTTGTGAGCCCCAAAGTTGGAATAGTACTTATCGAAGACCATTAATGACTAACTATCCCTCTGGCTACTTTAAATTTTGTCTTAAGGATTTATTGCTTAGTTAGAATTAGATCTTCTTTGATTCCAATAACAGGTTAGGCAATATATTTAAAAAGGAATAAAATCACATTATATTATAGAAAGAGCCCCAATAAGTGTCGAAGTATCTCAGTGAGGTTCTCAAATCTCTCCTGAGTTTCTGCCCCTGAAAGGCTAGCCCAGGACATTCTGCTCCTCCTGCATCTCCACTGCCCTCCTCTCTCTCACTCCTGTTACCGCTCGCTTCTGGACAACTCCCTGTCCCGAGGGATGCTGATCATTTGGGTTAGTTTGTCTCTTCCTTCTGCTGTCCTTGGAAAGCCTCTTCCCTCTGCTAGAAGTTGCAGGGATCAATTGTTCTTTGGCAGAGAAAGAGACTTGATGACAATGAAGAGAGTTTCCATTTCTTCTTCCTGCAGCTGTTGACCTGGGTGAGCAAGCCAGACTGTGCACTGCCTTACAGGAGAGGAAGGAGCCTGTAAGCCCTGGAAACTCAACAGAATAACTCCCCCAATCACGCGAGCCAAAAAAGACAGAGACCAGGGATGCCTTCTTCTGAGAGGGTCCACCTGATGGGAAAAGACAAAGTGTCTTCCCACATGTATGGATGTTATACAGCACAATTCTATATGTCTAGACATGAGTGTGGAGATGTTAGCCCATTTACTAATAAGCCAATCAATCTATAAATGTTCCATGGAGAACTGATGGCATGTAGAGGAAAAAGTAACTCTTAATTAAAACTTCAGTAAATTTGAAAGGAAGAAAATATAAGCTGTTTATTAATTTTATTGCCAACAATTTTGTTTTCCTATTTATCAATATATTTCACATGTTTCCCCCAAGAATTTAATAAGAAATTGAAGAGTGTTGCAAGATGTCTTCTTTCTTAGGTACTTTGTTGATTGTTCTTTCTTTCAAACAGTAATGATAGTCTCAGCTGAGGCAAATTAAAATGACATTTTCAGGACATGTGCTGTGACAGACAAGAAATTCAGTTAGAGTGAGCCTCCTGTGAAGGGAGAGGTTGTCACGTCACCTCTTTCTTGATTCCCAAGTACTTCTGCCTCTTCTCTTCTCACTGTGTTTTTTTCCAGAACATTCTGGATAAAAGGTGTGGGAGAGTATGTGACCCAGTGTACTTTCAACTAAGTGGTGAAGTACAAACAATAAGAGGGGCCTCCAAGAGCTCCCTGGACTCCTTCTCCCCAAGGGGAAAAGGCGGATAAGACTAATCCTGAAAACTGGAAAGGAAAGAAAATCTTAAACAAAAATATCACCTCTCAGTTGCAGTTAATTTACCTTTTCCCACTTCTCTCTCATAAATACATGCATATTCACTTAAAGCCGTCTTAGATTTCAGAAGCAAAGATTTTTTTTTAAGAAGCAAAAGCTTAAAAAATGTAAAATTCAGTTACCTCTGTCCTCACTTCTGTGCAGCTATGGGTGAGTCATTGTTCTAAAAAATAAAAAAAAAAGAGGGTACGAATCTCAATGATTAATGAAATATTTCAAGACTGGCAGGGGGCCTTACCCAGATGCTAATAAAATTTTCCACCTACGTCTTCGTTTTAGAATGAAAACAGTAGACAAAGATGAAAAAATGCAAGTGCATGCAGATTTTTTAAAGCTCACTGCTTTTGAACATATTAGGAGTCTATGTAGTCATTATGCTGATTGCCATTGTTTATTTTACTGTTTTTCAATTACTAAATCAAACTTTTCTTTGTTTACTTGGATTTGACTTCTTTACTCACTGACTCACTTACTCCTAAACCACCACTGCCCTTGGAAATATCCTGCTTCTGCAACTGGACCTCTCTCATGGGCTCCAGGCATGGCAAGGTTCTCTAGATCATAGTTACAACTTCAATTTCTTATTGTGAGGGAGATACCAAATTACATAGACCTTATAGAGGAGGAGTTGCCTTCACTCTGTGGCAATAAGAATCCTAGAGACTATGCTTACCTCCCAGCTGGTGATCAGACGTTTGAACAAGGTGGCAGAGATGGACTTTCTAACCATCTCACTTTCTCTTTTGGTCCCCTACTCCTATCTTCCTACTATACCCATCCTAACCCCCAGACAACATGTTCCTGTTTCTTATTTTCCTGGGGAAACCAATGCTTATCTACCAATCAACCAATTCACGTTTGCCTTTAACAGTAATTTGCTTATTGTGATAAAGACAACTATCTGTACAATAAAAATCTACTCTTCCATTTTTCCTGAGCAGGGAACTAGTTCAGTTACATCTCTCATGTTCCCTTGTGTTAGATGTGACCATGTGATTAAGGCCCAGCCAATAAAATTATGAGTACCACTTCCAGCTGTGGCCCATTAAAACCTCTCATTTTTCTTCCTCCATGCCTTTTAATCTTTAAAGCTAACTGGAGTCACGACACCCACCCCACCATGGTAACTTTGTAAGCACCACATTGACGGTTGCAGAGCTGCTATCATCCTAAAGTTTTTGAATGACCCCATGGAGCAGAGTCACTTTCCTCACCACTCACATACCTGGAACCATCCTGGCCATTAACTTACTTAGAAATAAACTCCTATCATATTTAATGTTACATATATAAACTTTCTTGTTACTTTAGCCTAGTCTACATAAAAAGATTTATATATGCTTTAGAGCTTCCTTCAGATAAATGTGTTTATTATTATTATTTCATCTGAAAGCCTTTCAGATACCCTAAAGCTAATACTAGTTGTCTAGTGGTAGGCTCTGATAATTGGTGAAAAGGAGACCCTGGGCTTGACAGTTTGTGCCCATCAAGAAACAAGTAAAATACCGACCACACAGATAGCACATCTACTGTTCAATTCACAGCAACTCATAACTTCCCTTCATGATTGAATCAGCTGAAAATTAGGAGAGTTCGCTAATTTGCTTCAACTGAGCCATCAGTATGGCATATGGCAGTGGTTTTTCAATGGCTAGTTATTGAATTTCAAAGGAATATTCCAGAGGAAGTATTAACTGAAAACCCAATATCCAAATCATTTATCGTGGATCAGTTCTTGCTGAAGCATTGAGAGGAATTCTGCAGCTTTTCTAGGGAAAGCGTCCCTGAAAACCCACCAAAACACCCCCAGAGAGACCTGGGGATGGAACCTTTTGGGAACAGCCTTGTCATAGAGAAGGAACCTAAGTTTTAAAACCAGACAAATGTTGCTTCACTCATGCTATCAGTCAGTTAGTGAAAGGCGTCATGATTAACCTTGACATAAGCAGAAGGAGAATTCACTGACTTCTGCAAATGCAGATTGAATCCAGGGTCTGTGTTGGCTTCAGGTGCGGCTTGATACAGCAATGTACTGCCAGCGTTTTGTAGGTCTTACCTGGTGAGGAGCCTTATTTGAAAACATCATTCTCTAATTCCCTTTCTGAGGGGCAGGGTTTATGGTTCTGGTGTCCAAGAACCTGGGCACAGCACCAGTGTGTGCCCTTATGCCCAGAGATATAAGAGAGGCACCTGTGATGGTGTTTTCTGCCAGATTACAGACACAGTATCTAGAACTGGATCACCACATTCAAATGGGGATGATGAAATATAAGTGCCAATACAGCTGGGCAAATAAGCAAGGAATTGAGGGGAGCTCATGAGGAGACCAAGAGAGCTGGGTGGGAAGGTAAAGTCAAGAAGGATGAGGTTCCTGAGGGTGCAAAGCCAGGTCCTGGGAAATTGCTGCAGAACTAGAGTTTGTTTTATGCTTTCTCATAGAGAGATAACTTTTTAAAGGTAGTAAACACTTGCCTGACAAACTTCATTGGATTGAAGAATTTCATTTTATTGTTAGTCCAGGATCAAATTTGATCAAGTCACCTCTTCCTTTCTCCCTTTCCCCTTCCTCTTTCTCTCCTTCCCTCCTTTCCTTTCTTTTTGCCCCTCTTTTATTTCCTTCTTTCCTTCCTTCCTTCCTTCCACCCTCCCTCCTTTATTCCTTTCTTTCATTTTTAACTCCTTCCTTCCTTCCATTCTCCTTCCCTCCCCCTCCCTTTTTTCTTTCCTCTCTTCTCTCCTTCCTTCCCTTCTTCCCTCCCTCCTTCCCTCCCTCCCTCCCTCCCTCCCTCTTTCCTTCCTTCCTTCCTTCCTTCCTTCCTTCCTTCCTTCCTTCCTTCCTTCCTCCCCTCCCCTTGCCTCCTTTATTGAGCTCAAACTATATAATAGGCATTACATGCAATGTGCTGTGGTTAAAAAATAAATAAGACTCACTCCCTGTCTCCAAGGGGTTCACAATATCATGGCGAAGAGGACATGAAAGTAGACAGACAATAATACAGTGTGGTAAGTTGTGAAGAACAGGGTGGGCAGGAAGGAAAGAGAAAAGATATCTAAATCCAACTTCAGGCAAGTCTTTCTAGATTCTTTACTCATGTCTCTCCATTTTCAACATCAGCCCCCCTCTGGCTCTGTGTGTTCTGTAACTCCGACATGGATCAGAAAAGAAAAAAAAAAAAAAAAAAAAAAAAAACTTTAAAGAATCCAGCCCCTGAAATGTTTTGCCCTAGAACCCGAACCCCTGCTCAGCTTCTTGGAGGAGGGTGGCTCTCCCACTTAGAATCGTGTCTGTTTGAGTTTGGTAACACAGAGCCAAGGTCAGTCTGGTGTTTCTCACTTTACAAATTCTCATCTGTCAAGAGATGCTGAAGGCACCACTCAAACTCAATTGTACCCTAAGGCCATCAACATTTAAAAGCTAGCCATTGTTTACCAAGTTCTGTCAACCAGAATGGGGTATTTCTTGCATTTATTTGTTTGAAGAAAAAGTTATTTTGCTCTCTCTAGCCACCTACCCAGGAAAAAAAGGAGAAAGTGTTTAAACAAACACATTTAGCTAAATAGTCCTGTTCCTTTGGTTGAGGGAGGGCATACTCTCTATATCATGGTACATAAAATTGAGTTTGTCAATAGAATGAATAAACTATAAACATGGATAGCTGCTTTAGCCTAACATATATGCTTTAAAACCGTCTTTGCAAATAGTCTATAAGGACTTTAACCTGTTTGAGTGATGCTTTGTAAATTATAAGATAATTTCTGTAAGATATTTTATCTTCCATAATCCTTACCACAACCCTGTGAGGTGAATATAATTATTTGCATTTTACTGGTAATAAGTATGGCATTCAGAGGTTTTTAAAAACTGTCCATGGTTACATACTGAGAAAATCAATTGAATGAGATTGAATTTAAGGTAGTTTAACTCCATGCATTTTATATTAATCCAGTCCTTTAGCTACAATCTCTTTTTCCCCGACATTTAGACAGACAGGGACATCTGGAGAGGCAGTAAGAGTGTAAGGACAGAAGGGTCAAATGCAGATGGGGGACACGTGGAGTCTCAGCTTTCCTCCATGCTCACTCACATGTGGCCTTTGGAACTGAGTTGTCCAAAAAAAAGATACGCTTTGATTAGAATTGCAGTGTGCAGCATAGTCTGCATATAACTGTATTAGTCCCCTTTCACACTGCTATAAAGAATTACCTGAGACTAGGTAATTTAGGAAGAAAAGAGGTTTAATTGACTCATAGTTCCCTAAGGCTGGGAGGCCTCAGGAAACTTACAATCATGGCGGAAGGTGATGGGGAAGCAAGGCTCGTCTTTTGTGACAGCAGGAGAGAGAGACAGAGCCTGACGGGGGAACTGCCAAACACTTTTAAACCATCAAATCTTGTGAGAACTCATTGTCATGAGAACAGCAAGGGGGAAACTCCCCCCATGATCCATTCACCTCTCACCAGGTCTCTCCTTCAACATGTGGGGATTACAATTCAATATGAAATTTGGGTGGGGACACAGAGAGAAATCTTATCAATAACCAGTGCAAGTATCACCACAAAGAAGAAAACCGAACCATCAGAAACACAGGAAGGACAGCACAGCAAAGACCAGCTTTGATTTCTAAAGATGTTGAGGGCACACTGTTAGGTGCCAGCTTCCAAAGGGCTCCAGCCAGTTTCTCCTGCATATTCCATAGAACCTAGGAATAATTTTTTTTTTTCTATTTGGAATACAGACACCCTTCATGCAAGCCCCCGAACCTCCACCCTCCAACTCTCTGCATGCAGTTCTGTGTCTTAAAATAAAAACAAAAATGTTAAAACCTCAACAGATGATTTTAATTTGGGTTTCTGAAACTCATCACTATTGACATTTGGGGACTGGATAATTCTTTGTTGTGGAGGCTGACCTGCTGACCTGTGCATTGTAGGATGTTTGGCATCCCTGGCTTCTACCCTCTAGATTCCAGTAGTACCTCCAATTGTGATAACCAAACATGTCTCCAGACATCACCAAATGTTCCCCTGGGTGAAAATCTCCCCCTGTCGAGATCTGCAGCTTTAATGATTCTCAAAAAGAGGACATTTCTTTGCTTCTTTTAATGATCTGGAGATATTAAAAGTATCACATACTTCAGCTTTTGTTCAGGAGGCAGATTTTTTATTCTTTATAGTTTTCATGGGTTCCCTCTCCTCTTTTAGAATAATCAATAAATAGTTAAATGATTTAATTGTTAGAGAATGTCAAGGTTGTTTTCATCTGCAACCCTTGGGAAAATATGTTATGACCATAGACTATGAGGCAGACATATATGAATGTGAATCCTCATATTGTAATTGCTTGACCTTCAAATTAACCTCCCTAGATATCCATAACCTTATCTAACCCTATCAAGAGTTGTTCCAAGAATTAAATGAAGCCACATGCATATAGGTACACATAGATTTGCTAGATTTAGCAAATGAAAATATAGGAACTCCATTACATTTGAGTCTAAGATAAACAACATGTATATGTATGTGTATATATATATAATTATATCTCATGCAATATTGAGTAACCTTATTTATTAGTGTTCAATATTAGCTATTATTACTGTGAACTTTAAAAAATGTCAATTGAGAAAACCATAGGCCGCTCCTCTTTAAAACAAATGTATGTTTAAACCACCTGGAACAAAGGGCCATTTAAGATCTTCCTAAAGAGGCAGTAATAAATACTTCAGATCTTTTACAGGCTCTTATTCTTTGTTTGATTTTCTTCTCATTATTCAGAAGTTCAACTAACATAGCTTTTACTTTATTTTGTCTCTTTATTATTACATCCCTTCATATGGATAAATAATCAAGAAATAACCTTTCAAATAATTTGAGATATTAATACATCAAAGTTCAGGTAGGGAGTCAAAAAGAGTGGTGCTAAAATCCTCATCTGTCACTTACTGACAGGATGAGCTTACGAAAGTTTCCTCACCTCTCTGATCTCAGTTTCCTCATCAGTGGAATAATATTACCTACTCAACACAGCTGCTGGAAGGGTAGAATAAGGTCATGCATTTAAAAAGAAGTTAGTAAATAATACATGTGAGCTAGCTTCCTTTCCTTTTTTGCTTTCCTTTCCTTCCTTTCTCCACCCTAGGTTAAATAATTTTGACTTTGTTAACCTTTTTTTAAAAAGAGATAGTTGGCTACAAATAAAGAATAGAATAAGTGGAAAATCATAACTTCCTAGTTAAAAAATAATTAGGGGAACTTGACAGCTTGTTAATCAATTTTCCAGCAAAAGAATGTGGGCTTTGGAGTCTGTCAGATCTGGTTTAAATCTTGTTTCATCCACTTACTAACTGGTTAGCCTTTGGCAATTTTTTAAGCTTGTCTAAGCTTATTTTATTCTTTGATGATATCCACAAAATATTTCCTTTTTTAACTTTTATTTTAAGTTCAGGGATACATATGCAGGTTTGTTACATAGGTAAACTTGTGACATGTGGGCTTTTTGTACAGGTAATTTCAACACCCAGGTATTACGCCTAGTACCCAGTAGTTATTTTCCTGATTCTCTCCGTCTCCCCACCCTCCACCCTCTGATAGGCCCCATTTTGTGTTGTTCTCCTCTATGTGTCCATGTGTTCTCATCATTTACCTCCCACTTATAAATGAGAACACGTGGTATTTTGTTTTCTGTTCCTGCGTTAGTTTGCTAAGGATAATGGACTCCAGCTCCATTCATATCCCTGCAGAAGACATGATCTTATTCTTTTTTATGGCTGCATGGTATTCAATGGTGTATGTGTATTACATTTTCTTTATCCAGTCCATGATTGCTGTGAGAATCAAATAGCTCATACGTATGAAGATTCTTTGCAAACTGTAAATCGGTATTAAATGTTTGTCAGAAATACAACTTTTTTTTGTAAAAGAGATTTTGTCTCTGACTTCATTAAATCACACCAACCAGTAAAGTTCCAGTTTGAATGTTAGCTAGGAAGCACAATTGTAGAAGAGACTTTGTTGCCTACGTAATACCCATTCTCTCCTTCTGTTTTAGTAACACCCCCTGACTTTATTCAGTGCAGCAAAGGGCAGAGATAAAATGTGAAATTTCTCAGCCTCCTTTGCAGCTATTAGGGGTCAATGACCTATAAAATGCAAGTCAAGGCAGTAGAGGTGTGGGCAGAGCTTCCCCAAAAGCTCTAAGACTAACTCAGTTGAACTCCTTCTTCTTCCTTCCTGCTACCTGAAATGTGTATGGGGTGGTGAGGCCCTAGCTCATATCTTATGACATGAAGTAAACTTGAGGATGGAAGAAGCTATGTGTGAAAGAAGTAGAAAATTTAAAAAGAGTTAGACGAAATTTCTGATAACCTCAGAGCTATCATATCCACCCCACACTAATTACTTTTTCTGTGCAATAGATAAACAAAATATGTGTATCCTTAGAGCTTCTGAAACTTTGTTGTTAAGTGCAGCCAAACATATTTTTAAACAATCCACTAAGAAAAGTATTGTTACATGTAATGTCAATCAAAGACCCTAGAAAGAAATACTTCGCTGCTTCAGAGCAGATGCTACAAACCAAAGCTTATACCTGACTTTGTATGTCTCATATAGCAACTATTTTCCATCGTTCTGTTCATATTTGTTTCTCATCTCTGAAATATAGCTGTTCTTCATGTAAGTGCCAGGCCATACCTGAATCTGTTGCTTGTATCTAAAGAATGCATGAGGTAGATGAAACGTTCTCCCTCATGGGCTATACATGACATGCCACTTGGAACACATACCCAGTGAGTGTGTAGCAATGCTTCACTGTGACGTTGTGAACTCCCAGATAGATTGTGGTTCACCACGCTTTCTGGGAACAACTTAAGTAATCCTTGCCCTTCATCTTTGAGTAGTTTGTCCAAAAGTGATCATCATAAATTTGTGTCTATTAAATTTCTTGTGTTGTATGCATGTGGAATATTAATTCATACAGTCAAATTTTTAAATTTTTCTGAGTTTTGTAGAAAACCATTACCATAGTAGTGTTATCATCTACAAATCTTGTTTCATATTTCTAGCTTGTTAACAAGCATTTATTAATCCAAAGTGCTCTTTCTGTGCTTTTGTATAATCATAAAAGCATTTAGTGGTCAGTCTTAAAAAAAACCTAATTTTAGAAACTAGCCAAAATTAGATGAAATTGCTTATATAAATCTAATAGTCTCCTTTTGTTTTTCTCCCTATTCTAGGAAATATTTGACTATTCCATTATTAGATAAAGCAGAGAACCACGGACTATAGCATAAAACCCTTTAATCATACTATTATAAGAAAATAGCCATCTCCAGTGACTATCTGTGAACCAAGCACCATGTTACGTGCTTTGCAAATGTGAGCTCAATTAACTATCCACAGCACAACTCTTGATTTCTATCAATTTCCTCCATCTACAAAAGAAACTAAAACTTACAAAATTTAAATAACTTTCCCATGATTTCAGAGTAAGTTGTATGTGCTTAGGGGGTTGGGCATGGGATCGGGGTAAAAGTCAGAATTCAAACCCAGGCTTGATTCCAAAACCTATCATCTTTCTGTTAGATTCTACAACATCTCAACCTCTATTACCCTAATTTCATGGTGCATGCTGTAAAAACAAGCAAGAACATTGTTTGGCCTCAACTTCCTCCCCACAAAACCCTCAGCCATACTTTTTGTTCACATAGGAAGCTGAATAAAGGAAAACATGGACAACCTCAAATGCAGAAACATGACGTATTTTCTCATGAGGACAGTGTGGCCCGGGAGAAAGAAGTGAGTTAGGATTCAGGGCATGTTCAGATTCCCCTATGAGGGATCCCGTTCTCTAAACTTGGAGAAGCCACTTTCCTTTACTGAGGCTTTGTTTCCTCATCAGAGAGGAGTCAGAGGTTAGACAAAGTAACCTCTTTTGTTTCAGAAATTCATTGACTTTGCAGCCAGGATACGGGGGAATGTTCTGGATGAAACCATCTGGAGAGGAGAGGTGACCATGAAGGCATGGATTCTTTTGCCTTCAATCTGTAGGATATTTTCAATCTGTAGGATATTCCTTTTTCTTTCCATTCAACGCTTTGCAGAGTGTTAAAAAGCAAGGAATTCTAAATTGGAGGCAAACACAGTATTTTTCTCTTATATTTTTATAATGCTTAACAATTAACAGAGTATTGTCATGTGTATTATCCTCATAGCAACTGCTGTAAATAGTGATATCATTATGTTCTAGTTTTGCAGAGGAGAAATTCATCCTCCAAGAGAATACTCACTTTAAAATTACAAAAGCAACCTTTGGGGGTGCTGGATTTGGACCCAGTTGTGTTCTTTGAAACTTCTCCTTCCACACAACACTAACCTTCTTATTTCTGTAATCTGAGAACAAGAAACACAAACCCACTACTGCTATTAGGACCAAAGGTTCATTTTTATGCTCAGGTGGGTATTTGGAAACAGTGGTTCACAATAACAATTTCTGCAATGAGAAGAAACCAGCATTACTGCTTATTTGTAAAAATTTTAAAAAGTATCTCTCTTCTGGAAATTAAACACTTTTTTTCCCTCTCTCTCAATGTATGCATATATGTATGTAGATATGGGGTGTGCATTTTTGTTTTCTTTATTTATTCATATGATTTTTTCCCATTTATTCCTCTCACTGAGCACCTCCCAATGGCTAGACCCTGTGCTACGTATGGGGGATATTGAGATAGATGAGCTATCTCTGACACCATTGCCTTGCCCACATGTGAGCAACGTGGGGTATTCATGTGTGCACTGAATGCTAATACGAGGAAGGAGGTATCCATTACAGAATAATAGAAGCAAAATGTGGTGGGAGCTTAGAATACAGATTGATTTTTTAAGTCTTTTCTTGGAAGATAAAAGACCTACTGACAGAAAAGAAGATAGTCTTACCAGTACATATTTCCCTTCCCTCAACATCGATTCCCACTTTGACATTATGGTAACTGAAATGATAGCATCCATTGTACATCATGAAGAAAAGATTTCTGAAGACATTCTGGAAAAGAATAAAGAAGCAGTTAGTTTGGGCCCTCAATGTCTTCTTGCTTTAGCTGTGGGGTTGCAAGAAGTCCCTCATCAGCTTCTTTGGTGCTGGCCCGTTACTGGCTGCTCTCTTAAGTGCTATTAGTGCTCTTGACTCTGTAGGTGCACAGAGAAAATTTTAGCTATTAAATGTTACATAACTAACACTCACATAATTAAATATTACGAATCTTACCAGTAAAAGCTCCTTCCCAGCATCCTCTGTGAATGTGCACAGCCAAGTTCACTAAAGATATCGAGGCTGTGGCCCCTGTCTCAACACCCTCCCTCTGCTTGCCCCATCATTCCCTCAATTCTAGCACATACTCCTCCTCCTTTACCCACATCTTCAGCCCTACTCTGAGACCTAACTCAGGACCCAACTTCTTCATGTGGTCTTTCCTATGGCAGTTTCAGAATCACCTTTTTCTCTCTCCCTTGTTTATATTGTCATTTGCTAATTATCTTTTTAAAATTATACCATAATTTATCTTGTTTTAAAATGACTGGCTTCCTCGACTTTTTTTGTGTGTTCTTTGAAGGAAGGTATATACTTTCAGGAACCTTGCATAATAGCAGTTTTATTTGGCTTTCCTTAAGTGACACATACTTAGCAAGTTTATCCATCTGAATGAAGGAATAACAAATTGCAATGTTTGCAAGTTGAGCAGGGCTTTTCAAAGACCATATATTAAGAGGCCCATGCCACCCTATATCAAACATACTAAAATGTATTCACATTTCAATTAAATATTTTGCACATATGCATATTTGTTTGTGGATTTCTCTACATATACACATACATATGCATATAGGTATACAAATATATGTGTGTGTGTATATATCTCTATATGAAGTGAATTCTAATTTGCTAGTTAAAATAATGTTCTGTTTCATACCTGTTTGACCATATTGATGTCAATTTTCCAATTTTCTTTTTTACGTTAGAGCCAATGCTTCTTTTGGGGCATCATTTTTATAGGGTCTTGCCCATATGATAGGCTGTAGGCACTGGGCCTGGCTTGTCTACTGGACAATGCAGAGACGTGTTGGGTTGTTGATGGGTGCAGGTGCTTCCTGATCATCACCATGAAACAGAAATAAGCCATGACTTTGACCTAGCAGCCCAGCCTCACTGCAGAGCGGACGTCTTTGAGCAACACTGGTTGTGTTGATACAGACATTAGGTTACATCCCTCACTGCTGTTTCCACTTGTCCTGATTTTTCCTAGCGTCCTCTTTTGCTCTGAGATTTTCCAGGATTTTTCACACCACTTAGGGGATTTGCAGATGGAAATTTTGAGTAAAATGTGTTCACTCGTTTTCATGTTATGCAAGAGTGAAAACAAAAAAGCCTCAAACTCAATTTAGGATGCATTGGGATGGGGTGGAGTGGCGCCCATGCACGAAAAACTCAAAACTGCTAAATTGTGAGAAGCAAAACTTTCCTTGAGCTTAATTTTTGGTATGGGAGATTCTCTGTAGGGATTTTGGGGAAAAAAATGACAGAATTTTTAAGCACCATTGACACAAATATTTGCTACATAGACTTTGAATGATGTACCTATTTCCATGTTGTAAATTGATAAGCAAAGGGAGTTGCTGAGGCTGGAAGTTACTGTTAGTGGTTTCTGAAGGTATCATGCAATGATTTTAGGAATTTTATCTCCACACTTCCTACTCCTACCACCCCATCCTCTTTGATGCCCCTGTGACTTATGCAATCTTATCTCCATTTTACACTTTCATTTTTGTTTAATGTTTCAGACTTAGTTAAAACTCTAAGACACAATTGTAAAATTTCCTGTTTGAGGGAAAAGAATCTTTTAATGTTCACCTCATGGAGAAGTGTTCAGAATGCTTTTCTGACAGTTGCTAAGCATCAATGCATAAATTAGATGCAGACTGAACTATACAGAAACTTTTCCCATATGCACTATAAGCTCAGTTCACTTCAGTCTGCAAAGAAACAATATATACATGTAGAACTGTTGGAAGATTAAATGAAATAGTGTATAGCAAGCAACTAGGATAGTGCCTTATACATAACAATGGCTTAATAATTAGTAGGTATATTATCATTTTTATTTTAGCTAGAGCAGATCCTAAGAATGAAATCTATCTATGTATAGATTATAGTATTCTTAAATTCTTTTTATATTTTCTGTGTGTTAGGAACATGAACACTTACCCACTCACTCTATTCATATGGCCAATTGAGAGTTGTGTGTGAGTGGTTGGTTCACTAACTGTTGTCCCCTAATGCTTGGAAGCTCCAGAAGAGCAAGAAACTATACCCACTTCAGGTTATTTCCAAATTATATCAGTGAGAAAGTGGTTGATTGTGAAGTTATGTTAATATATAGAATTGTTTCAGTTCTCTGCAGCCTACTAAAAATACATCCATCCCACAAAGTAAAGTTGTGAAAGATAATGGCATTTTTCTCCCTAACTTGATAATAAAGAAGTGATTGAAGCAATAGAAAGACTGACAGTTCCTCTCTGTGTCAAACCTCCCTGACCTGTATCATAAAGCAGGAGAATCAGAAATGATGCAATGTTATGAAAGGGAGGAAGAGTGGGAGGGAAAAATTAAGAAAGGAGGTGGAGAGAGGGGAAAAGAGGGAGAGGGAAAAGGAGAGGAAGATGAAGAGGGAGAGGGAGAGAGGTGACGGAATATGTTCTTAATTAGCAGATTGCAGCAGGGGAGAGATCTTAACGGCTGAAACTGGACATTCTGAGACATGGTCAGGGGAAAGAAATCAGGTTTTCTCTTTGCCTGAGGGCAAAACATTGGCAGTTCCTCATAGAAGCAAAGTGCAGGCTTAAGTTCTTGAAATCCAAGGCATTGTCGACTTGAAGTTTATCTAGATCACAGGTGAAAGGTTAAAGTCAGTATGAAATTCAACATGTGATAATTTCATTGCACTGGCAACTTGGAGTGGTGGCTCCGTCAGGTTCAGAGGAAGGTATCCAGACTGGGTTCGGATGTGATCGATCATCCAAACGATAAGCAAAGCCCAACGGCTTGGATACCAACTCTGGGGGAGGACCGATCTGGCATTTGCATCAGTTAAGTCTGCCCAACTCCCTTCCTTCTTCCCTTCCTCTTTTCCCCTCTTTTTCCTTTTTCCCTCCCTTTCTTCCTTATTCAAACCATTTGCAATAGCAAAAATTTATATTTAAACATAAATATATATATATATATATGAATGATTATAAAAAACCATCCTTGTGAAAACAGCACCCAGGTCAAGAAATGGGGCACCTACAGAACCCCAGAAACCCTGTGTCTGCCTGTACGTAATTGTAACCCTCTTCTCATCCAAGAGGGGTAACCACTATACTAATTATCATCATAATCATTTATTTGTTTTCTTGAGCTTTAATGCTGTTATAATTTTTCCTCAAAAGTATTAGTTAGTTTAGGCTATTTTTTCAACTTCTTACAAAAAGAATCACTGTATATACACACACACACACACAGATGTATGTATACACACATGCATATATATTTTAATATATATGTATAGTACCATGATTTGTTCATTACTGAACATTACGTTTAGAGATTTTTCTTATGTTGTATGTAACTGCTATTCATTTATCTTATTTTCTGTATAGAGTACCCTAGTATAAGAAGCTATCATGAAGGTAGCCATTCTACAGCTGGTGAACAGCTGGGTTACTTCCAGTTTGGGTTATTGTGAATATGCTCATATGTGTCCTCTGGTGCGCATATACAAAGGCTTCTATAGTATATACAGCAAGTCTAGAAAGACTGGTGATAAAGTACATGAATCTCCATCTTCAAGAGATCATGCCAACTGTTTCCTTAAGTGATTGTACCAATTTACCCTCCAACCAGCAATGAATGAAACATCTTACCAAAGTTAATATTATGCAACTTTAAAATTTTTTGACATTCAACTTCACATTGTGATTTCAGTATTTATGTCTCTAATTGCCACTGAAGTTGAACCACTTTTCATAATAAGCTTATGGCCAGTTTAGAAAGACCAGTTCATATCTTTTCATTTTTTTTTTTTGTATTCATTTGTTTCTTTTTTTCTTCAGGATGTATGTAGCTCTTCAAATATTCCAGATGGCTGATATTTGTCAGTTGCATGTGCTGCAGATACTTTTCAATTCAGTGGCTTGTAGTTTTACTTTTAGTGTTATCTTTTTAACCATGATATCTTTGATACATAGAAGTTCTCTTTTTTTGAGACAGAGTCTTGCTCTGTCACCTAGGCTGGAGTGCAGTGGTGCGATCTCAGCTCACTGAAAGCTCTGCCTCCCGGGTTCAGCCTCCCAAGTAGCCTCAGACTCCCAAGTAGCTGGGACTACAGGCGCCCACCACCACACCCAACTAATTTTTTTTTTGTATTTTTAGTAGAGATGGGGTTTCACCGTGTTAGCCAGGATGGTCTTGATCTCCTGACCTCGTGGTCTGCCCGCCTCGGCCTCCCAAAGTGCTGGGATTACAGGCGTGAGCCACTGTACCTGGCCTGAAGCTCTTATTTTTAATAAAGTTAAATTACTAGTTGTTTCTTTATGACTCATAAAGTTTGGTCTTCTTTATTCCAAGACCATGAAGATATGCTCTTATATTATTATATAAAACATTTATATAATTTTATTTCATTTATATAGTTTTATCTCTCTTATTTAGGTGTTTAAATGACATGCAATAATTTTTGCATATAAAGTGAGGTAACAGTTTGATTTCACTTTTCCATATTGTTAGTCAATATACTTATGCATAATTTATTGAAAATATGTTTCATTTAATGAAATGCAACTGCTATCACAGTTCAAGGGTTCATATATACATAATTTTGTTTGAGTTATACTGTTCGCTACGTCCTTACCCTGACCAATACCACAGTCTTAATTATTATAGCTTCACAGAAAGTATTTATGTCCTTTAAAGCAAATACTCTTCATTTGTTATTTTTCTGGAATGTCTTTGTCAATCTTCTCCTTTTGCTTTTCCATATACATTTAAAAACGACTTGTCAGACTGGGCACCGTGGTTCACCTCTGTAATCCCAGTACATTGGGAGGCTGAGGTGGAAGGATCACATGAGGCCAGGAGTTTGAGGCCACAGCGAGTTATGACTGTGCCACTGCACTCCAGCCTGGGAGACAGAGCGAGATCCTGTCTCTGAAGAAAAAAATTATAAACAACTTTTCAAGTTCCATGCACACACATCCCTCTTTTAGAATTTTGATTGACATTGCACTGAACCTATAAGCCAATTTGGGAAGAATTAACATCTTTAAAATATGAAGTCTTCCGGATATCATAAACACAGTATATTCTTCCAATTACTTAAGTCTTCTGCAATAACTCTTATCTAAGTTTCACAATATTTTCTGTAAAAGTTTTGCATAACTTTTGCAAGATTTATGTTTAGATATTTTCTATTTCTTAATGTTATTATAAATTGTGTAATTTAAAATTTCATTTTCTAGTGATTTACTGCAAATATATATACATATATAATGTATAAATATGGTAATATATAATGTATATATGCAATATATATTTTGTAAAAATCATATATGTGTTGACTAGTTAAATATATATATATATGATCCCAGAAACTTTTCTTTCTTATAATTTGTCTATAGAGTCTTTTGAATTTCCACATATGCAGCTGCTTCATTAGCAAGTAATGACAATTTTGTTTCCAATTCTTAACATTTGTAGGATGTCTTTCTGTTGCTTTATCCCACTGTTTATGACATTCACTATAATCATTTTTGAAAGGAGAGCAATAGCTCTCCTTGTCTCAGTACAAAACTCAGAAGGAAAACTTTCAACCATTAATCATATTTGTAGCAGGCTTTTTATTAATATAAACCGTCTTTTAATGATATTTTACTTTCAACTTTTGTTGCCAAGATCTTTTAAATAATAAAATATTCTTTTAAAAATTGCGCTGAATAAATTCTAACATAATAGTATTTAAACTTAAAAAAGATACAGTAAAAATACAATATTAAAAAAATTGTGTCCAATATTTATTTTTTGATTTTTTAGGGTTTTTATTTTTTTTAGAGAGAGGAGACTGAACTTTTATCAGCTACTGAGAGAAGTGTGTTAAAATTTCTTCATCTGATTCTGAATTTACTTATTTCCTCTGGTAATTTTGTCAACTTTGGCAAACTATATTTGAAGCTATTTTAATGAATATTTACAAATTTAGAGTTGTTATATTTTCTCAGTAAATAAAAATATGTATTATTATAAAGTGATGCTATTTATATTTTACGCATATTGCCTTATAATCTATTTTGTTCAGTATTAGTATAGCTATAGTAGTTCCAGTGGGTGATCCGTATTTATTTTTCATCTTTTGACTTTGAATTATCTGTATCTTTATGATTTGTATATGTCTCTTATAAAAAGTTTCCACGTGAATATTTTTATACTGTCTAATAATCTTTATTTTTTAATTAGAACATTTATTCTATATTTATATTGTATGTTATCTATGGATTTATCTTTTATATAATTTTGTCCTTTCTATTTGTTCTCCTATACTGTTTTCTTTTTCTGTCTTAATTTTGATAGGAAGTTTTTTTATCATCCTATTTTTTTAACTTCTAGTAAATATGCACTCTGTTTCTGTTATTTTAGCAATTACCATAGACATTAAGGTATAAATGCTAAACTCATAAAAGTCTGAAAGTAATCAACATTTTTACCCTTTCTGCACAATGTAAGAATTTTAGATAACACTGACTCTAGTTACCCGCTTTCTAACTTATGTTTAGTTTTGTCTTGTATGCCCATAGACATTATCTTAATGTTTATATAGGCAGTACTTGCTATGGACTGAATGTTTGTGTCCCTCCCAAAATTAATATGTTGAAATCGAATCCCCAATGTGATAGCATTAGAAGGAGGTATTAGAAGTTCTTGGGAGGTGATTAGCTCATGCCTTCATGAATGGGATTACTGCCCTTGTAAAAAGATACCCCAGAAAGCTAGCTAGCCCCTTCTGCTATGTAAGGATATAGCAGGAAGGCACCACATATGAAATACAGAGTGAGCCCTCCCCAGACGCCAAATTTGGTGCTGCCTTGATTTTGCACTTCCCACCCTCTAGAACTGTGAGAAATGAATTTCTATTGTTTACAAGCCACCTACTTTATGGTAATTTGTGACAGCAATCTGAATAGAGTAAGATGTTGTTAGATATTCACATATTTCCACTTTCTCTGTTTTTATTCCATCCTATGGCTCAGACCTTCAATCTGGCATCAGTTTTCTTCTGCCGGAATTTTTTTTTCCAGAATTTCTTTTAGTGAGAGTCAGCTGGTAAGAAATACATAGTTTAATTTGCCTGAAAATGTTTTAGTTTTGCCCCCGTTCCTGAGAGGTGTGTTTTCTGGATAGAGGATTTAAGGACAGCAGTACTCCTCACAGCACCCATCACTCGCAAACACACAAAATAAAGATACCATTCCACTTCTTTGGATTCAATTGCTGCTGTTCAAAAGTCAGCTGTTTGTCTGTCACTGCCTTAAAGATAATGCTTCCCTTCAGTGCCCTGCCATCACCACCACCAGCACCAGCAAGCTTGAGCTTTTTATCTCTGGGATGTTCACCAGTTTTTCTATAATGTGTTTAACTTGGCTTTTCTTTAATTTTTTTCTGTTTCTGATTCATTGAATTCCTTGGATCTCTAAATTAATGTCTTTTGCCATTTCTGGAAATTTCTAAACTGTTATAGCTTCAGATATTTCTTTTTAAACCTGTTATCTGTGCCCTCCTTCTGGGAGTCTGAAAATATGCTGAGACCATTTCATTTAATGTTTTATGTCTCATAACTTCTCTATCACATTTTAGGTTTCTTTGTTTATGTTATAATCTGGACAGTTTATTCTGAATCTGTTTTACAATTTACCAATTATTTTTTAACTGTCTCTAATCTGTGGTTAAAACTGATCATTGAATTTTTAATTTTAATCATAGTCTCTTCATTTGAAAAATTTCTAATATTTGTCAAATCTGCCGTGATTTTTTGTGGATTTCCATTCCACAGATTTTTAAAGCTTTCCTTTTAATGTATTTAAACACAATATAGTTAATTATTTATTAAACTGTGTCTGGCAATTCTAGTATCTTAGGTTTATGCAAGACTTTACCTATAGACTTTGTTCGTTTGCTGCTTCTTACTTACGGTTTATTGTCTCCTTGTTCTTTTTGGACTGTGAGCTGTTGTGTTAATTTGGAAAATTATTTCTGGGCCTTCTTCAAGGATAGAATGATAGTGTATTTCTCCATAGAGTACTGATATTTGCCTCTGCAATTTTAATCTATGCAGTTTGAAGATTTTTTTTTTTTCCCCAAGACAGAGTCTTGTTCTATTGCCCATGCTGGAGTGCAGTGGCATGATCTCAGCTCACTGCAACCTCTGCCTGCCAAGTTCAAGCAATTCTGCCTCAGCCTCCTGAGTAGCTGGGATTACAGGCGCCTACCACCACGCCTGCCTATTTTTTTGTATTTTCAGTAGAGACAGGGTTTCACCATGTTGGCCAGGCTGGTCTTGAACTCCTGACCTCCTATCCGCCCACCTTGGCCTCCCAAAGTGCTGGGATTACAGGCATGAGCCACTGTGCCCAGCCTGAAGATTATTTTTAACAGTTATTGTGAATTTGGACTCTCAGTATGTGCTAGGGATAATTTGTGGTGACAACTTCTCAGAGACTTTATTTTCTCAGTACCAAGGCAGATTTCTATGCGGCTCCCTTCAGGAAAGGAAAGACACAGGTTTTTTGTGGTGGATTAGGCAAAGCAGATTTATTTTTGGTTGGATCCCAGCTTTACAGGCATGTGTTGTTTAGTGGATTCTCCTCCAGGGAAAGTGTGGCCTTTGGTGTGTGGCTTCCACACTCCATATTTTAATCCAATTTGCCCAGTACTCTCAGGAAAATGCAGCCATGAGTGTCCTCTTACATCTCTGGTTTCCTGCCTTTACATAGATTTTTGACCAGACAATTTCTTACTATATTATAAGCTCTTCTGTGTTTATTCTATAAAAATATATTTTGGATAGCATTTCAGATATTTTCAGGAGGAGAATTTACTCAAATAACCTAACCAGCCACACTACTTAAGCTGAAATTGTCTTCTTTCCTGACATCTTAGATATGTTAGAGTAAGCTCAATATTGTGGCTCCAGTGACACATGGGGTCTTGGAGGAAAGGATGGCTGTTTTACATAGATTTCAGGATTTCTAACAATCAGTATCAGAAAGAAGCCTATGTCATTCATTCGTAAGATAAGTTTTATTTATTATTATTATTATTATTATTAGACAGAGCCTCACTCTGTTGCCAGGCTGGAGTGCAGTGGAGTGATCTCAGCTCACTACAACCTCTGCCTCCTAGGTTCAAGTGATTCTTCTGCCTTAGCCTCTTGAGCAGCTGGTACTACAGGCGCATGCCACCACACCCAGCTAATTTTTGTATTTTTAGCAGAGACGGGGTTTCACCATGTTGGCCAAGATGGTCTCCATCTCTTGACCTCGTGGTTGGCCCGCCTTGGCCTCCCAAAGTGATGGGATTACATGCTTTATAAGTTTTTATGGTAATAAAAACTATAAATTTATTTGTGAATTTATAAAATTAAATAAATGAGAAGATTATTAAACATCCAATCATTGTTT
This sequence comes from Macaca fascicularis, assembly GCF_037993035.2. Taxonomy (NCBI): domain Eukaryota; kingdom Metazoa; phylum Chordata; class Mammalia; order Primates; family Cercopithecidae; genus Macaca; species Macaca fascicularis. The sequence continues at coordinate 103,760,190 of NC_088387.1, read as the reverse complement.
TATTGGTGGTGTTTTGGTATTTTATAGATACATGTGTGAATATGTATGTGGGTTATATACATATACACACATATGGATACATATATACATATATATACACAAATGTGTTTATGATATTAGATTGTATTAACTATGTGCCCTGGATCTATTTTCCTCCTGATATATACATATTATGCACCATTAATGGACCATGACCATCAGTTGACCAATAATGCATTTTATTAACTATAGTCACCATGCTGTAAAATAGATCTGTAAAACTTATTCTTCCTGTCTAACTGAAACTTGTACCCTTTGACCAATATCTCTGTTTTCCCAACTCACCCCTCACCAGATTCTGCTAGCCACCTTTCTAGTCTCTACATCTGTGAATTTGATTTTTTTTTAGACTTCACATAAAAGTGAGGTCATGTGGTATTTGTCTTGCTGTGTCTGATTGTTGTTATATTTTAGATATTCAGAGGGCTCTTGATACATTCTGGCCTATTAAAATGGATTCCACAACTCAATGGCAATTATTTGTTATATGGGAATAAAAATAAATACCTCCCTCACACACAGATGTGAGGCTATAAAAATTAAATGCAACGACCTAGATCAAATCCCAGGATCTGGTTCTTGCTAGGTACCAAAAACTGTGTCCCCATAGTATTGCTATTACTCCAATTTGTGTGAACGTGGCTATGCAATTGCAATCCAAAAAGTTCAAAGTGATGAGATTCCAGTGTCAAAATCACCTGCTTTTCCAGCCCCACCTTTTCCTACTCCACTACCACCACCACTAGTCATTCTCATCCTCTCTAATCATTTACACTATTACTACAATTTTCAAAATAATTAATTTGGAAATGTCCCCTTCCTTAGCCTTTGCTTCAAATTAAATAGCGTTACTTGATTTATTTGGGATTCTTAATATGTCAAATATTGTATTGCAGAAGGCAAAGAATAATGGAGGAAACCAGACAAAAGGATTCTTCATCCCAGCCCCACCGCTAACCTGAGGGATGATTCTAAACAAGTCATCCCATCTTGTTCTGTGAACTGTGGGAAACTCATCACACTTGTCCTTGTGGTTACTTGGGGTTGTTGTGAGAATCAGACTTGATCTTGAGAACGGGTTCTGAATGCACACAGACAAACAGGGTGTGCATGTGTGAGGTGCAATCTACGGGAGCCAGAGTCTCAACTCCTGGGAACACATCTCCAGGCTGCATGTCCAGCTGCTTTTTCCTTCGTTTGGTGATTGTGAGCAGAGCCCTTGGGGTTTGAGAAGCTCTTAGCCCGTGAGTGCAAAAAGATGAGAGAGAAATAATAATATTTTTTTTCTCCATAGGGAACTTCCAGCATCTATGAGGAAACAGAATTTCTTTTGATCACAGAAGAAAAGAAAAGAATATTAACCATGGACTGTCCACCAGTGAGAGGGTTTCTATGCATTAGCTCTCGGAGGGGACAGGGAACCAGGGGACAGGGAACCTTGGTCAGAGAGAACAGACTGGAAGTAACTGGGTGTGGTTTCCCTGCTGCCCCAGCCTTGGGCTTAGCACCAGATCTCCTATCTGGTGGCTGCCCCATGAGTCCCAGTCTTCTCAGAGGTAAAGAAAGAACAGACAGTTCTAGACCCTATAAAACAAAGCAGATATCAGGGTGCTTACAAAGTCCTGTGCCCACAGGGCCAGGCAGGTCAATGTGTGTGAGTATGGCACACTGAAAGCGTATGTTGTAGCAAAGGAGCGTGCTCACACTCAGCTGCAACTCCTTGTTGCCATATCGAATAGTGAGAAAGTGTGTGTATGCGGGTGTGGTGTGTGCATGTGTGTGATACATGTTAGGAGTTGCTGGCAATGGGGCAATCAGGGCGTGTGTGGAGGCAGGAGCAGAGGGAGCAGTGATAAATAATCCCCTGCCCTCAATTAAAGGTGACTGTCTGCACTGGATCTTTCCCAGGCCTGCTTCTGTCTAGACAGTGCCACCACAGTGCCACCAAGAGTTAACATCCTTCCCAGGCTTCAGTGTGTCTCCCTCTGGGTGTTAGAGGGCAAATTTGTAGAAATAATAAGTTTCTCAGAGCCAAATGCATGCCTCTGTTTCAAAGGGACTCCCCAGGCCAACCCTGATGGGGCCAAACAAAATACTTCCGAGCTGGATGTGCTCTGTAGCTGCCAGTTTGAGTCTTCGCCTCTTAAGGAAAGGAAATCTGTTCAAAATCAGTTTCTAAGGCAATGCTTTACCCTTATTTCAAACAGTTGTTCTTGCTTCCTTATTTTCTTTCTTCTTCTTCTGAGAAAATAGGTTTTCCTTTCTTCTAATGTCTCCTAATCTTGAATCAGTAACTGTAGTCCCACTGAACTGGGTAGAAGAAACAGAAGCCAACGTTGTTCTTACAGCAAGTGGGACAGGCTAATTTTTGGCATACGTAGGAAAAGATGAAGCTGGCAATTATTAGTTCTGAGTGACTCAAGCTGTCAGTCTCTCACATACTTTGATACTTTAGAAATGATCACTAAACTCTTTTCAAATTTGCTTTTGGATCCTACACCCTGAAGTGATGGCTGCTGACAGCAGAGTTTAGAATCCTGGGACTACAGAGGATGCCTTTGTCTCTGTACCCTTGTCATTTCCTGGAAGAAGGGGAGAGAGTCATCCCCATGAGTCTCCTGCAGAGGTGGCCAGAGATAAACACTAGCCAAACACAACTGCACTGTCCCTGGCATTTGGGGCCTCTCAGAATGAAGTTTGTTGGCAATTGGGAGAGCCCTGGGACTCCATTCCCAGGACCAGCCATCAGGGTGCAGACATTGCAGGTTAAAACGTCATCTTAGACTTTGCCCTCCAACCATTGAGAAAGCATCTCTGCTTAGTGCCAGAGATAGCCCCACCTAACTTGGTGGAAGTAGCAGTAACGAAGTATAAACACACCTCCTTCTCCCAGACGCTCGGGGCTCTGTTTACAGATTAAATCTCAGGATGTGTATATTCGACGTTCTTATTCCAGGATATTAATGGCAAAATGAACTTGTCTGGTGATGGCTCCGCCACATTAATGTCTGATGGACGGTTCGGATGTGAAAGGTGCATTAAGGCCTGCTGAGGGCCCTGCGTGTGCGAGTCAGGAATGTGACTGCAAGGCTGGAATGTGAGCTTGTTTAGAGTGAACCCAAATGGAGTCGATTTAACCCTGCAGGAGTCGAGTCATCTGAAATACCACAGCCCCAGAAGGCAGAGTCTTGATAAATAGAAGGAAATGTGCAAAATATTTATCTTGCGATTCTTAATCTGCCTAATGTAGTCTAGCGGCATTTCTAGGAAGCTTTGTGGGTTTTAACCATTATCTCAAAATTTATAGTTAGCTCAGAGGTCAACTAGAAACATGGTTCTGCAGGTTCCTAAAGTCTGTTTAAATCTCCCAGAGGTATCCGGGTTGTCTCCTGCCTGGAGAAATCTGGAGAGAATTCTTACAGAAGGTGATAGGCGTGGCTGGGCTATAGAGCCATCTCTTGGATTTAGTGAACATTTAGCAAGCATCCACACTGTGCCCATCACTAAGCTAGGCAGAGAATGGGAGAAACACATATTTTGGTTCTGGACCTTGTGTGTAGTCTGATTGGGAGGTGAGATAGACCCCAGGAAACAAGTACAGAACGAAATAGAGCAATTAAACCTAAGGTCTTGGGGTATGGAACAAGACAGCCAGACATTGAAAGAACCACTAAGATTTACCAATATTCTTTCTCCCCCATCACAGGGTGTGTTGGTAGCTTCAAAATATGAGCCTTGAATGACTCCAGTTGAGAACATAGTGAAAGCCATTGTATAACATGCAAAAGCAAAAGTGTTTTGTGTCTCTTCACATGCCATGTTGAGCGTGTATGTGTTGGTACCCAGGGTGGCTGGGAAAAGAGAGTGAAATTGGGTGGATTCCCTTCTCTCTTCCACTCTGTCTCTTCTTTCACCTCTCAACCTTGCCTCACATCCTACCCATAGTCCTTTGTAGATGACAGAAGCCACAGAGCTGAGGTAGGAAGGACAGCTGGGGGTGCCACTATGCTTTCTGCCACCTGATTCATCCTTAAATATCAGGAAGCTGACTTTCCTAGTGCCTTGGTGGAGGACATGGTAGCTCCTCCAGGTCCTACTGAGAATACTACAGAGTCCAAAAATCAACCAATCCTGATTCCTAAAACAGATAAAGAAGAACAGTTCTGATGAAAAGGGTTTGGGGTATTTTCTTTTTCTTTTTCTACTTTGATTTTAGAATCGGGGGTACATGTGCAGGTTTGTTACAAAGATCTGTTGTGTAATGCTGAGGTCTGGAGTATAATTAATCCTGTCACTTAGTACTGAGCACAGTACCCAACAGTTAGTTTTTCCACCCTTCCCCGCCACTCCCCACTGTTGTATTCTCCAGTGTCTATTGTTCCTGTCTTTATGTCCATGTGTGCCCAATGTTCAGCTTCCATTTATAAGTGAGCATATGTGGTATTTGGTTTTCTGTTTCTGCGTTAGTTTGATTTGAATAATGGCTTCCAGCTGTGCCCATGTTGCTGCAAAGCAAATGATTTCATTCTTTTTTATGGCTGTGTAGTACTCCATGGTGTATATGGACCACATTGACTTAACTGAATCTACCATTGATGGGCACCTGGGTTGATTCCATGTCTGAAAAAATTTAAGTTTTAAAAAATTGTTATAAAAAGCAACCTTCTTTTTTTGAATCTTGCTTTATAACTAGTACAAAGCAAACATCAGATACCTGTGTATATTTATACAATTTTAGTCATTTTCAGAATATTTAACTGAATATAGAACTGTTTTTAAAAGAACATTTTATTTTTTGAAAGTTAGCTTTTTTGCATCATGGACATATAAAAATTAACAAAACTATTTCAGCTCCTTAAGAGCTCATTTCAATAAAAACAAAAAAGGAGGCGCCAGCTTCATATTCATTTCAGTGGCCACTAATCTAGCCAACACGTACTGAATACCCCTGAGTGCCTAACACAGTGTTCGATACTAATGACAGGGGGCTGAATCAGATGTGATCCCTGCCCTTTGAAACTAACTTGTTTTTCAAGAGGCTGTAACTGAGGGACACTCTCTGTGGGCAGTTCTCTGGTACCACAGAGTTCCCCAGGAAACACTATATAACATCTCCCATCCCTGCTCCTTCATGACTCATACTAAAAACTTCTAGGCTGAATTCTGTCAGGAAAAAAAAAAAAGAAAAGAAAAATGAGAAGTAAATACATTTGACAATAAATTTGAGATCATAAACCTTGGGATTCTTTTTATAATACCACGCACTTCAAAATCAGGCAGTATTTTTCATTTGACATGGATTTAAAGGTAGCTCAAAGAAAACACAGGATTAACTGTAAGTAGTGGGATAGTAAGCGTGAGCCAAGCTTCCAAATAAACACATCAGAGACTTGGGCTAAAAAAAGACAGAACACAAATAACCTCCTCTTGATGTGCCTACAGTTTCATTTAACTGTTCCCAGGTCATGAACTAATTTGCCAAAAAGAGGTTAACTCCAGTGCAACCAAACGGCATTTCAAGAAGCAGGTTTTGTGCGTATCGCCTGTGGAAGCGGGGCCACTTGAACTCTGCCTGTGAAATGGCTCTCGGATGAGCACTTTTAAAAACTCTTTAGTGTATTCTTTTTCAGTGAATGGACAGTGCTTTAGGACATTGGAGAATACATGCCTTAAGAAACATGAGCTTGGCTTCTTTCCAAGTACTGATGTCTCCAAACCAAAGAATTAGCCTAAATAAATTTGTTTTGAGTGACTGTGTGACCTCAAACAGCCTCCTTCCCCTTGGTCAGCTAGATGTATTTCCTATACAACGAAGAGCTTAGATGAGTTGCTCTTTCAAATCCCTTCCAGGACACAGAGGCCATTCCCAAGAATTCAACACAGGAAAGCTGGCCTCTGCCCCCAGAAGCTTCCAGGCGAAGGAGAACAGTCAAGGAGCCAAAGTCCTAGGTACTCAGCTGGAGGGTGATTTCCACTCACACCAATCTTCCAAAACCCTGGGACTTGGGACCGAGCAGCAGCATTATGTCATTTCCAGGCAAAGCCCTAAGTTCTGTCTTTGCTTCATGTGGTCTCTTTTCGCATTTTGCACTTCGTCATTTGCTGCTTCATCTGACCTAACTCAATGAGTTTCTTGATTTTAATGTGTGTAGAAGTTACTTATTGGAGAATTTTATTAAACATGTACATTCTTAAGCCTGGCTTCCAGTGATTCTCTTTTGGGAGGCCTGGGCAGGGGCCAGGACATAGGCACACTTCACAGGCACCCAAAAGATTCCCATGCAGCAGTGACCCATGAACCATGCTTTAAGGAACACTCATCTAATGGTTCTGGAGTGGGGTTAGTCTCCCTCAGAGACCCAGGCTCCTGGGAGCCAGGGACCCATTTGACATTGCAATGAAACAGAGAACATGGAAAGGGACATGTCGTGTAGTCAATCCAAACTGGATGAGTAAGTGAATCAATTAGTGACTAAGGCACATGCAATAGGGAAGGTCATTGTCACCATGAACTGAAACTTTTCTGGCAATGTTGGAGAAGGTAAGGTGAGTGGGAGAGGTGGTACAAGACAGGCTTCAAAGCTGGGTCTCTGATGGGTCACCAGAAACAGTCGGGTGCTTGTAAGGCAATGCTTCTTCTCTAGCAGAGACGTTTGTCCAGAGGGAGTCTGTCAGCCTCCAAGATATTTTAAGCTTCATCCCTCAAAATGTCATAAAGGAGGATTAAAGTATAAATGATTGTCAGTTCACTCCTGTCCTCCTGGTACTGCGCTGAGCATCTCAGGCTGTTTGGAAGGCAGGGGCAGCAAGGGACAGGAGGAGCAGGGGAGGGTCTTAAAATGTAACTGAAGAGAGTCTGCAGAGAATGAGGAGCTCCGGTGTGTCTTGGGGGCTAAAGCAGTTCACAGGCTGCTACTTTTTTGTGACATAGCTTTTATGGGGGGAGAGCCAGAATATTAAGCTCATTGCTTCCAGATGGGAAGGTTGGACAAGACAGAGAGGCTTTGGCTCTGAAAGCTTGGACGCTATGGTGCGATATGGATGTGACATATTGAAGTAATCGAGATAGAAGATCTGGTTTTAGCCAAGGCTGTCAGATAGATACTTTTTAAAACATTACATGGTTTGTAACAAGGTATTGTGTATCCTCCCAGAAACCCTGCCGCCTAGGTCTCTAGGAAGGCAGTGGGGGGAAAAGTGTGCTTATTTTGCTTGAATTACTAAAGCTCCTTTTATATATGAGGAATTTGGCATCTCCTGGCTGGGAACGGCTGAGCCAACAGTGTCCGATGCACTTGTAATGTAGATCATGCTAGTGACTTGCTAAGTGAGTCCAGGTGTTTGCATAAGAGGCAGGGTCCTAAGCACCTCCTTATTTGAGCCCCGAAGCAATCATGGCCCAGTGCCTCAAATGAGCCTCAAATCTGTTTAATAAATCATCCTTCTATTTATAGAGTTAATCCAGGGAGAAAGCCTCCGTTTTGTCTGGTGGGGCATGTGCCACCAGAGGGCGCCCAATGCCTGCCTCATTCCATCCGAGTGGTTCTTGCTGTATCAGGGGTTTTGCCTCCCCTGCAGGCTCCTTTATTCAGTCCTTTCCTTCCTAAGCTTTCAGGCCCCAGATGGCATACCTATGGATCAAAGCCAGGTGGGACAGGGGAGAACCACCAGACCCTTTCAGGAGGGACCCTTTCTCCTCCAGTGTCCTCAGTGAGAACTTCCCTCTGGGCCAGCCTGCCCATGCACACAATGGAAAGGGAGAGAAGGCCCTGCCTCATTTGGAAATCCTGAGTTTCGATGTGCTGATTTACTTGTAATTCTCATGTTCAGAGAGTGGGCCCCTTCCTTGGCTAACTTCACACCTGAGAACATGTCGGGGCATCCCTGCGGACCCAGTGTCTGCTTCGCATTTCAAAGGCTGGGAACTGTTAAGCTTGTATTTTGATTAAAATTTTGTATTAGCCCCCCGCCCTCAATGTAATTTCAGGATATTTAATTTCAACCAATCATCTGAAGGAAAGTGGGGGGAGGAGGTATTTGATGTGAAACAGCACACGGAAAAGCCAGCCAAGTTAGAAAATAGAGCAGCTCGGCGCTGTGTCGATGTGACAACTGAAGTCTCTTTTGTTCTCCCAGGCAGGGTCTGAAACCAAAGCCCCTCAAGGACAAGAGATCTACCTCTGGGCTTGGAATCAAGAGGACCAGTCCTTTTGGGAGGCCTCCATGCTACCTTTGGGGCCTTGGGCAAGTCCCTGAAAGTTTCCGGGTGTCAGCCACCTAGTTGGGCTCTGGGGAGAGGAATGCCTACCATTTGCTTCTGGCTCTGGGATTTTAAAAGGAAAAGCAGCAGAGTCTTTGGAAAAACCAATCTCTGAAGACCCAGGGTGAACATTAGTTACAACACCTTAGCTTCAAGGTGATGTAAACTTCACGTACGGAGGTTACACTCAGAGGAATAAAGGAGCATTCGTCAAACATGAGCCCCCCTCGATTGTGGTCTAGGGTGGAGACGGGTTATTCAAATGTCTGTGGGCCCAGGCAGGTAACGAAAATGTAATTATGGGGGCACACCCGGCTCAGAACAGGCATAGAGTAAATAGTTGTTGTTGACTGACTGAATGAATAAAAGTGGATCTAAGATAATAGGGAATGGTGCGAACCTTGTCGAACTGGAAGGTGCCTGCCCTGAATTTGGTGTTCAAACTATTGCTTTTTAAAACACTAGTTTAAACATCTTCTGGCCCTAGAGCTACCAATTTGTATCTCTGTATCCACTTATATATATTTTAGGCCCATTTAAAAGATCAGGAAAGCAGGAAAATAAATCTAGCAGTATAGGAAGTTCTTAATCTTGTCAGTTAACCCTAATTTTAACACCCCATCTCTGTTTGTCATTCTACTTAACCACTTTGGATTAAGCAAATCCAGTCACTTTGGAAACAGTACATGTGGATGGTACCTTATAGGATGAAGAACCCTAACAATATTCTCTAGCGCAGGCCTCTACCTCTACAGGGGAGGCAGACTGATGAGTCAGATCAACTCCAGCATCCTCTTCCTCAAGCAAAAACCCCATCAATAAAACCACAAGGTTACAATGGAGCCAGAGGGAGAGCTGGCCTGAGTTGAGACCTCCTCATGGAACTCATAGCTTCAGTTTCCTAAAATGGGGATTGTACTCCCCTAGCTCTCCGTGCTTCACAGAGCTGTTTGTGACAACTCATGAGTAATGTCATGTGAAAGGGCTTTGCACATTGCAGTGTGCTGAATAAATATAAAGAGTCCATGATTTGGAGACAGAAATTAGAGGGCTCATCCTCATACTAGTTAATTGCATCTCTTAAATTGCTTGGACTGTTGGTGTGGTTCTCACCAGAGTTGAATATAATTCCTCTGTTGATGGGTCAGCCTTTATTTCCCCAGTGCTGTGTCTTACTTGAGTTAATGAGTCCAAAGCTCATGTTTGCATACTACCTCTGACCCTCACTAAGTACTCACCTGCAGCTCTGCTCTGTCCTCAGAATGATGTGACCCTCGGGGCCAAACACTCCACAGGCTGCACTCTGCCACCTCCAAATCCCCACCAATGAGTCCAGTTCTCAGTCATCTGCTTGTTGTATTTCTGTTGTTTCTGTATTCATGTCAAGGATATTTGGCTGCAGAATTCCTACAATATATTTTAGGTGAATGTGCAGCATGATCTTATTCTGGAGTCCAGGGACTCTACCTAGGATTGCTCACAAATAGGTCAAGTGGAGGGGGTGGCTAAGGCCAGTTTTTCTGCCATGACAAGAACTGCTTGCTATGCCGGTGCAGGCAGATGCTTTAGAGGTATGTTTCCAATAAGAGGCGTAGATTTTCACTGCCTGATGATCAAAGTCAAACTCCTAAGCCTGGAATCTGAGGCTCTCCAAATCTGGCAATGCCATTTTTTCCTTCTTCTCCTCTAGTTTCTTCTGTGCATCACAGGCTTCATGCACAAGGGTGCACCCCCTTCCGTGTACATGTTCCACATTTTCACACATCAAGCACGCATATGCACAATTTATATATACTGTTTCCTCTGATTCTTTTTTGTCCTTAAATGTCTGCCTGCTATCATCATGAGCGTTTTTAGGTAGAAATACTCATCCATACCTCTTTTTGCACAGAGAGGAGAGGCAAAGTGGAGTATTTCACCACTCTCTTTAGGAGGAGAAAAGATGGAGGAACATTCCCAGCCCTGGCTCCATCTTTGACTCACTCTTCCTAGGGGATCAGGACCTGAGCATACCCGGCTCAGCTCCACCATCCCTCCGTCTGCAGGGTTCCTCCTGCCTGCCAATCAAAGGCTTTTTGCCTGGCTTCCACTTACTTTCTCCCTGTGGTTGCCTTCTAGAGACAGTCCTGAAGCCCCATGCTCAGGGCAAGTCCCTCCATGGGGACAGGACTGGCATGAAGGAGTAATGCCCTCTGCAGTGGGCAGGGTGAAAATGTCTGCCTGGGACTGGCCCTGCCCTCATAAGCGTTTATACTGCAAAGGCAGGTGAAAGAGGCCTGTTCTCCAATCCAGACTTACCAGCTGATAGTTTGAGCTTCTTCCTTCTGACCCTAGCGCCCATACTGAATTGACTCTGAACACTCAGAGGAAGAGCAAAATTATGTCCTAAAACCTCAACAGCTACATATCACATCTTCAAAGAAGTTTCAGACTCCCCTTGTCAGATGTGATCATTCCTTCTCTTTTTCCTCTTTGCATGTTTCCTGTAGAATTTCAGTTGTGCTTCATTTGCTCATTCTTTAGTTCAACACATATTTACAGGTGAAGACCTGGGATTTCCTTGCATTTAGGATGTGATGAAAAAATGCATTTTTTTAGTTGTGATTTTTTTCAGAAAATCCAAGTCTTCACATTCGTATGGTGTAGTTAGAACAAAATTGGACAGAAGGCTTGGATTTAGGTCTCAGATTGAGACCTGCAAGATATTGAGAGCTTCTGAGATTACAGTAATGCTGCTAGGTGCTTTTTGATACAGAATCTTGAAATCGTTGGTTTCCTACATTGTTTTCTTTTTGGAATGAAGACCACTGAAGCTCTAAGACAAAATGAACAAGCAATAGTGAAAATAACGTAAGGAAACCATGATCAGCTCAGGGTCAGGTCACCAATAGTTGTTTGGGTCAGGGGTCAGACCCAGGACTCTTGACTTTGAATCCTCTATTCATTCTTTCTGCCTTCTCTCACACTCTCTGTGACTTTTGCAGTCCCTCCGCAGAGTTAAGAGTAACCCATGAAACAGATCTGTAGCAACATAAGGCAATAAATGATAAATGCCAAAATAATTCCTCCTGGCTGTGAGTAAACTAAGGATTCCATGAAAGGCGAATCCCCATGGCCTTGGAGATTCATGGCAGCCTTCCTGGAAAAGGCAGGATTGAATTGAACCCTGGCAGAAGAATTCTTGGGTATGGATAGAGGACTGGGAAGAACATTCTAGGCAGAGGATCTCATAGAAACAAAGAAGCAGAGGCCAGATAGAGCAAGAGAAATCCAGGACATAATGAATTTACCAGCCTGGCCTGACCCAAGGTTGTTATCTGGAGAACATGGGAGGTAAGGCTAGAAAAGATGATTAGGTCTTTACTTGAGAGGATAGTGGTTTTCAATTCAGGAAGAACCAGTCTCACCATTTTGAAAATGCCTATACCGGTCCCCAGACCTGCTGAATCAGACAGGATTTGGGGGAATGAGTTGGAACAATTATTATTTTTCAATCCTCTATATGTGATTCTAATGCTCAGTGAAGGCCGAAAATCACTGAGAAAGGCAGAAAGCCCATCAAGCATACACAGAGCCCTATATTTCGATCCAGTCGTCCTGGGGTCCCTCTCTGGCTTTCCATCTCTAATACTGAGTTGGGGCACACTACTCTCTATACCCCACTTTTCTAATTTTTAAGATTGAAACAAAGATAAGACTGCCTACTGCCCTCAAAAGCTCATCATGATGAAAAAGCAAAGTGTTGTATTTGAAAATCCCAGACAGATGTGGCATAGGTAGCTGTGAGTTGATTCTTTGAGTGGGGAGGTGCTGAAGCCTGCTGACAAAAGTATTGGGGCCGGAAGGCCACCCCAGAGGGATGGATGAAGCACCGAGAGATTGGTGGGTACTGGGTAGCAGCTAAGGCAATGATTCAGGTGTGAGCTGACGCAGCCCAGCCATGGTGAGGCCTTGAGGACAAGTGTGTGGCCACAGGCCAAAAAGATTCAGATTTTCTGTGGGGAACAGCAAGGCACTATCCACGCCTAAAAATAAAACTGGCCTGTCTGAACCCTGGATTGGGTACCTCAAATTGCTGAAGGGCAGCAGGACCAAATTCTAATTTTAAGAAAGTCTGCTCTTTGAATGCAGACTCAGAAACAGCTTTGCTGGGGAAAAATGTCAAGTGGTTTGCCAGGATATTGACAGTGTTCCCAAAGACATGTCAGGAATAGAAGTACTGAAAAAGGCAATGTCAAGGCAGGAATTCCTGGGGTCTCTGACGCCGGAATCTTCCAGCAGGAGGAGGAAAGGCAATGAACCAAAACCCAGGAAGTTAAAAAATAATAATAATAACAATAATAATAATAAGACCAAGCTGCAAACCCACACTCCTGACACTCCCATCTTGCTCCCACCTGGACCCCTGGAGCGATTCCCTATAACCCCTTAAGAGCTACCACCCCTTGGGGCGGGTGTCAGGGGCTCCTGCCTGCCTTCCTCCTCTTCTGGCAGCTACAAGCGCTATTATCTCATGAACTTTCCCCATATCCCTTGGAGATAAGTATTTCCTTATGGTAATGATTGTTATTCTCATTTCACAGCTGGAGAGGTGGAGACAGAAGGATAGTCCCGAGAAGAGGGAGACATTTTCTTCTTTTTCTCTGGACTCTGTCATATTCAAATCATAAAACAGAAAGCACAGGAAAGGTCTCTGAGCATTGTTAAACTCAAGGTAGCAGGGATCAGCACTGAGGGAAGGAAACGTTATTGTGGGGTTGGTGTGTTGTAAAATGTATGTTCAAATTTTTGGGGGGAAGATGGTGGCTAGTCAATTTCTTTTTTATTTTCATACCCCCTTAAAAAAAAGATGGAATTTCAGAAATAATCTAATGCAAGGTTCATTTGGCATGTAAGGAAATTGAGGCCTAAAGTGAGAACTTGTTAAACAGGCTGTAACGGGGATGCTGAAGCCCCCTGCTCCTAGTTGCTTTTAGGCCATGCTGCCTGCCACCCCTCAGCCTGCTTCACATGTTCTGGGGACTGAGACTCCAGGCAAAGGCACAACCAAGGGTAAGGCTGCCTTGGTTTATCGTGAGAGTTTGGCCAGAGGCCGGACTTCTCTGCAAAGTTTGAGAAACATATTGAAATTATCAAGACTTGGAAGGCGGCCGTCATTTGCACTGAGCTTTCACCGCCTTATCGAGTTCCTAGACTTTAACTATTCAGGGTTTAGCCAGCCCATTGTATTAGCCTCATCAGAAGCCCTGCAATCTTAGGCCGGTCCCCTAGGCCCAGGGTGAGGTTTCTGGGAGGTATGGGAGCAATCCCAGCCCCACAGACCCCCAACAACTGCCTTAGGGGAGAGAGGGTTGTGGGAAACTTCCCTGGCCCCTGCGCTGGGAGGGCACAGACGGACGGGGTTGGATGCTGCTCTCAGGACGTCTTTAGGTAGGAAGACAGGCTATCCACAGATAACTATGGCCTACGAGAGCCTCCGTGGAGGTCAGTGCAAGGCAGTCCCTTTCTACACGAATAATTCATTGCTGGAAACTTCACATAATTACACATTTGAATAATTCAAAGCTAATTTTCTTCCAGGCACAAATATAAAGAAACATAGATTTCACTTTTGAGAGTTGTAAATCTGTAAGTACCATTGGAAAGTGTAACTTTTTTGTTTTTGCTTTTGAACTTAATTTTATAACAATAAATAGAGGATATGTCACTAAGGATTTTTTGAAAATTTAGATATGTCTGTTTAATAGTGCTTTTCATTTTCAATGAGGTTATCTGTAGTGTTTTCCTAAATCAACTGCTTGAGTTATCCTGGCAGATATTTGGTCCTCATCATAGTATTTTATCACATCTAATCCTGTTTCCTAATGTTTTTATTCTCAGAAATGTTTTTCAGCAAAAGCACTATTTCCACTACTTAATGTACCCTTGGGTGACATTGATATAAGATACAGAAAAAAATTTAATTATAAGAACACTGAGTAGTGACAAAAATGACCCCCTGCCAACTCCTTTTGGTAAACAATAGAATGGGCTGGTGACAGATTTGTGCGTGCTAACAAAGAGACCGTTGCCATGGGGCAGTAATGAAAACAAAGCTTAACATGAATTCAGCACTATTGATTATTATGCAATTCTCATTAATTTTATGCATTTTGAAAACTTAAGTAATTTCCAATTTTGAGCACTTTGCAGACTCTTTTTAAATTCCTCTAACTTTCTACCATACGGTACAATATACAAAGTCACATAGAAGTTGTGAGGAGGAAATGGAACAAAAAAAGAAAGATTAGAATTGGGATTTAAACTCACAACTTTTACTTCTAGACAATTTCACATAGGATTTACCCAGCAATGCATCTCTTAAAGAGGCACCATCCTGACATCCTTGGCTCGTTTGTCATGCCACCTTGCCTCCTGCAGGGAAAGTCACTGCCAAGAAGACATCACATTGGCACATTCATTTTATTTGGTTCTCCCAATAATGCCATGCCACAGATATCTCTATAATTAAGTGCCCGTCAACTATTGCGTCATTTCCCTGAGTCTACAGTCACCCTGACACTGTGGCCCCTGGAGTCCTAGCTGCCTTGGCAGTTGCAGACTCCATTGTTTCTCTGCTCAGTGCCTTCAGATTTCTCAGCAACTGTCCTCTGCCAGGCTTCCCAGGCCCCTGCACAGAGAATTAGCCAATGCAGATGTCAAAGTGGAGTTCAGACGTCTTAACCTCCTGGCTGCTTCAGCAGCTCTCTGCTGCCTTCAAGACAATTAATTTTCTAAAATGTTTTTCTTACTGTTCTCAGCTAGAACAGTGATTTGCTACAGCTACTGCATCAGAACCAGAAGTGGACGTCAACATGTTTTTGAGATTTGTATATAGATATGGGTCATTATTTTTAACAGCTGAATGTAATTTTTATACACACACACACACACACACACACACACACACACACACACACAGAGTATATTGTATTTATTTATAGGTAGACATTTGAATGTTTTCCAACTTTTCACTGTTAAAAATAATGCTGTAATGAATATTCTTGTACATGTCTTCTTGTACATATCTTTGAGAATTCCTCTAAAATATACATCTGGAAGTGGAATTGCAGACCATAGAGGCTGCTAATTTTTAATGTAACTACATATTGCCGAATTGCTTTCTCAACTAGATGAACCACTTTACGTTGTCACCAGTAGTATGTGAGTGTTTGTGTTTATCACTAGCTTTGATCATGTTTGATTGTGAAACCATTTAATATTTGCTAGTCAGTTGGAAATAAATTTATATCTTCTTTTTCTGATTACTAATGGGGCACTCCAGCTCATTGCATTTCAGGATTCCTTTTCTGGAAATGCCTGTTCACATCTCTGGTTGATTTTCCATTGGATATTTGTCTCTTCCTTATGAATGTATTCTTTATACAACCTAAATACCAATTAACCCTTAGTCTCCTATATATGTGGCAAATCAATCCACAAGTATCCATTGAGAGCCTTCTGCATGTAGTTCCAGGGGTATAAGCGTAAATAAGACAGACTAGGTCTGATTTCCATGAGGCTTATGTTCCAGTGCAAGAAGACAGATCATCATCAATTTCACACAAAATTAGTAAAATAATATCAAACCAGAAGAAATCCTATAAAAACAAAACAAAAAAATAGAATAGAGAGGGATGGGTATGTCAGATGTTTTAGGTTGGAGAGGTTACAGAAAACCTCAAAAAGAAGCTTGGATGAGAAAAGAGAGCCCCACGAAAATGAGGGGACAACGCTTCCCCACGTGGATGAAAGTCCAAGGCCCTGAGGTGGTGCCAGCTAGGCACTCAGTGTTTTTATCTATGTCTCTATCCTCCAAAGGCCAAGACTTTCTCTAATGAGTGCTTTACTCTGTGCTCCAGCAGGACCACAATTATTGCTATCTGAATCTGAGTTGTGGCAGGCAAGATGTACAGATTATTCTCTGGCACAGTAAGTTGGGTTTAACTCCAGCCCCCCAGCAGCGCTAATAGCTGAAGAAGAAAGCCTGTCTTCTGCACAGCACGGTTCGTGCTATTTGGAGGGCATCCTGGTGAAAGGCATTGGCACTCTGGATTCAGATTACCCACATTCATAACCTCCTTCCAATTTATTAGCTATGAGGCCCTAAAGCAAGTTCTCCAAACTCTCTGAGCTTCCATTTCTTCTTGTATAAAATGGAGATCATATTTATAGTAGAAAGGCCTCTAAGATGTCCCCCAAAGATCCCAGCCTCTTGGTATTCATACCCTTGTGCAATTCCCTTCATGGAGTGGACCTAGTAACTTCCTTGTAATTAATGAAAATATCACATAAGTGACATGATGTCGTTTCTGAGATAAAGTTTTAAAAGGCCTCTAAGATGTGCCCCCCAAAGAGCCCAGCCTCTTGGTATTCCTTCTCTTATGCAATTCCCTTCATGGAGTGGATCCAGTAACTTCCTTGTAATTAATGAGACTATCACATAAGTGACAGGTTGTCACTTGTGAGATAAGGTTTTAAAAGACTCTTAAATCAATTTAAATCCATCTTGCTGTCTCCCTCACTCTGCCTTCCTTGCTCTTTATGAGGAAGCAAGCTGCCATATTGAGAGGTCTAGATGGCAAGAAACAAGGACACCCTCTGCCCAACAGCCAGCAAAGAACTAAGACCAACCAAAGGCCACTGAGTGTGCTTGGAAATGAACCCTGCCCTAGTTGAATTAAGATGACTGTGAGCTGGCTGATATCTTGATTACAGCCGTGTGAGAGACCTGGAGCTGAAGGAACCAGGCAAGACATACCTGGATTCCTGACTCACAGAAACTGTGAGATAATAGATGTGTGTTATTTTAAATCACTAAAATTTGTGGTAATTCACTATGTAGCAGTACATAATTAATCCAATAATAGGACCTTATCATGTCATTCCTGTAAAGTTGAAATTACAGATGATTCCCGACTTAGCAGTAATTCTACTTACTGGTTGTTTGTTTGTTTGTTTGTTTGTTTTAGTTTTACTGTGGTGCGAAAGTGATACACATGATGAATTTATGTCCTGACAAAACCATTGTACAGTGAAAATATTTGGTGGAAAATAAGCATTTTTGACTTGGGATGTTTTCAATTTATGATGGTTTTTTCCGAGTATAGCCCCATTGTAAATGAAGGAGCACCTGTATCTAACACAGTGTTAAGGGCACATGGTAAGGGCTCATAAATGTTAGGGGCTGTTCTCCTACTCATTGCCGAAGAGTTGGGCAGTGGGTGTATTTACCAAAATCAAGGCTGAAAACAAGTCCTGCCTCCTACAGATTCCCCCTGAAGTCCACTGGATCACAGGTCTGACCAAAGCATTCTTGCAGTTTTAAATATCAGGAGTGGCTCCTTCAGACGGGCTATCTTGAAAGCACAGAGTAGTCTCACCCCTTAGTCCTAAACAACCAAAGGATAGAGATGGCATCAGATTTTAGTAACTTCCTGCTGTTCTCTTCTATTTTCCCAGTACTCCAGCTACTCTCAGTTCTGATTTTCTCCAGGAAGGCTTTTCATACAGATCCCAGTGAGTTCTCCTTCCTCTGAAAACCTTAGCTATTTTCGTTATTGTTATGGTTTTGTATTTCCTTCCACTCTTGTGCAACACTAGTTACCTGAAGGGGATTTTAAACATGCTTGTCTGACATCGACTCCCTTAGAGGTCTCTTTGGTACCAGTGTTCACTTTCACTCTATTGCCTCCTGCCCATTTGCTATTCAATTCTTCCTGCCCTTGCCCCTGAACTACATGGCGATGAGTAAGCGTATCTAAAAGTTGGCAGTGCAGTGGAAGTAGATGGCAAGGATGTTTCAGGTGGTGCTTACAGGTCTCAGGTAACACATGAAACCCGTTTCATTAATAAAACCAAAACAAGGGGTCCTGTTGCATGCTCCCCCATAGGAAATACTTTACAGCTTATGGGATCCAGGCTATAAATAACTATGCCAAGTCTGTGAAGCATATTTTTTTCGTCAGTTTATCCAGATCAGAAGCTTCTGAAAGTCCAAAGCCCTTGAGATTATTTGCTTTGTAATGATAAGAATGTGCAAGGTACTTCCACATTTATGATGTCATACAGACTCCAAAATAATGCTGGAACATAGTCAGGAATCATTAACTCCATTTCATAAGTGACTCAGAAAAGGGAGTAACTTGCCCAGGTTTATAAAGGACAGGGGTGGGCTTTACAAGGACAGGGGTGGGCTTGAGTTCTGGTCTTTTGCATCTGAATAAATATTGACATCGTGAATATTCAGAGTTCTTACTCTGTGCTAGGTCCCACATCGAGTGTTTATACATGTTATCCCGTATATAGTCATATTGCACACGGACGAGTTAAGTTTAGAGAGATTAAGTCACTTGACCTGATGACCCACAGCTAGTGAAGGAAGAATGGAGACCAGAACCCAGGTCTCTGGCTCTAGAGCCTTTGCTATTATGCACAGACCAAGCATCTCCCAACTCCAAAGGTCCTGAGCTTCCCTCACAGGGTGCTCGTGATGTGGTGTCAGAAGAGAGGAAGACGCTCTGGTTAGCCCCACTCAGCCAAGGTAACGCTAATGGTCGGTCAGTCCTCAAAGAGCTAGGATGCCCTTCTTCTCCCTGCTTACCTCTGCCTGGCCCACCTCTCCTCCCTCAGATCCAGGCCTCTGCAGAGGGCTGGCCCGACTCTGGGAGCATGCTGCCTGTTGAGGTTAGAGAGCTAGGCCTGAGGAAAAGGGATACATTTTTAGCAATAATAATTATGCAAACCTGGACATAGAAATATAATCCAGAAGGAGGCTTCATTTGCACACAAAAGAGCTCTACTTTGAAGGAGAGGCTTGGAGAATCTTTGCATATACAATTTATATAAGCAAGCTTCATAACAATATCCTTTTCGGTGAAATTAATTTAAAAATATCACTTGGGTATAAAAGAGACTAGGAAAAAAAAATCTGTATAAAAAGCAAATGGGGTTCTTAAACAAGCCCATAAAATCTCTTCATTGACACAGAGATTTGGGTCAGCAAGGAGACTTTTTGAAAGATTCTTTAGGTATGAAATACTGGTTAGGAAATGCCCTCTACTGGTTGGAGGTACGAAGATGGGGGTTATCAGGACAGGGGCCTTGCTAAGTCCTGAGGATCTCGCTGTCTAAAAGTTTCCACACTCAAGGGCTCCAGGCCCTCCATAT
This sequence comes from Macaca fascicularis, assembly GCF_037993035.2. Classification (NCBI taxonomy): domain Eukaryota; kingdom Metazoa; phylum Chordata; class Mammalia; order Primates; family Cercopithecidae; genus Macaca; species Macaca fascicularis. Next base: position 103,740,683 of record NC_088387.1, on the reverse strand, counting down.
ACATCACAGGATAAGTGCTGTGATTCTGGAGTCAGAGAAAGCCAGGGCTGGATTTAAGCTGTGTGCTTTCTTCTCCTACTGAAAATATAGAGAAATCTATTCTCACCCCTGCAGTCAGAGTGATCCTTCTGAATCACATCAAAGTACTGATCTGCTCAAAATCCTGTGATGGCTCCCCACTTCCCTTAATGGCAGCCTACATCCTTACAGGAAGCACTGGCCTGAGGTCCTTTTAAGTTCTTAGTAGAAACCCAAGCCACCTAAGGTGACACCTGTTAATTTCCAATCACCCTGACTCATATTCTAACCTTGTTCACTTTTCTCTAGCCACACTGTCCTCCTGGCTATTTGTCCTCCGACAATGCAAGACGCAGCTCCCACTTGATGGCCCTTGTATTGCTGCTTCCTTGGCCTAACCAACGGGTTCACCTCCTTTATGTCTCTGCCTACATATAAACTTCTTAATGAGACTTACCCTGTGAAATTATTACTATCTCTGCCTGCACCCCTTTACCTTCCCCTATTTTTTTCCCTGATCACCTTCTTAGTATACAATTAATTTATAAATTTTATTCTTTTTTGATGTCACTTTCCCCTGTAGTTCAATCTACGTAAAACTAGAAGTGTTTGTTTCAGTCATTAATAGATTCCAAGGACTTAGCATGGTGCTTAACATATAGTACGTGCTTAATAACTTATGGCTGAATTAATGAATGAATGTTTAATGCTCACAAGCCACTTCCTCTCTAAGCCTCCGTTTTCTCTTCTCTAAATGGGAGTAAAAATAATACTGCAATGAGCAGCTGCTGCTTTTGTCTACCTGGTATTCCTTCTACATTAGATAAGAGAGCTCCTCCTTCCTAAACCCATTTCATGTGGTCCTGATAGCAGCAATCACAGGGTTGCTATTGTCACCCGGCTGCCCTGGCAATCAGGGAATAACACCATTTCCCTGGTCATGGTGGTGCACAGAAACGCATGCGTTTTAAGCAGGGCCAATCCATGAGACTAGGTCAATGCTCTCTGGATGAAGGGCCATTTGGAGGAGCCTCTGCTGGCAGGGCCATGTGGGCTGTGGCTGTCAGCAGTGATTTTACAGACTCTTGAAGGCAGCTTGCTTGGGATGTACCCAAGCAGAGTCAGGCAAAGCAGGGCAGTTGCCTCGAGAAAGAACAGACCTCGTGCTCTTTTTGAAAATAGGGTCTAGCTGGAAGACAGCTGAGGCAAACAGACCCTGGGAATGGACAGACAAACTGAGGAGCCAAAAAGCAGAAATTCCTCTGCCTAGGATGGCATCCTTCAATTTTTGCTTGGCAAATTCCTGCTTATCCTTCAGAACCTCATTTGAGGACTTCTTGCTCCTCTAGATCTCATGGGCTGAATTGATCACGATTCCCCTTGTGCCCCAGGGTACCAGGTTTCAACTGTATCAAATTCATCACTACAAATTGTAGTCATCCATTGTGTTCATTTGCTAGAAATGCCATAACAAAATAGCACGGTCTGGGGGGCTTAACAGAAATGTATTTTCTTATGGTTCCAGAGGCTGGAAGTCCAAGATCAAGGTGTCGGCAGCGATGTTTCCTTCTGAGGCTTCTCTCCAAGGCTTCTCCCTGTCTTCACTTGGTCTTTCCTCTTTGTGTACATCCCTGGTATCTCTTTGTGTGTCTAAGTGTCCTTTTCTTAGAAAGACATGAGTCAGATTACATGAGGGCCCACCCTAATGGCTTCATTTTAACTTACTTACCTCTTTAAAGGCTTTATTTCCAAATGCAGTCACATTCTAAGGTGAGAGTTAGGGATTCAACATAAGAATTTACGGGGACAAAATTCATCCCATAAAATCTACTTTCCTACTTTCTCCACCAAGTTATGTGAGGTCAGATGGAAGCTGCTTAATAAATGATTAAGAAAGGATTAAAGAGATGAGTGAATGAAGAGAAATCATTGTGCTGCCTCAGGGCTAGACAGATCCTTCCTTTGGCCCCAGTGGTCTCTTTCTAATCTCTCCTCAGACTTGTCTGGGAAGATTAAGTCTTCCAGAAAAGGCTGAGGTTATTGGAGTTTCTTCTGCCCTGTTTCAGGGTGGGCCAGGTGCCAAGGGGATGCCTAAGTGCCAAAGGCCAAAAATCAGTTTTGTTATTTTAATCCCATTTAAAATCTTTCTATCCTCTACTCTCTTACTGACTTCTCACATCTGGCAAATTTCCTGAGCTGTCAATTCTCCTAAAGTAGCTATCACTTCTCTCAATTCTTGTGAGACTGGCAGAAACCCTGACTAGCTCTTTCTCAGATCAGAGTACCAATCTCCTAACTAGCTGGTCTGTCACCACCATCCACACTTTAATATACCTTGTCCTTGTAATCTATCTGAAATCAATGCTAACTGTGCCATTCATGTACTAAGAAAGTTCTGATCTTCCCTACTGTCTAAAAGTCTAGGCCCCCTTTACATTCCTCCACATGCCCTTCAGACCTTTTGTGATATTCATTTCATCCATCCAGGGTCCTCTGTGGTCTTCACTCTCCTGCCACAACAAGGCCACGTCTGTGTGCCTCCTCATGTGTTTTTCCACAGTCTGCAACACATTCTTCCCCTTCTCCACAAGGATCCCATGCTTCACAGGCCAACTCAACATTACATGCTTATCCAAAGCTTCCCAAGAACCAAGTTTAGTTATACTTTGAGCTGTTTACCATAGACTCTACCATTTTGCATTATAGCTTTTTTGTGCACGTGCATTTATCTACATCTGCTAGACTGTGAGTGCTTTGATGGGGAAAAAAAAATCGGTCTTTTTTTTTTTTTTTTTTTTTGAGACAGTCTTGCTCTGTTGCCCAGGCTGGAGTGCAGTGGTGCAATCTCAGTTCACTGCAACCTCCGCATCCTGGGTTCAAGTGATCCTCCTGCCTCAGCCTCCCGAGTAGCTGGAAATACAGGTGTCCACCACCACGCCTGGCTATTTTGTACTTTTAGTAGAGATGAGGTTTCACTATGTTAGCCAGGCTGGTCTCAAACTCATGACCTCAAAAGATCCACCCACCTCGGCCTCCCAATGTGCTGGGATTATAGGTGAGAACCACCACACCTGGCCAATCAGTCTTATTAATCTATGTATCACTAGCACTCAGTATATATTTAGAATATAAAAGATACTTATACTCACAGATAATTTCATAATAGTTAGTTGACTTCTTCTGGTTGCCTAAATGCGCCAGGCATAGAGACACATATGGATCTGACCCAGATATATACACACCATAGCCATGACTTGCGGTAGTATGCTAAGGGATCAATAGAGGTGGAAATGAGAAAGGCTTCCTGTGGTGGTGGTATGTGACCTGAAGCTCATCACTTGGGTAGCAATTTTGTAAGTAAAGTGAAAAATAATTATTGTTCACACAGGGTAAGGGTAAGGGAAAGCATTCCCAGTGGAAGTAAATGACCCAATTGGAGAAAAATAAGAAGCAGGTAGAAAAAAGGTTAAAAGGCTTCAAGAATACTGAGTGGCTGCAGTTAGCTGAGAAATAAGAATCGTTTGCTGAAAGTCTTCATATTGAAGTAAAGGTCCCTGGCTTGCAACACAGGTCACCTGTTTCCATGAACTTCCAGATAGCAGCATACAAGACGAGAGCCCACATATGGGATGACTTAAATTGGTGCGAGGAAATGTGTGTGTCACTCTGATCGGGGGTGGTACGTGCTGCGTTATTAGGCCCAGCCTGAGGCCACAGTATAGTCATAAATCAAGAAGCGGGTGTTTAAACAACAGTGGAAGTGTTAAGGAAACATGAAGTGGCTGACCTGTGGGGCTGGGTTGTTCCTCCATACGAGAACTTCTATGACTAATGATGTGGGTAAATAAGTGCTTAACTTTCTTATAACCACACGTGTAATTTATTTAATTCTGGGGTACTATGCAGTTCTGTTGAAGCCCCTTCAGATGATGGTGATCAGTTGAAAAAGGTTTCCCTCCACTCAGAAGAGGCTGGAGCCTTGTTCTCACAAAGAAGATTCTTTTTTTCTGATAACTGGGATTAATGTATAGAAAGGTGAGATTTAGGAGTAGCCACCCACTTTTCTAGTTTAATTTATAGCTCTTGAAAGTCTACCAGTAGATAATCATTCCATTGGATATTTAACAGCCTTTAAAATGAAAATGAAAATAAAAATATCTGGGAAGAAGGTGGGTCTTACTTTAGGATTTTTTGGATCACATTCATCGGGATTCATGAAAGTTGAGTGAGGAAAAGGTCTAAAAGCTTATGGGATTGCCAGATGACAAGTAAATGAGTAGAAGCCTAAGACTGGCCACCTGCCCTACTCATTAACAGCTGCCACTTTCCCCCTCTAAGCCTCAGTTTTCTCATCTGTAGAAGGGGCTAATAATACCTACCTCATAGTGTTATAAAGATCAAAGTACAAAGTCAGACACCTATTCCTAGACATGATATATTTCTTAGATGTATATAAAAGTCAAATATATTTAAGTTGAACAAGCATATAGATATATTGTAAGAAAGAGCTGGTCCCAGATAAATATAAATCGCAAAATTTCTAATTACACCTTACAATTTCTGTATAAAAATCTTTATTCCTAGAAATATTTTTAGCATTTTATTTCTATTCTTTAATAATTGTTTTAAATTGGATTTTATAATTGAACAGAACGACAATGAGTGTAAGCCCAATGAATATTGAGGTTCATCAAGGTCATCAATTGTTTGCTTTCAGTACACACATTTCATTTCATTCATTCATTATTCAATCATTCAACTGGAACAACAAAATGAGTATCAACTACTTGGCAATTTAGTCTCAAACATGTAAGAATTATGAAACTTAGATTGATTTATCACTTTCTTTTTAAAAATTTTAACCGTTTTTTAAAAAAGTATAAAATTCAGTCAATATTCATGTAAGTCCACAAACACTGAAGAACATACATGTCAAACAGAACTTTTGGCCTCCAAAAATGTCCTGGGGATAATTCAAACAGTTTTTTTTAAATTAATGATCATGAAAGTCTAAATTCAACATACACATAAGTTTCAGGGGTGTCAATGTAACATATAGATAGTAGAACAGTTGAAAACCATTACTAATATATCTAAAATGTTTTGGTTAAGGCATCTTCCAAATCTAAAGAAATATTAGGAATAGGATATCATAGGGTGATGCCAGAGTGAGAGAAGAAAGCAAGAAAAGCATGCAGGCAAAGGGTAAGTCCTGTTCAAAGACATCTTGCATTTCCTGAGAGCTGGCGTAGATCAAGCTCATTTTTTCTCTGTGTTATTCAGGATATCTTCTTAATGTAGTCATTCTCAATCCTGGCTGCTTATTCAAAACATTTGTTATTCCCGTAAAAATAAGTCAATGCCTGGGACCCACCCAAGGTCGATTAAATTAGAATTTCTGGGGTGGCATGCAGACATGGGTTTGCACTTACGCTGCTTCAGTTACAAACAGCATGGTAGTGGGCAAATAACTTGACTTTTGCATAACAACTTTCTCATTAAAATGGTTACTGATCTACATCACAGATAACTGTCCAGGTTTACACCTGATACATGAAAAACTGCTCAACATACACTACTTTCCTCTGTATTAGTAGACAATGCTAAAATAGGCAGACGCGAACAGCATGTCTGAGAGATCTTATAATATTATCAAATAAAGCAGGCTGATGAGAGGATGCAGATGCCAGGGGAAAATAACAACATGCTCCTCAGGAAGTAAGCCACTTGCAAAGCATCTGCCAGTTTTCTCAGTCTGAGATGGGGCACCATCCATAAGTCAGTAGGTATGACTGTTTCTGACCTGGTCAATGGAAAGTGGAAAGAGAGCTTGCTGGTAGATGTGATGGAAGAGGCTCAGCACCCCAGAGAGCTCTCTAAGGAACAGGGCATGTTAACCAACCTACTTCTCGCAACTTTTCTTAAGCCGATGAATATTTGATTGGATTAACTCTTCATAATGAAAGGTTACATCACAGGATCAGAGGGTTGGAATTTATAGTTCCACCCCCCAGCCTCTGGGGAGGGTAGAGGAACTGGAGATTAAGTTTAATCACCAACGGACAACGATTTAATCAATCATGCCTATATAATGGGGCCTCCATAAAACCCCCTAACAATGGGGTTCAAAGAGCTTCTGGGTTGCTGAAGGCATCCATGTGCTGGAATGATGATCCACTTTCTGTGAGCAAATTATTGAACCTGAGGATAGGTTGTTGAGAACGTCTGATTTGTGGCCAAGTTGGACAAAATGTAGGTAACCTGTGGACCCACTACTTGCAATCAATGCCTTAAGTTGTAGGGGAGAGTGGTCTTGTGGGACTGCGCCTTTAACTCTTGGAGTCTGACATTAATTATTCGTAGATCATGTCAGAATATAATTGAATAATTGGACACCCAGCTGGTAATTGCAGAGAATTGAAAAACTGGTACCCCACACATTTGGTGTCAGAAGGGTTAGCAATAGAGGAACCATTTCATTGGCTTTTAATTTTTTTAAAATCTTCCTTTAGTTTTTGCTGTACTTTCTTTAACTTCTGGAGATAACCACATAAATGACTGATTTCCACTTATGCTCTATTTTTATATATTTATTCAAGACTATAATTTCATTATCTTTTTTTTTTTTCAAAATATTTTAAAACTTCCACCTGAGGTTGGGAGTTTGAGACCAGCCTGACCAACATGCAGAAACCTTGTCTCTACTAAAAATACAAAAATTGACTGGGTGTGGTGGCACATGCCTCTCCTGAGGCAGGAGAATCGCTTGAATCTAGGAGGCGGAGGTTGCAGGGAACCGAGATCGCACCACCACACTCCAGCCTGGGCAACAAGAGTGAAACTCAGTCTCAAAAACAAACAAAAACAATAACAACTTCCATTTTGGTTTCTTACATGATCCATGGATAATTTAGAAGTATATTTCCCTCCTTTCAAACTTATGAGAGTTTCAAATGATCATTTACTGATGTTTATTTTAGCTGAATTGTGATTAGAGAATACATTCCATGTAATCTCAAATCCATAATATATGTTGAACCTTGCTTTATACTCCAATAGAAAGTCACATTTTGAAATTCTGCATGTGCTTGAAACTTGATGTATCCTGGAGTTGTTGAGTGCGGTGTTCCGTATCTATACATTGCATCAACTTTATTAATAAAATTGTTGTTCAAAACATTTGTAGGCTCACTGATATTTGGTCCGCTTTCTCAATTACTGAGAGAGATGCATTTTAAAAATCCACTATGACAGTAGATATACCTATTTCCCTTGAAGATACACAGTTTTGCTTTTTGTTGTGTACGTTTGAGACTCCACAATTTTAAATTTTCATGCAGTTAAATTCTTGCAATTTTTAAAAAACTGTTATATTTCTCTGGTGAATTAAAACTTTTCTTATAAGTGATCTTGTTTTTCTATGCTAATGGCTTTTGTCTTAAGTTCTAGTTTGTCTTAATATAGTTGAATAAGTTAAATAAGTTAACTGAATAACTGGTTATTCAATTGGTTACTGTTTTCCTGAAGCATCTTTTTTCTTTCTTTTATTTTCAATCGATCTTCATACTTACATTTAAGATGCATCTCTTGAAACAGCATGAAATTAGACTTTTTAAAAAAGTCTAAAATCTCTTCTTTTTACAGAAGTATTTAATCAGTTACATTTATTGTAACTGTACAGTTTTGGTTAAATCTCTCATACTGTGACTCACACTATCTTTTTTTTCAGAAAGATTACTTTTATCTCTCTGGTTATTTTCTGCTTTCTTAGTTTGGAGATTATACCATCTTAATATTATTTCAGTGGCTACTCTCAATTGTATCATGTAACCTCGACTTACATTTTAATATCAATCTTTACTTTTATATTATTTCTAGACGATGGAAAACATTTAGAATACTTTAACTCAATTTACTCCTTCCTGATTTATACCTAAATATTGTTAGATATAAGTCATCATTTTACTTTATTATTTTATATTATTATTTTCTAATATAATTTTCAGTTTTATTTTTACTTAATTTTTTTTTGTTTTGCTTATTTCACAAGTCTCAGAACCTCCATCTGGAATCATTTTCCTTAAAACTGAAGTGAATCATTTAGAATGTCTTTTGTTATGGTTCAGCTGTGGCCAGTTCTGTCAGTTTGGGTACGTTTGTTAACATTTTTGTTTCATATCCATTCTTGATATATAGTTTGATGGAGTATAGAGTTCTAAGTTGGCAGTTATTTTTATTCATTAAATTAATTCCTCTGTCCTGGCTTACATAATTGCTGGTGAAAAGGTAGTTGTTCATCAACTGCCTCTCTTTTAATGATGATCTTTCTCTTTTTCTCTGTGGTTTTTAAGATCTTCTCTTTGCCTTCTGTTGTCTATAGTTTCTTTATTATGTATCTTGGTATGAATACTTTTTGTTTTCTAAATAGGATTCACTTTTGGAATAGTACTTTCTATGGGTTTTGATATGCATCTACCATTGTCATACCACAAAGAATAGTTTAGATGACCTAAACATCCTCTGTACTTTACCTATGCATTCTTCCCTCCCCTCAACCTCTGGCAACCATTAATCTTTTAACTGTCTCCACAGTTTTGCCTTTCCAGAATGTCATGTAGTTCAAATCACATAGTATGAAGCTTTTTGAGTTTGGCTTCTATCACTTAGTAACACTCATTTAAGGTTCCTTCTTGTATTTTTATAGCTTGATAGCACATTTTTCATGTGAGAAGGAATACTGTTTTATTGATTGAATGTATCACAGTTTATTATTGCTCACTTATTGAAGGGCAGGTTGCTTCCAAATTTTGGCAATTATTAATAAAGATTCTCTGAACATCTGTGGATCTTATGTCCACCCGTGTGTACACATAAGTTTTTAATATATGCCTTTTCAATGTTTCTATTTAAAATTAGGCTTCTTGGAGCTGTGAATTGTTGTTTTTCATCAATTCTAGAAAATTTTCATTATCTCTTCAAATATTGCCTCTGTTCCTATTCTCTCTTTATTTTCTTTCTATGTCTGATAATTCCCATATCTGAAATATTTGGATCAGTGCTGCTGATTCTCACTCATGGTATCTGTACCTGTATCCTCGGTGCTACTCACTGCCCTTAAAAAAATTATTTACAGGGGCTGCCCAAGCCTTTGTATGAAGTTATCTTCCTCAAAGAAGATATGGGTTTTTTTCCTGCCAGTCATTTAGTATACTATCAGTCGCTAACAAGTTTAGACCAAATCGATGGTTTGAACTTTCTTGGATTGCCCTGGTAAAATCATTTGTACTTCTGTATGGAAGCCAGTGCTTAACTTGTAACCTTCCTGGGAAAGATTTTCCTTTTTTTCCCTTTATACATACCCTCTCTGTTCAGTGTTAAGGCAACGCTCCTGTTCCATGGGAGAATTAAGAGTATAATAGTGTTAATTCATGCATACCTTAAGATGAACATGTAGTTCTTCAGAATCCAGCTTCATGTGAATCTGTGTAGGTATCTATCAAACCCCAGATTTTTTACAGACTTTCACTTCTGTTGTCCTTGAGGTGCTAGGCAGTCAAAACAAACGTGCACATTCATTGTTGTTTCTTCTAGGAAGACAAATGCTCTCTGGGTAAAACTGATTTTGCATTCTCTCTTAACTTTTAGGGTTCTCACTTTCATGCTGGCTTGATTTTGACCTAAAAATTTTTCACCAGCTTGTAGCATTATGATGTTTTTAAGAAAAAAAAAAGTAGACATATGGATATCTATCTATCTATTTAAATTTCATGCAGAATTTCTAGTAGTTCTGGAATAAAAATTGGTCAAAGTAATTTAGCCCATCATGTCTAGAAGCTGACATTCCTTTAAATAATATTTTTGAAAAGGAAAATACAGTGTTTTCTCCGTGAACTCTAATTTTATTCAGGCACTTTTTATGAAATAATATTGCTATGTCAAGTATGTTATCGGTTGTATAGTGGGAAAGCTATACTAAATATTTGGAGTCTTTAGTGTGTTTTCAGAGTTATGTCTAATCTCTTCTCAGCAGATGTTGAAGAGTTAAAACAGTTGCATTTCAAAAGAAATAGCTGCATTTACTATATAGTACTATAATATGGTTCTTTTGATCATCGTATTGTGATTTAACTCAGACATGTTCATTGTTTGTGCAATTTCTCCAAACCCCTGAAAGATGATATATATCCCTCTGGCAGGAAACCAACACTCTAGAGTGGCACTGGGTTATTTAACCACCCTGATAAATAATTTACACTTGGGGATATTATGCAGAAACCTTTTCAATTAACTTGTGTTGACAGAGAAACTAAATATAGTAGTCTGTGAAAATTTTTTTAACGCATTCTTGACCTATCAGGCACAAATAATCTTATTTGAAATAACATCTACTCTAGAAAATGAATATATAAAAGAGAAAGATTTTGAATAATAACTATATTTGAGAGCTAAATATCTATGATTTTTTTTATTTCAGAGGAAATTTTAACTTTTTCTAAGTACATCGTTTTAGTTCACTAAAAGAAGGATCTGCTGGTAGAGTAAAAAAAGTCAAAGGTTCTAAACCCTAAAGATTTGGGTCCAAATCATGGCTTCAGATGAGTCACTTCAGTTTTCTAAAGCCTTGTTTCCTTATCTATAAAATTGGAATAAGAATAGCTTACAATGCTGTTATAAGAATTAGAGATAATATATGTAAACTATCTCAAATAGTAGTTTTTATTCTAGAAATAATTTTCCCTAATGAGTTTAATCACATGTCCTATTTTATTCTATTAACTGATGAGCCATGGTCTTAGGGATTTGCAAGAATGTGGCGTTATTTTAAAAAGAAAATAAGTCTTCTTTAGTTTTTTTCCTACATGTAAACTTATTTGAAACTTAATTAAGAGCTGGAGTAAATTAATACTAAATATGGCAAAATTAATTGTGTTGGATTTAGCAAGTCACATCTGTCAACTGAAGACAGGCTGCTTACTAAAATACACAGGCATCTGCAGAAAGAACTAGAAGATGGTAGTCAATAATTTGACTGAACTATACAGAAGTTTCTAGGGGAATTTGTGGCAGGATGATGATGATGATGATGATGATGATGATTGTCTGTATGCTTTCTTTGTAGACATTCTAGTTTTCCTTATACTAATTCCCAATTACCATTGACTATCACTGTCAAAAATAATGCCGCATTTTCTTAATGGCATTTTCGTGCCTACGATTTTGACTGTTAAATACGAGTGTTAAAGAAGAATCCAGCATTGTCTTCACAAGCCAGAAGAGCTCTCTTTTCTTCAATAAAGATGGAACTCATTTCCTGGGGTATAATAAGAGACCATCTACCAGGACAGCCAAATCAGCTCCATCTACCTTGACTATCAGTAATGTGGTAGACACTTGAGCTTTCAGGTCATTAATTAACTAATTAATTTGTCAACCTAATATTTTGTGAGTGATTGATATCTAATAGCCCCACACCAGATGTTAGCAGGATGCAGAAACGGTTCAAATAGATTCCTGCTTTCAGTGTACTCACAGTTTAGTGCTTGACCACTCACAACTAACCTTTGAATCCCTTCCTATCTCTACTTCTCTGACTTGATTTGCAGCATAGACATATAAATAAATATTCCTAAGGTAACCAAGGATTCGGTCATGAATGTCTTTCTAATCCATTCACACTACCCAAAACACTTATGCAGGATGATCCATCACGAGTCATTCTACAGTCCTAATCATGCTGGTTGCTGAAGGAAGCCTCGTATTTATTACATTTTTCCTAAATGGAACACAGCTGTGATAAATTAATCTGTTCACCAGAAATCTCATATTAGGAAATGAAGTATCATATTTCTCATATAGGAATATCTGTATCCTGATATAGATTTTTCTCAACTGTCAGTGTCTAAAACTGTGAATAATATCTTTCTATACCTTAGCTGTGTCTTTGAATGCGACTGGTTCACTCGGCCCCTTCTACTTCTCTGTCATACAGCAGAGACAAAATGTTTCCTCAGTCAGGCTAGAAACATTTAAATGATAAACACTTATTTAAAAAAAAAAAGTCACTCAGATGCAGTAAAGTCGGCAAAACAGAATGCATAATTACAAGGCCCACTTAAAGAGACACATCCAGAGCATAAATCTCCTGCTTAAGGATGGGCCTAATGCAGACACTACTGCTAATGCCACTAAACATTCCGTCTCAGAAGTCACTTCCTGTGCTCTGATTCTAGAAGAGCTAATTAAGATTCTGAGTACAAGTTGCCTTCCCAAATGGATTTTCTTTATTGGGATACATTTTGCTACCCAAAGAAAATTTTCCTGTTCTTTTGTTGGTTTCTCATTATTGACAGATATTTTGACAAATTCAAATATCTGAGGCTACTAAGCTAAGGCTGAAACATTGTAAAATTGTGATTAAAGAAATGTCATACTGATTGCCTCTCTTCCCCCAACCCACCCCCAGTCCTTCAAGTGGTAATATTCAATTTCTTTGTGCCTTCTATATATGCCGTGGCTTGGTCATTTGCAAAGTGATTTTAATTACCAACTTATGTTTTTCCTTTCTGGTCAGTAATCCTGCTAGACTACATTCATTATATAAAACAGAATCCATCCCAGATATTTTAAGGAGAGAGGAACAGAAAACAGTAAAGTAAGTATATATAAAATAATGGGAAGGGCTGGAAGAATTGCTTAGGTTCTAGAAATAGAAATGACTCCAAGAATACACAAGAACTGACCTGCGAGGGGAAGGTAGTACTTCTGCCCAAATCTGCAACTTCAGAAAGGTGTAAGACCTAAAGGCTGCCAATGGAAATACAAGTTAAAACACATGGATTCATGTGTGTCATACTAGGATCAAAACATCAGGGAACTGGGATCAGGATACCACCACCACTGCAACCTCCTCTCAACACCCATCAGGAGGTGAGTGGACATGGAATCATTGTAGGGTCTGCCCCAGTTGCCTCTTGTTATAAAAACAAAGAAAACAAAACTAAACAAAAATATGACTCTGTTTCTATGGCCTTTCTTGCTAGAAGAAAATAGCTAAAAACGGTAGGTAAAAAGGCCTGCTCAATTGTCCCCTCAACATCTAATTTCATGGGTATATGTTTGCTGGAAACTGGTTTTCATTCATGACATAGGCAACGTAGTTTTTGTTTTTGTTTTTAAATTGTCCAACTCATGCAAGATAAAAAAGGGCACTCTAGATGTAGGTAGGAAAGAAAACTGAATACCAGTTCACCATATCCAAGATATTTCATGTTCCATTTGTCTTATGTTCCTATGTTCTACAAATATAAAATAAAAATTTATGCAAGATACCCTATCTTGCACATAGTCTACTCTTTGCATGCAATCTCTTAAGGCAGATGTATGTATGCATTTGAGAATATGGTTGAAATTGTACCCTGGAGTTGGTTGTAAATTATTATACTTAGTAGCCTACTGCATGAGATTCTGTGTCGTACTATACCTGAGGATGCTATAACTAATGATTAAGTATGTAATAAGTTCATCATTGAACATCCCTACGCCATATATAGGCTTAAGAAAAAGCCAGACAAACCTCCACTGAAAAAAGAGCACACTCATATGACTTTTTACATCCCACATTTACTTTAATGAAATATGGATCCCCCAATCTGCTGTTTCTTTCCTTTCTACTATGCTACAATACTTTTCTTATTTAAGAATAATCACTTTTTGGTAGCTTCAGTTATTTGTTTCAAAATGTCCGGTACAGTTATCTTCCTCTTTTCCAGTTCATAAAGAGAAGATGCAAACTGTGTGTTCAGTGAAGAATGAAAAATACATATCCAAGCCTTCTCCAAAAAGGCCTCAGTGACTTTTGCAACATCCTCAACTTCATTTATCTATAGGATGGCTTTTGATAGCTTTATGTAAGCTTTTTAAAGTTCAGCCAAGCCAGCTGCATGATCAACACAAAGACAATAGCTCCCACACACAGGGTTACATGGATTAAAGAACCCGATCCATCAGTAAACCTGCCAGATGGCAGTGGAAGAAAGCTTGTAACTCTCTCACTTTCATTTCAACAGCAGCAAACAATGTTCAATGTTTAAAATAAACTCTTCCAGATGAGCTAAAGATAAACTCTGAGGTGGGTGGACTTGATCTTGCTAGGCTGCAGCTCTGAAGTGTTTGATTACATTAACACAAAACCCCTGGGTAGAACCCACTTCTGTCAACAGAATGCCTAGACTCAAACACCTACTACACGAAGCCATTTCCTGTGCTTTCATGGGTTGGTGGCAGAAACTCGCTTTGCTTTTTTCACAAACTAATAATGATTATATATTTTTCTGTGCTCAATATTTCCTCAAACCGTGTGGATAACTTCAAGATATAACTAAAATGCCAACATATATGTATGTCTGCACAGATAAAATGTTTTGAATCTGTTTACAACTTAAAATTCTACTATTTATTCACCTTACTATTCTCATAGTAGCAAAAGGCGGGGTGGCGGGGGGGGGCGGCTATTAGGAAGATTTAGAACCAATTCCATTCTGTCAAAAGCTGGAGAACTATCTATATCTGTGGGTTATACCAAAAAGAAAAAAGAGGAAGGTACAAGTGCTTAAGTTCAACATTATAAAGGAAGGTAGAAACTTCTTTGTTTTTAATAGACTCTAAAACCCCCAACTCAGGACAAACTAGGCTGGAATAGTTCATATGTAACATGGCAACTTCCAAATATAAAATGACATACTGAAAAATAACTTTATTAAACATTCAGAAACTTATTTATCACAATTAATAGGAGCTTTTTAAATGAGAGAGAGGGAAACAAAACTGATGATGAAACTAAATTTTAAGAACTGGCTACAAAAACACTTTAGGACCAAATATATCAAGTTATCAATTCAATATACTGGTGCATTTAAAAAAATAAAACTATTCCCAAATTTCGATTAGAACTCCTTGGAAAAATATGCTTCACCACATAGAACACACTTATTGTCAATCCCACCAAACAAAAACTCTTCTGATATGAAGTGATACCCCTGCTGTACAATAGAAGCATTCTTACTTTGAATTGATTGGTTACATTTAAAAAGTTGATTAAAGCAGAAAATAAAAAAGATGAATGATATGTACCACAAAATGTTTGAACTTAAAACATAAAACATGTCCATTTCTTTGTCTATCTTCTAATATAAGGCTAAGGGTTCAGCTGGTATCTTTGTTGTTTTTCTTTTTGAACATGGAATCACTTGGATTTCATTTTCTTACATTGTTCAAGAATACCTTGTTTTATTATGCTTCACTTGACTGTGCTTTGCAGATACTGCATTTTTTTTTTTTAAACAAACTGAAGGTTTGTAGCAACCCTGCAGGAAGCAAGTCCACTGGTGACATTTTTTCAATGGTTTGTGCTCACTTCATGTCTCTATGTCATATTTTGGTAATGCTCAGCAATATTTCAAACTTTATGGCTGGGGGCAGTGGCTCACGCCTGTAATCCCAGCACTTTGGGAGGCTGAGGCAGGCAGAATCACGAGGTCAGGAGATCAGGACCATTCTGGCTAATACGGTGAAACCCCGTCTCTACTAAAAATATAAAAAATTAGCTGGGCATGGTGGCAGGCGCCTGTAGTCCCAGCTACTCGGGAGGCTGAGGCGGGAGAATGGCGTGAACCCAGGAGGCGGAGCTTGCAGTAAGCAGAGATCACGCCACTGCACTCCAGCCTGGGCGACAGAGCAAGCCTCTGTCTCGAAAAAAAATATGTATTTCAAACTTTATTATATTATCCGTAATGGTGATTTGTAATCAGTGGTCTTTGACGTTATCATAGTAATCGTTTTGGGGCACTAGGAGCCCCACCCATATAAGATGGCAAATGTAATTGATAAATGTTGTGTGTGTTCGACTGCTCCAGTCATTCCCACATCTCTTTCCCTCTCGTTGGGTCTTCCTATTCCCTGAGACACAACAAAAGGCGTTCAAGTGAAAGAAAGAGTCTCACATCTTTCAATTTAAATAAAAAACTAGGAACTATTAAGCTTAGTGAGGAAGACATGTTGAAAGCCAAGAAAGGCCAAAAGTGAGGCCTCTTGTGCCAAACAGTTGACCAAGTTGTGAACGCAAAGGAAAAGTTCTTGAAAGAAATTAAACATGCGATTCCAGGAAACACATGAATTATAAGCAAGTGAAACAGCCTAACGTTGCTGATATGGAGAAAGTTTTAGTGGGCTGCCTAAACTGATCTTCTAAGATCAAATCAGCCACAATATTCCCTAAAACCAAAACCTGATTCAGAGCAAGGCCCTAATTCAACTCTATCTGGGTTGAGAGAGGTGAGAAAGCTGCAGAAGAAAAGTTTGAAGCTAACAGAGGTTGGTTCATGAGGTTTAGGGAAAGAAGCCATCTCTGCAACATTAAAGTGCAAGGTGAAGCAGCAAGTGCTAATGCAGAAGCTACAGCAAGTTATCCAGAAGAGCTAGCTACGAACATTGATGAAGGCGGCCACATTAAGTGATATGGTTTGGCTGTGCCCCACTCAAATCTCATCTTGAATTGTAGCTTCCATAATTCCCACGTATTCTGGGAGGGACCCATGGGATGTAATTGAATCATGCGGATGGGTCTTTCCTGTGCTGTTCTCGTGGTAGTGAATAAGTCTCATGAAATCTGGTGGGTTTACAAGGGGAAACCCCTTTTGCTGGTCTCTCATTTTCTCTCTTCCCTGCAGCCATGTAAGATGTCCCTTTCACCTTCTGTCATGATTGTGAGGCCTCCCCAGCCACGTGAAACTGTGAGTCCATGAAACTTCTTTTTCTTTATAAATTGCCCAGCCTTGAGTATGTCTTTATCAGCAGCGTGAAAATGGACTAATACACTAAGCAACAGGTTTTTAATGCAGACAAAATAGCTTTCCATTGGAAGAAGATGCGGTCTGAGGCTTTTAGAGCTAGAGAGAAGTCAATGCATGGAAACAAAGCTTCAAAGGACAGTCTGACTCTCTTGTTTAGGGCTAATGCAGCTGATGACTTTAAGTTGAAGTCAATGCACATTTACCATACTAAAAATTCTAAGGCCTGTAAGAGTTATGTTTAATCTACTCTGCCTATGTGCTATAAGGGGAACAACAAGGTCTGGATGACAGCACATCTGTTTACAGCATGGTTTACTGAAATTTTAAGTCCACTGTTAAGACCTACTGCTTAGAAAAGATGCCTTTCAAAATATTACTGCTTACTGACAATGCACATAGCCACCCAAGAACTCTGATGAAGATGTATAAAATGATTAATGTTTTCATGTCTGCTGATACATCTAGTCTGCAGCCCATGGATCAAGGAGTAATTTTGACTTTAAAGTCTTATTATTTAAGAGAAACAACATTTCCTAAGGCTAAAGCTGCCACAGTTATTCCTCTGATGGATCTGGGCAAAATAAATTGAAAAATCTTCTGGGAAAGTATTAACCGTTCTAGATGCCATTAAGAACATTCATAATTCATATGAGTAGGTCAAAATATCAACAGAAGTTAGAAAAAATCTGAGTCCAGCCTTCCCTCATGGATGACTTTGAGGGTTCAAACCTTCTTTGGAGGAAGTAAACACAGATGAGGTAAAAATCACAAGAGAATTGGAAGTGGAGCCTAAAGGGTGAGTGAACTGCTGCAGTCTCATGATAAAACTTGAAGAGATGAGGAATTGTTTCTTAGGGATGAGCAAAGAAAGTGGTTTCTGGAGATGGAATCTACTCCTGGTGAAGAGGCTGTGAACATTTCTGAAATGACAGCAAAGGATTTGGAATATTACATAAACGTAGTTGAGAAGGCAGCAACAGGGTTTGATAGGATTGACTTCAATTTTGAAAGAAGTCCTACTGCGGGTAAATACCACCACATGCTACAGATACATATTTCGTGGAAGGAAGAGTTTATCAGTTTGGCAACTTGCATTGTTGTCGTATTTTCAGACATTGTTCCAGCCAACCCAGCCTTCAGCAACCACCACCCTGAAGTCAGCAGCCATCGGGGTGAGACCCTCCACCAGAAGAGAGAGAATGACTCACTGAAGGCTCAGATAATTGTTAGAGGTTTTTTAGCAAAAACAAGTATTTTTAAATTAAGGTATGTACATTGTTTTTAGACATAAGGCTCTTATACACCTAACAGACAACAGTATAGTATAAATATAACTTTTACAAGCACGGAGAAACACAAAAGCTTGTATAACTCACTTTATTGTAATAATTGCTTTATTGTGGTGATCTGGAACAAAATCAGAAGTATCTCTGAAGTAATCCTGTACTCACTTAAATAGTAATATCGGATTTCTAGCTTTTTTGTCCTTAAAATGGACTCACAGTTTAAAGTTACTTGCAAAGCACTAACTACAGACTCCTTTTATATTTTTGTATTTATTTTTAGTATTTGATAGTTGTTTGGAAACTTTAGTCAACAGTAAATTTTTAATGACTTGCTTTCATTTACTTTTCACAAAACTACTTTTCTACTTTTCATATAAATTCCCTTTGTACTCACATTTCATTGACTTGCAGTATGATTAATAATTTGTAATGTGATTATTAACCAGCACAGCTGACACATGCATGCACAAATTGGGTTGGGTTTTCTTTGTTGCCTTCTGCACGCGCGGAACTAGAATAATGCCTGGTTACATAATAGGTACTCAATAAATATTTGCTAAGTGAATAACAAATGGTACACAACTTACTCTTAAGTATATAATAGAACAAGAGGAAGCAGAAGGGCTGTTGTGTGCTAGAAGAAAGTCTATCAGCCTGGAGTTTCACATGCTATGTGCATTCGCTTTTTTTTTTTTTTTTTTTTTTTTTTTAGAAAAAGATAATAGAGAATCAGTTATTATTGCAAATCTCTTAGATGGCAGTTGCTTAAAAGTGCTTCCACTGCACTTTGATTACACATCTGGCTTAGCAAAAGCTCTTCCTTACCGTCTGCATAAAACTAAGCATTCCGTCTTAGTTTCCTGTAGGAGTAAACTACCTTTCTTCATGTTAACCTGTAACTAATTTAACTCCCCATTGCCCAGAGAAGGTTTGTGGAACATCTGAAGCTGTCTGTGGGGGCCAAGCTCCTGAAGGGTGATTAGTAACATGTTCTCTCTTTAGTGTTCCACAGGACATTTGGAATCAATTAAATATTCAAATACAGAGTCCCTCAGATCTATGGCCAGGCCCAGCAAGTTTGTCAGGGGAGGGAGTTGAAGGCAGATAACTGCTCTTCCTCACACCAGAATCTATAGCTGGAGACAGACCTTTAAAATATACTCTCTAGGCTTCCTGGTCTGCAAGCAAATAGTTGTCCACAATTAGAAATAATATAGAAAAACAACAGCAGCCTTATAGAGTAATAGGAATCACAGCATATACGACGACTACTCCCAAACAAGGTGTTTTAAAGGTAAACAAGTAGGTGAGTACATTGGGGCTGGAAGACTGTACCAGTCATTTCAGTACAATAGTATGGTATGTGCTGGCTACAAATGGTTTTTACATTTTTAAAAGATTAGAAAAAGAAATCTGGCCTTTTAGATGAAGTCTGCTGAGCCTTGGTTTAGAGTTTTGTTTCCATCATATGTACTTGCTTAATCATTAGCATCGCTAATTACTATTACTGCTAATAGATAGTAATGATTATGTGCATTGTGGAAGGAGAAATGGATGTGTGCCCATATGTGCCAGGCACTTTGCTAAATGCTTTACCTACTCTGATGCTTTCATTCACTGAGCAATCCTTTAAAGCAGACACTTATATTTCAATATAGAGCCAAAAAAAAAAAAAAAAAAAAAAAGCTCAGGAAGGTTAAGTAACTTGCCAAGGTTACAGGAAGCATTACACAGTAGAGTTGTTAGTCAAACTCAATGTGGTGGTGTGTTTACGCTGTGAAACCCCTTGTCCAATTAAATGCTACTGAGAACCCCACTATATAAAATAGTTACTCTGAGCGAAAGTTGAAACAGAAGGCCAGCAACCTTAACCCTTCTCAGAATAAGCTGCTTGAAACAGGAGTCAATTTTTCAACAAAAAAAAAAAAAAAAAAAAAAAAATGAAGCCGAGAACCAGCATGGAAAATGGGCTTTCAACTCAATTCTTCCATTATCTGGCACAATACAGTCTCCCCTCTAATACATTGCTGAGGATGAGAACAAGTATCAAAATAACAGGACTGCCTTTTACTTATTTCTTTGCCCAGTAAAATGGTTTAAAGTGAGTCAGCAAAAGGGAGAATGAAGGAGGGGAAGTTAAGGACTTCTTCCAAATCTAACTCATCATTTTGGAGCTCTTAGTCCTCAATTCCATCAAACAGTGATGGGAAGGACATCTTCCAAATGGCAGCTCATTTTACCTTAATAGTTGGTGTTTCCAGATAAGTTTCTAGTTTTCCATTATGGTAAGTAAATATATTTTTTTATTATGGTGCCACAAACAAGAACTCTGAAAGGCTCAACTCTTACAAAAGGTCCAAATCCCCTGAAAAGCATCAAGTATCAAAATGCAGCCAGACAAAGATGGTATTAAATGAAAAAAAGGGGCTTCCTTTTAATGAAGTCGAGGTGTAGGACAGATTTATTAGCTTCCATTTTTCCAAGTTGCATTCTGGTATATTTCCTGCCCATATTTCTAAGTTCAGCAGGTCTCTTTGTAGGATTACTTTTTAAAAATACAATATTTCAAAGAACATGATGCAGCTATATCCACTACACCTGCAGAGACACACCTGTGATGATACGCTGTTTCTCCAATTCACAAGGCAATGCTCTAACAGAAAACAGATCTTCTGCATGATATGCCAAGATCCTGCCATTCTTGAAAATAGCTGATACTCATAAGCTGATATTATAAATGGTCTTAAAAATAATAACCAATCAAGAATTATCCCTGGACTAGTCATTAAATTCAGTGTAACTGTCTATACTTTAGTATAATTCCTTTTTCCAATATGAGATAGTGAAACAAATAACTGAAATTAAGTAGATACTTTTGATGTTGTAACACAGATGCCTACAATATTACTATTTGGGCTCAATTATGCATGCCATTATTTCCTGATTTTTTACTATGTGGTGGCACTATACTTGATTCTTGAGGGAGGAAAGCTAATAATAAATCTCTTTTCCTTAGAGAATTTCTATTCTGATTATCTAACTGAACCTGTGAATGAACTCCTAAACTCCTAGTAAAAGTACCAAGATCAACGGGAGAAAAAAGAGAGAATTGTCTCTGCCTACAAGGGTTGGAGAAAGGAACACATTTGAAAGGGACCTAAAGGCTAAACTGTATTTCCAAGGAGAAAGGAGAGGGTATTCCAGACTGAAAGAACACTATCAAGAAAGGCCCAAAGCAAGTGACTAGGTGACTGTTCTAAAATCAGGACTGGGTTATCTGATGGGATGACCAGAGATGTACTGTCCAAGATACCAGTTGTTAGACATATGCCTATTTAAATTAACATTACATATAATTAGAAATTCAGTTCTCAGTTGAATTTGAAGTACTTAATAACCCCATGTTTCTAGAGTCCACCACATCAGACAATGCAGAGTATTCCTCCCCTCACTGCAAAGTTCTACTGCACAGTGCTAAGTGTAAGAGTATAGGGTAAGCATGGTACCGTCTCATGGAACCTCAACTCTATCTTCAACAGTTTAATCTTCAGTTGAAATAAAAGTGGTTTATAAACCACTATATTCTAAGAAATCCCTTTAGGAAGAGCTTTTGGGGACTCCACCTTGGCAGCACTGCAATAACCTGCTTTACCACTCCAGCTTCTACATTTCAGTGAAACACTTCTTTTGAAGAAAGAATTCTGCAGATTTTTTTTTTTTAAGGCTCAAAACCCACTGTTTTTCAAGCAGGAATGTGATAGATTTGGGTTTTAGAAATATTATCTCTCAGAGCAGTATACAAGATATGTGGCAAGAAGAGACTGGGCAGACCAAGATCAGCAGAGGCTAATGGTGATATGATAAAGGACTGTATTCAGTGAAGCCTCCAAAGAAATACACAGCTAAGAATTTGTATCAGTAAATTTATTCCAAGTAAGACTTGTGTGCACACACCAGGCAGATTATTTCCACACAAACACCAAACATCGTAGTAAAAATAGTTAACACTTTGGCCATGAAACTCAAAAATACTTGAAAAACCTCTTGATAGCACTTTGAGTGACTTAATTCTGACAAATATTAATATGTCATCCATGCTTGCCCAGTTATAATTTTACAATATAATTGTATTTTTCATTGTGCTTATTATTCATTATACTTACTATATATATTTAAAACATCTTTGCTGAAATTCTCTTATCCCAAAAATAATTTTTCAGTAACTCCAAAATATCCACATGTACCTCTTAGCAGTGCTACTGCAACATCAAAATTCTTTTTCTTCAAGTAACAAGTTCTTAAGCCACACCATTCCTGATCACAGATATAACTGATATGCAGTTTTATAAACAGCTCTTTTACTCCTTGTTCCTATTTTAGCAGGCCAACCATCACTTCACTGATATCCCAGAGTTTTCTTGCAACAGATTCATCCAAAGCTTTGGGCAATAATTCTTCCTCTTTACAATCCCCAAAGTATCTTCCTGACACTCCTTCTACTTCAGGTGAAGAGGCCAAATAAATGGAAGTCTGGGCACCTTCTACTGGAGTTTTGAAAAAAGCCCATGACACCAAATTGAACAGTGGTCTGACCAACAGTGGAATGTGTATGTGCCTCCCCAGATTTGTCCGTACAATACCAGGATGCAACACATTGACGGTGACATTTGTGCCTTCTAAGCGGCGGGCTAGTTCCCTGGTAAAAAGAATGTTAGCCAGTTTGCTCCGGCTATAACAAAAGCTTTTATTATAGCTTTGTTCACTGTTCAAGTCATCAAAGTTGATGTCTCCATATTTATAAAGTTTGGAAGAAACTACCACAATCCTGCTGGGAGCTGAACTTTTGAGGAGTCCAAGGAGAAGATTGGTGAGTAGAAAGTGCCCCAGATGGTTCACTCCGAACTGCATCTCAAACCCATCTTCAGTCTTCATGTAAGGGCACTGGAAGATCCCTGCATTATTGATCAAGACATCCAGCCTAGGCTCTTCCTTTAAATGTCGAAAAGAGAATGGCAGAATTAAGAACACATGCCTTGTATTGCTTTTTCTGTTCATGATAATTACATTTTAATAAAAATGGGAACTTGAGACTAAAAGCATTTAATTTGTTGTTGATCTATCAATCAGATAACTACTTGAAACACTGGCAATTTTGTGTTTTAATTAATGGGGAAAGGGATTCCTCTGCAGGATGTTCCTCAGATAAATACTGATATTCATGATCTTTCATTCAACAGCTCTTTTTTCTCATTTATTAAAATGATATACAGAAAGACATTTATCCACAGTCATCTTCCAATAAAAGATGTAGAAACTAACTGTAAGACTTAGTTTCTGGTTTTATGCTTTTATAACATTTACAAATATATAAACTTTAACATTGCACTAGAAAGTTGACTACGTGATCAGTACCAAGATCTTTCTCAAAACAGAAATACAGTCAATTTGAGGTCAAGGCGCTCCTATAATCCCATATATCTCCCTTTAATTTCAGTTGAACTAGGAAAATATCAATTTGGGAGTTATCAGGTTAATACTGAGATCATATCAAAATTATAATGTGTACCTATGATAAAATGTTTAAAAATACTTGCAAACTACTAAAATTCTACTAACAGCTTCTATGAGCTTCCAATAATTGAGAGAAAAATAGAAAAAAAAAAACCAGATGCACAAGCTTGATAGGAGCCTGGCTTTGTGATTGTCACATGTCACCACATCTAATTCCAACAACTCTATAAGCAAATGAAGCTCACAGGCTAGGTGACTTAACCAGTATCAGAGCTCCTAAGTAGCAAAATAAGATCAGATCTGAAGATTAAGTCTTTGGCACCAAGGCCTATTTTCTTAATTAGTAAGCTGGCATGGTTTTCTAATTGGGATTTTCGAAACAGCTAGAGAGGCAATGAAAGCTAGACAGACCATATGCAGTAGAAAACAGATAAGCATAGTTTATTCCCAGAGCTACTAGTTATCAACACCAAAGGAAACTTATGGTTGCTTTATTCTGTAGTTCTCTCAGGGGAAATGGCACCATGGGGGTGGAACAACTTCAAGTCATTTTCTTAAAACTGAAACAAGCAATAGAAAAGGTCAGAAATGCAAACAACACTGGAGAGAACATCATGAATAAATCAAGATTCATAATGAATAATCAAAGATTAAGAAAAAAATTAAATAGGTAATGTAAAAATATCCAGCGTAAAGGGGACTCTAATTTAGGAGATCTGTATCATCAACATTTTATACTTTGAACATATGCTTTTGTATCTTTCCAAATTAAAGTCCTAAAATTTAGACTGTTCTCATAGGGATGTCTTTTTATTCCTTAAATCATGTAAGATCGTCTTCTCTAGCCTTTTCTTGGTTGTTCTATGTTTCTTTTGATGGACAAAAAAATGCACAACATGTTCCAAGTGTAAAGACACTGTGATGACCCATGATTAATTTGAGGTCAACTTTCAAATTTCACTGGCCCTTCTGCCAACTATAAGTGAAAAGAAAAATGTGTTACATTTCACAACTGTTATCAAAGCCCACCTGTCAGAGGATTAACTATTTCTCATTCTGCCCTGTCTGAGCAACTTTGGGTTTTCCAATAGTCAACTTCAAAAAGAAGGCAAGAGTTCACTCATGGGGGAAAGAAAGGAGTATTCTTTTCCACAAATCCTTTGGAAGAGTTTCCTGAATTAATCATTTGTTAGCCAGCATTCTTTGCTGGGCTTGTGTCATTTTAAAATTTTATCATTTACTATTTTTTAAATTCTAGGAGATAAATGAAATAAATACCAAGAATACCAACCTGTGGGAAATCTAAATTTCCATTTTTTTTCCCCTTCTAATTATAGTCACTTAACTTCAGAGCCAGGCAGGAACTGAAATACTTAGAAGCAAGGACAACTTAGTTATCTCTTTGTGTCCTCATTTTTTAATTAGTTCTGCCTCAACTGCCAAAGAAGCACACCCAGTCCAAACTATATTTTAAAGAGGAACAGAAAGACCCACTTTTAATGCTTCCAAAATCTCACTGATGAGTATTATTTCTTAACCTGTGTTACACAATAATTAAATACTAGCAGTAAACAAAAAACCAACTCTCTAGTTCTGCAACAGCTCCCAAACTGTGGCCTACAGCGTTTAGCAAACTCTCAGGGTGTTGTGGAATATTTTAAATTTTCGAGGGAAACACAGTGATACTTGCTCAATACCTCAAAAACTACTAGCTCCAGGTGGTTCACAGCTTGAACATTACATTGTGCTATATTCCTTTCAATGACATTATTTCTTTGTGGAGCTGACTTTTAAGCAGCTGTTAGCAGTTGCTGTAATAAAAACAAGAACAATGCTAAAAATCTACCTAGAACAGGAAATGAGGGTGGCAGTGTCCAATCTGATTCCAAGGTTTCAGACACTGGTGTAATGACCAACAGGGATACATTTCCCATTAGTAGTTATGGCTGTTTAAGAATAAAATAAAGATATTATTTTTTCTTTCAATTATATGCTATCTTCTCAAATAGCTACTAAGTTGTTAGGACATAACTACTTATTAGGTTGTGTCAAAGGAAAATAAATCTCAGAACCCAAAATCACTAAGTCAAAGGTTAAAGTCAAGCTGGGAACTGCCTCAGACAAACCTGCCTCCCATTTTATTCCTAAATAAGACAGCTACAAAGAAAAAGAAGCTACATACCACCCTCACGATTTGCCCACATGGGCCTTAAGATCTTTACCCTAAAACAGTTCTGTTGAATTTCACCCTGGCAATGTATTAATAAATTGATAGCTCATCTTCACAAGTGCCAAACAAAAGACAGAACACTAAAGTCATCCTTCTGCTCACCTGAGACAAATGCTTATCTGATTGCTGCCTCTGCCCTATTGTTTATGTGAAAATGCAGACTCACTGAGCCAGTCTAAGACAAAAGTGATTATTCCTCTATCCCTCCTGCACATGTAAATTGTACATTCAGTGAAAGGCTAATCAAAGACCCAAAAGAAGGCAACCTTTTGTCTCCCATCCACCTATGACCTGGAAGCCCCCACTTCGAGTTGTCTCACTTTTCCAGGAGAACCAATGTATATCTTACACATTTGATTGATGTCTCATGTCTCCCTAAAATGTATAAAACCAAGCTGTGCCCCGACCACCTTGGGCACATGTCCTCAGGACCTCCTGAGGTTCTGCCACGGATGCATCCTTAACCTTGGCAAAATAAACTTTCTAAATTTATTGAGACCTATATCAGATACTTTTGGTTTTACAGTTGTTTGGACTTAACTACGTAACAAATGAACTGGGAAATATTTCTGGGCTAACGGCATCATGAAAAAATTACTGAGAAAATTTGGGAACCTGTTCTATAGACTCAAGAGACTCCATGTCATATAGGCACCTTTCTTGTCCCAGCTAATTTTAAATTTCACTCTTCTGAACAAATGCCCTCTGAGTGCCAGTTATCCCTGCAAGAAACCCTTCTACCTCAGTCTCAGCAGAAAACATCCACTTATGTGGAAATACTTACCATTTGCACAAAGAAATCCTCACACCTCACTGCCAGGCAGCAGGAGGAAAGAACAGGGGTTAAAAGCAAGTGTTCTGCAGACAGACTACAAGCAAGCTGCTTAGCCTTCCTATGCCTCAGTTTCCTTGCGTTGTAAACTGGGGATAATAATGCCTACTCCACAGGGTTACCGTGTAGCTTCAATGACAAGTTATAGGCAAGGACACTTCATTTTCATTTAAAACAAAAAGGAAAATCTGAAATGCTTGGCACAACTCCTGGCACACAGATCTTCAATAAATGCTGGGTATTATTTTTACTCCTGTCCCTGTATGGAGCATGACCACTGGGTTCCAAGCTCTATTCTACTTGGAAATCAGGCCACAGTCCCGTTAAGGATGGTGCTGAGTTTACTGGTGGCAGCGAGCTAGCGCCCTACCCCAGCAGAAAAGGAGCAGAGGCCGCGGGAGGGAGAACTTTTTTTTAAAGGACTGATCTGAGGTCCTTGGCTAGCAACTTCCCCCAGTGCTCTGGGGTTCTGAAGACACAGCTCGGTGCAAATTCACTTCTGACACAGGAGAAACAATTCAGAGGCCATGGATCTACTCCAGGACGGTCCTCATATAACGAAATGAAATGTTCAGAAACTGGTTTACTTTTCTCTTGGGCCCATTTCTTTCTCGACATCCTTAGAGGACAGAAGGCAGCCCTCCCAGTTAATCTTTCCTTCTCAACCTTGCAGCTTCCCGGCCACCTCTACGTGGCTTTTTGGACTCCTCTCACCCTCAGCGGTTCCCAAGGTGACACCTTGAACCCCAGGGCTGTACCTCGAGGCTCCGCCCCAGCCCGCAGTCCCCTCCCACCCCGTGCCCACCCAGGCTCTCCCCACCAGCCCAGGCCCTCCCCACCAGCCCGGCCCCCCGAGGCCCACACCTGGAGCATTTCCTGGCAGAAGGCGCGCACCGAGCGCAGCGAGGCGAGGTCCAGCTCCCGGACTATGAGTTCGCCCGCCCCGCCGACGCCGGGCTCTGGGCCGCACTCCGCGGCCTGGCGGAGCTCGCGACGGAGCTGACCCGCCGCCTCCTCCGCGCGCGCGCGGTCCCGGCAGCCCATGATCACGCGCGCCCCCAGGCGCACCAGCTCCGCGGCCGTAGCGCGGCCCAGGCCGCTGTTTGCCCCGGTGATCAGCACAGTCTTCCCGTGCATGAGGCCGGGGTCCCCGCCTCCGCGCTGCCGCTGGACCCCGGACCCCGCGAACCGCCGGGCCGCCAGCCACAGAGCCCCGCCCAGAGCGGCCAGTATTGCCGCCGCAGTGGCCACTGCCATCGTCGGGCCCGAGGGCCCACCGGTCCCTCCACGGGAGTTCCGAAGCCGCCGCCTT
Organism: Macaca fascicularis; assembly: GCF_037993035.2. Taxonomy (NCBI): domain Eukaryota; kingdom Metazoa; phylum Chordata; class Mammalia; order Primates; family Cercopithecidae; genus Macaca; species Macaca fascicularis. The sequence goes on along the minus strand of NC_088387.1, from coordinate 103,712,647 downwards.
ACCGGAACCCAGGAGACACCTGTACGCGGAGAACTCTGGGGCGCGGCGGGTCGGCCCCTGACGGTGTGCGTGGGGCATCCTGGGACTTGTAGTTTCCCTCTGGGGGCGCCTGATTGGTTGGGAGAGTTCAGCGCCCCGGGTCCTGCGACGTCCGTGAAACCTGCTCCCAGCTTAATGATGGAGGCTGGGCACCCAGCACAGTGTTCAGGCTGCTGGGGTTCATACGTATTGAAATCCCAGAGTTGGGGCGCACTTCCCCGTGGGAATGCCTGATGAGTACTTTGAGTTACAGATCTCTGTAGAGGCCCTGTTACAAATGCCACTCCTCAGGGCATTTCGTGTGTTTTCCTTTGAGGGCTCCTGGGACTTGTAAATTCAGTTCAACTCACCAGTCTGGGGAATGGGCCCTGACAAGCTGAAGTCTGAGGTAGGACTGTTTTTCATAGATGAGACAAAGAATTAAGCAACATGAATCAGTTGGAAATAGAATGGGCGAGTAGTTCTCAAACTTAAATGCACATTAGAATCACCTGGAGGACTTGCGGTGGGGGTTCGGGGCAGGGGAATGAAACAAAACGAAAACAAAAAACCAGGGCCCCAGTATTAGGGTTTGTAATTCAATAGGTACAGGATGGGGCCTGATAATTTGCACTTCTAACAAGTTCCCAGGTGCTGCTGCTGCAGATCTGGGAACCACACTTTGAGAACCACTGAACAAGGCATTATGTCACTGGTCCCTACTAAAAAAAAGAAAATCATCTTCAAATGATCTTGACACTGGCAGAGGTACAGTGGGAAAAGGTTGGACTTATTGTAAATATAGGCTTCTGAACAGGCCATTTACAAATGCCTCCCTGCCCTCTCCATAGGACTATTACACACAACGATGGAAGGCAAAGTGCTTGGCTCACTGTAAAATGCCTCATTAATATCAGGGTTAGTGTCACAGGGACCTATCTTCAAGTTACAAATTTCATAGCTGTAGACGAAGCTACTTTTAAAGACTCATTCGTTCATCTGCCTCTCCATCCAATATGTGCCTGGCCTGTTCTCTGTTAGAGCCACAGAGAAATGGGACACCATTTCTGCTCTCAGGGTGCTTACTTTCTGGAACTGTGATCTCCCACTTCCCACCCTCCACCCATTGCAGGTTCTTCACACAAGGAAAAAGAGCCACAGCTTGTATAGTTTGAGACAAACTCCCCAATAATTGTGATAATCCATCTTCCACTCCCTTACATTTGGGAAGGATGTAACATGCAATAGTCAGAATACAAAGAAAAAGGGATGGATTCCAGGAGGTTTCTTATGATTAATGAGAATGGAGCTCAGAGGTGGGAAAGAGCACTCTTACTGTGGATTACACAAGGCACCAGGAACAGGAATCATGAGAGGTGGTCCTACACCACCCTATCCCCAATTTGAAGCTGCTACTCAAACTCAGTGATCCCCCAGCATATCTGTTTCCACTTTATTGTCCTTTCTTCCCATCCACATCTTGCCCATCCATCAAAATTACAGGCTACCTCAAGTCTATTATGACCACTTCCAGCCTATGAAGATCTCTGCTCCCTTCATGTGTGACCCTCACTGGCACTGAAGACAAACAGCCTTCTAGTGTTGACTGTTTGAGTTTGCACATTTGACTTCCTTGACCAGATAGTTAAGGTTTTCAGTTTCCTAGAGGATAGGGTTTTGCCTGCATACCTCTTGTGGTCTTTGCATGGGAGGACACCTACAAAATGGTAGGTACTCAGTAAGTGTCATGTGTCACAACTGATATATTTTGGACTGGTTTACATAAAATTAGGGAGCATCAGAAGATGTGTTTCAGCTGTGGTCTTCTCTCATCTAGAGTCGGGGTAGAATACATATGTCCAGGTGGAGTAGAGATGAAGGTGGAGGTAGAGAGAGCAGCAAAGGGTAGGAGGAAAAGAGGAGGGAGGAATCCTTAGACCTGCGGTGTAACTGCTGTGTAGTTTATGCATGGAACTTAATGAAATGATTAATCTGTACCAGATGGGTCCAAAGGCAATGAAATTAATAACTCTATTTGGAAGGGAGGAAAGAGACCTCATTATAACTTTTGAAGTAAGATTTGAATTTGAATCTAATTAGTCTTAACACTCATTAGCTCCATATCCTTAAACAAGCTATCTAATTAACCTTTTTGAATCTTAGGCTCCTCATTGATAAAAAGGAAGGTAATAATGATACTATGTAACAAACATTTAATTTGATAAGAAAATGAAGTAACATGTGAAAATAACCAGGTCACTGTGCCTAACATATATTTAATGACCAACCAATTTTTGTTGAAAACAAAACAAAAATCACATGAGAATGACAATGAAGGACCAGGATTCTACACTTCATGTCACATTTTGAAGTGGTAGCGTAGGGTCTTTTTTTTTTTTTTTTTTTTTTTTTTTTCCATACAAATATGGATGTGCCAGCCTGCCAGGCCCAAAGCCAGAGACTTCAAATATGAAACTCTGTGGACCAGAGGCATTTAACCCACCAAGTAATTTTCAGAGAACCTTTCTTAAGAGTTTCTGTTTAAGGCTTATCTTAGAAAGTACCCTGGAGGAACAACCAGATGATTTATTTCTAAATGAGCAGTATCAAAATTGTTATGCAGGTAGAGTGAAATTCTCATTTTGCTTTGTTTAAAGGGCTGGCCATAGCAGTCACAGAATACAAAGGTCCAGTTTTCAAGAGTGTACTTAACCATACTCCTTCTACCTTTGAAGACACTATTCTACAATGCTGATGGGTAACAATTCATTGTTATCTACAAACATCCAAAAATGAGCAGTGCTTCATGAAACTAAGTAAGCTTCTAAAACAGTCCTTTAAGCATGCAAATATTCAAGTTCTAAACTTATCTTAAAGAGTCATCATTGTGGCTTACACAGAGATAGGTGCAATGACATTCAACAGTATTGGTAGTTCAAAGAGAAGTAGTTTGATGGTAACTTGAGGGTTCAAAAGGTTTTCCAAAAAATCAAGAGGAAATCTTTCCAAAGAAGCTAAGTTTTAAGGTCCAATTTTCTGAAATACCTATCTAATAATCCTAGAGAGTCAAAAGAAGTGGCTTCTGTAATACCAGACTATTACCACTTTATTTCTCCTCCCTGCCCCTAACTACTGAATTTTTTATTAAAGCCATAAGCTGCCATGGAACCTAACTTCTGTGCCCCTTCAATGTGGAACATGTGGTCATCAAAGAAGATATGGGGCCGGATCTTCACCAAGATGGGACTTTTGGGGGCTCCAGCAAGGAAAAGAGCTTCGTCTATCTCTAGACCCCACCGTCGAAGGGTCTTCAGCACACGGGCGCCTGAACTGGCTGCACTCCTAGCTGTAACCAGGTAGGTCCTGATAGGACAAAGTAACCGTTCATTTTTGGCATAGAACTTCTTTTGCAGTCTGCCTAAATCTTCCAGAAAGCCTTTCAGGGGACCCTGTAAAAGGAACATATATCACAGCTGTGATACAGTGAGCCAAAGAAAGTGAATGCTAAAAAGCAGAGACCCATAAGATACAATACAAAGGATATAATACAGCATGACATGCAGTGTTATGAAGCTGATGGCAAAAGGCTAAAATTCGATAGGAATTTATGTGAATATGTTGTCTGATATGGAACCATCCTTGCATCCCTGGAATGTGCCTAAAATGACCATATGATTTAACATGTAAACCTATATACTTTAAATATGAAAGAATGTTCAATAAATAATTAAGCCAGGACAACAGACATAAACTATCCATGGTAAGCTGGAATAGCGGGTCACTCTAAATAAACTCTAATTAGTTACCAAAGCACTACTCTTTTAATTTGCTTTTTGTGAATGTGCATTTTAACTTTATAAAGTATATGCTTTTGTCTTTTTTTTTTTTTTTTTTTTGAGGCGGAGTCTCGCTCTGTCGCCCAGGCTGGAGTGCAGTGGCCGGATCTCAGCTCACTGCAAGCTCCGCCTCCCGGGTTCCCGCCATTCTCCTGCCTCAGCCTCCCGAGTAGCTGGGACTACAGGCGCCGCCACCACGCCCGGCTAATTTTTTTTGTATTTTTAGTGGAGACGGGGTTTCACTGTGTTAGCCAGGATGGTCTCGATCTCCTGACCTCGTGATCCGCCCGTCTCGGCCTCCCAAAGTGCTGGGATTACAGGCTTGAGCCACCGCGCCCGGCCTAGCTTAATGCTGTTTGACTTGAATCTAACTGTGTCTTTCATTTTTAACCTTTCCAAACACTTAGTTTTAGTATCTCTTGCGTAGAGCCTAGAATTGGATTTTGCTACGTGATACAACCTGAAAATCTTATTTTTTAAAACAATAGTTGTTTTTGTTCATTTACATTTATTTATATTACAAATATACTTGAGATTGTTTCTGTCTTGTGGTTTTTATTGCATTTTCCATGTTTTAAAGATTTTAAAGGATTGTTCAATAATCTGTGTCTTTCTTCTTTGTAGTTGTATATGGGTGGTTCTTCTGACATTTAAGAAGGTTTACATTATTTCCTTCTATAAATTACCTTTACAACTATAACCTTTTATAGTACCCTCAGTCCTCATTTTTAAAAAGAATCCCAGATCTATTATTCTTCATAATGAGAAATAATGAAAGCAGGGTGTTTCTTCAATGTGTCTGTAGTCCTCTATTTCTTCTCCACCATCTAATTTTGGTCATTTTTTTACTTTTCCTTGGTGTTTATTTACTTTTGCATTATTACATTTTGTTTTATTTCTATTTATCAAGTTTACATTTCATCCTTTGATTGGCTATTGTAACTGAAAATTCCAGCATACTTCTTCTGTAGACCTTCTTTCCCCATATTTTTCCATTTTTTGTTAGTTATATAATTTGTACATCATACAAATTTGTTCTTTTGTACAGTTGTTTTAGTTCGAATTCTATGGTTAACTATATTATATGAATGTTTGTGCCTTTGTGCTTCTAGTCCTCCACGTGTTGGCCAAAATTTGTCCTGTAGTACTAATTTTCTCAAAAACATCTTATGGTAATAATCCCTGAGAATATGGTATATTCTCAACTGTATATCTGTTTCCTCTGTCCTTGAGTAAACTTTTGGCTGGATATAGAATACATGATTTATATATAAGATTCTCCACAAGATCTTATAAGTAGTGCTCCACTGTCTTTTGCTTTTGAATGCTGCTCTTGAGAAGTTTGAGGGCCTCTTGTTTCCCATCCCACCTCTTCCACCACTTATATGAGTAGGCAGCCCAAATAATTATTTCTTCATTTTGAAGCCCAATAATTTCACTAGGCCTCTCAGTGATGGTCATTTTGATTCTATACCTCTATCACACAATATGGGCTTTTAATATTTAATATTTTAATCATTTAATATATAAATATCTTTTGATAATTTATCAGTTTTTAATTTATATTTTTACGTTAATTTGCATCTTTATATTTAACATCAATTCCCCTCCCAACATGATTTTAAAGTTCTTCTTCAGGGATTCTACTTAGGCATATGCTGGGTCTTCTTTACCTGTTATCTATTTCTGTCATTTTTCTATATGTAATTGTGTTTTTAATCTGTACCAGATGGGTAATATCTCTATTAGAAGGGAGGAAAGATTTACAGCATTCTATAACTTTCACATTTTATCATCTCTTCCTTGATTATTGCATTTTTACTTTATGATCTTGCTTTAAGTCTTTAAAAGTCATGGCAAATGTTTAGTCATAATTATCTGTATTATGTCAACTTTTTCTTGTAAGAGCTCTTTATCTGTTATTAGATTTTGTTCTTTTTTAATCTGCCTTTTTCTCATAGTATCTTTGAATGTATTCAATGTCAGTTCTCTTTTTATTATTACTTGTACTGAAGTAGACTGGTTTTTCTTGGGACAATTGGTGGGTTTCTAGGGGAAGGTCAATGGGAATATTTGGAGACTGACTTGTTTTCATGATTCAAAGGCTCCCTTCTTTGCTGTCATGGAAACAAACTGTTTTCTGTAAACACGACTTATTGTGTAACCATTTACTTAAATTTTCTTTAAGGCTGTATATCTTAGGAAAAAACAAGTAAATATACTTTCTCATGGTAAGAGGCCAAACATATAGGTGAAAAAACTGGGACTGTTTTTTTGACAAGAGCAGCAAACTCATAGTGACTGTTGGCAGGAGCCACCATCATTGCAGTTAGTCTTTAAAACACAGAGGGGCACAGTTTCCCTTGCTGTTTTTGGATGATTTCCAAATGGAAGAAACAGAGAATGCTGAGTTTATATCACCATATTCAAATCAAGTATCCATCTCATTCTCTTTTACTTCTATTTTGGGGTATGTTTTGTAATTTATATATTTGCACAGTAGTACAGCATATAATTTATCAATAAAAATATAAAATTACTAGGGAAACTTAGAAAAAGCAAATACTAGGGAAAGACTGTTACTCCAACCCTTATAACGAGAAAACTCCAATCTAAAAAGTAACTTTTCTTGAGCCCATCAAAGAGCTGAGATTGTAGGGTAACCAACTAGCATGAAAACTAGGGAAAAACAGGCATCTTCAAGAAGATGTGGAGTGCAAGAACTGTGTACTTTTGGTAGAGAGTTGAAAAAAGTTATACCAGATTCCATACAAGCAAGTACAAGCAATTCAAGTAATTTAAAAAAGACATTGAGAAAGAACTAGGGTGCACCAATGAGACAGCATAGAAGCCCTGGGATCCACAGGCACGAGAAGTACACACTCTCTTTTAGGCTTTTCTCCATGGACTTCACTAGATGCTGATGACAAAGACTGCAGGCAGTAGGGTGATAGAATAAAGCCATCCTTGATGGTACAGGTGTGGAGGAGGGGAGCAGCTGCCACTGGGGGCAAAGACTAAAACTCCCCCAGTTGCTTATACCCTCAGAAACAAAGAGCTTAGACTGCTAGAAGGGCTTCGAACACTGTTATCCTCCACGGCATGAGTAAAGATCCACTGTTACAGAAGAAAACATTCTAACTTTGGGAGGATAAGAGACTATCAAGGATCGGTACCATTAGATATTGGCTATCACTGGGGCATGGCAAGATCCAGGAGAATGTTCATCCCTAAGCCCTAGGAAGATAGAAGAAATAGCTGGGAAGGGGTAAGAACGAGGAGACCTCCTCTGCAGCAGACACACAGGGAAGGCCTACTGCTGAAAGTCGACTAGAAATCTGGAGAAAAACCCTCTGGCAAAGTTGATACCAGACAAGCTTGGATCTTGTGGTGCCATGAAGATAACCATAGCAACCACAAAATCTAAAACAAGTTTAACACCTGATTTGATTGATTCAATCTATCACAATAATTGCTAGTCCTACAGTAAAACAGAACAAAACAAAATGAACAATCTACTTTCAGGAGAAATTAAAAGAACTAGACTTATGACCCAGATATCACAAATATAACAGAGGGAATTGAAAATAACTGTGATTAATATATTTAAATGTCTGCTTTAAAGGTGGATACCATACATGAGTAGACTAGCAATTTTGGCAATTTTGGCAAAGAGATTGAAATGATAAGAGAGTTGAATGGAACTATATAAAGAGTGCCTGGCCGGGCGCGGTGGCTCAAGCCTGTAATCCCAGCACTTTGGGAGGCCGAGACGGGCGGATCACGAGGTCAGGAGATAGAGACCATCCTGGCTAACACCGTGAAACCCCGTCTCTACTAAAAAATACAAAAAACTAGCCGGGCGAGGTGGCGGGCGCCTGTAGTCCCAGCTACTCGGGAGGCTGAGGCAGGAGAATGGCGTAAACCCGGGAGGCGGAGCTTGCAGTGAGCCGAGATCGCGCCACTGCACTCCAGCCTGGGTGACAGAGCCAGACTCCGTCTCAAAAAAAAAAAAAAAAAAAAAAAAGAGTGCCTAATGGATGTATCAGTAGACTCAACACAGCTAAAGAAAGAATGAGTGAACTTGAAGACAAGTCGATAGAAATTGCCCAAACTGAAAAGAGAGAAAGAGAAAAAGAAAGAGTGGGGAAAAAAATCCAGAGTATTGAAATGCTGTGGGACACACACACACACACACACACACACACACACACACACTCTTACACTCCTCTCTCATATTCAAGCCAAAGGAAATATAGACAATTATGAAGGCAGTCAGAGAAAAATAGACACATTACATACTAAAGACTAAAGATACAAAATTCATAACATTTGTCGTCAGAATCTATACAAATGAGAAGACAATGGAAAAGCATCTTTAAGGTGCTGGAAGAAAAACATAGTAAGCCCAGAATATTACATTCAGTAAAAATAAAATATGGTTTTAAAAAATAAATAAGGTTAAGACTTTTTAGGCAAAGAAAAACAGATTCAGTACCAGTAGATTTGTACTACATGAAATGTTAAAGAAAACAAAATAAAACAAAAGATCTCCTGGCAGAAGGAATATGATAACAGAGAAAAACCTGATCTACACAAAGAAAGGAAGCTCTCTGAAAATGATTAAAAGGAATTCGAATATGAAATACATATTTTGCCTCATCCTTATTTAGTAGAAGGTATTTAATTACCAAAAACAGAAATAGTAGTGGAAAAGAAAAATAAGTGTTGCAGTCCCCAAGTCACTAAGCTAAACGGAAAAGTTAAGCCTGGAACAGCTCAGAGACGATCTGCCTTCCATTCTATTCAAAGTCACTGCTATGCTCACTGAGATAACTACATATAGGATTGCCTTCTTTGGAGGGGCTAATCAGAAACTCAAACCTGCCTGGAGTCCTCCCTTTCCAGACCAAACCAATGTTCATATTACATATGTTGATTAATAAGTATCTCATGTCTCCCTAAAATGGATAAAACCAAACTGTGCTCTAACCATATTGGGCACATGTCATCAGATCCTCCTGAGGCTGTGTCATGCGTGCGTATCCTCAACCTTGGCAAAATAAACTTTCTAAATTTACTGAGACCTGTTTCACATTTTCAGCGTTCACAGTAGCAAAGTATAGAGAGTTTATAGCATAGATAAAATAAAAATATACGACAACTGTAGCACAAAACAGGAGAGGGAGAGTTTGGCAGTTCATTGTTGCAAGGTTCTTACGGCACATATGATGTTATAGAGTATAACATTGTTTGACGATACATGGTGATTACTTAAAGTTGCATATTGTAAACACTAGAGTAACTAATAGAAATTTTAAATCAGTCATAAGCCAATAGTGGAGATAAAATAGCATGTAAAAACACACAGTAAATTCTTAAGTAAATAGGGGAAAAAAGAAAAGGAAAAGGAAACTAAGAATGGTTGGAACACAGAGAAAGCATAGGAAGATAGTAGATTTTAATCCAACCAAAGCTATGATCATGTTAAATTTAAACATCCTAAAAATAGCAATTAAAACACAGGGATTGCCAGATTGTATAAATAGCAGTACCAACTGTAATATCTATAAGAAAAATAAGTTAAATATAAACAAAATTTAAATATAAAGGCATAGATAAAAGTATAGAAAGATCATATCATACAAACATTAACCCCCCCAAAAAGCTGGAATGATTATATGAGTATCAGATGAATATTACATAATTATGTATTATATAATATACATATCTTAATATAATCATATCTTAAATATATACATATCTTAAAATACTAATCTTAATTAATACCTTATTAATATTATGTATTATATATAAATTATATTATGTATTATATAATATACATAATATAATTAAGGTATTAATTAAGATTAGTATTTTAATCTAATTAAGGTATTAATTAGATTAAAGGTATTAATTAAGATTAAGACAATATAATAATCCTAAATATGTGGACACCTAAAATCAAAGATGCAAAATACACTGATGTAAAACTGATAAAATTGAAAGGATAAATAGATAAGTTCTCAAATATATTTGGAGATTTCAACACTGCCTTCTCAATAGTAGGTAAAACAAATAGACAGAAAATTACTGACAATATAAAAAACCCAAGCAATATTACCTGAATTAATTTACATAATCTAATTGACATTTATAGAATATTTCATGACAACAGAATATTCTTTTCAAATACACATGACATATTCATCAAGATAGACCATATTCTGGGCATAAAACATACCGCAATAAATTTAAATAATTGAGATACAAAATATATTTTCTAATTACAACACAAAAGAGTTAAGCTTTGTTTCAACGATAGAAAGATATCTGAATAAACTCCAAATATATGATAATTAAATAACCTACTTCTAAGTGACCTGTGGGTCAAAGAGGAAATCACAGAGAAATTTTAAAAATATATTTTGAATTAAATAAAAAAAAAAACCATCATCTATCAAAATTTGTGGGATGCAACTACAGCAGTGTTTAGAGGAACATTTATAGCATTAAGTGCTTATATTAGAAGAGAGGTTTCAAATGAACAATCTCAGCTTCCACATTTAAAAACTTAGGAACAGCTGGCTCAGGAAAATTGATTAACCTCTGGCCAAACTGACCAAGGAAAACAACAACAAAAAAGAAAAGACACAAATTACTAGTATCAGAAATAAAAGTGGGGACACATCACTAAGGATCCTACAAATATTAAAAACATATTAGTAAAACACTGTAAAAGTTTATGTCCATAAATTCAGTCATTTAAATGAACAAATTCCTTGAAAAACATAAGCTCATAAACAGAGAGAAGAAAAGAATGAGAAAAGGAAGAAAAAGATAAATGGAAGTTCTATAGCTACCAAAATAATTGAATCAGTAGTTAAAAGCCTTCCAACAAAGAAAAAAGTTCAGGCCCAGATGGCTTCTTTGAAAAATTCTACCAAACATTTTAAATAGTTTGTATCACATTTTATGAAGGTAGTACTACCCTGTTACTAAAGTCAGATTAAGGTGTTACAAGAGAATAAAACTGTAGAGGATGAACATGAAGACATAAATGAATAAATAATACAAAATATTAACAAATTGGATTCAGCGATATATGAAAAGGATAATACCACATGACCAACTTGAATTAATACCAACAACGCAAAGCTGCCTCAGCTTTTACAAATCCATTAATGTAATTTACACCTCAACAGACTAAAGGAGAGAAACCACATGATTTTTCTCAATAGATGCAAATCAGGCATAGTCAAAATTCAACCTTCATTTATTATAAAAACTCTCAAAAAACTAGAAAGAGAAGGTAACTCCCTCAACCTGAAAAAAAGGCATCTAGAAAAGACCTATGGATAACAGTTAAGAGTGAAAGACTGATGTCCCCCTAAGATCTGGGTATGTGGCAAGGGTGTCCACCCTCATCACTGTTCTGAACATTGTACTGGATGTACTAGCAAGGTAAAAAGTCAAGAATGATAAATAACAGATATACAGCATGGAAACACAGAAATAAAACTGTCTTTAGTCACAGTCAACATTATTGTTGACTTAGAAAATCTCAATCTACAAAATTGTTGTGAGAACTAACAAGGAAATTGAACAAGGTTGCAGAATACAAAAACCAATTGTGATTCTATGTATTAGCAATAAATAATTGGATAGTAAGGATTTTAAAAGTACCATTTATGATAGTACCAAAATATTACAAAATGCATAGGTATAAATAAAAAAAATGCAATATCTGTGTGCTGAAACCTACAAAAGACTAAAAAAAAAAAAATTAAATGTTCTAAATAAATGAGGAGAGGAGAAATACCATGTCCATGGAAAGAAAGACTCAATATTATTAAGATATCTATTATCCCAAGCTCTAGCTATAAATAAAACAAAAATAAAAATAAAAATTCTCACAAAATTTTTCCCCCAGAAATAGATACACTTCTTAAATCTATATGAAAGTGCAAGGGAATCAGACTGTACTCTCTCTCTCTCTCTCTCTCTCTATATATATATATATATATATATTTTGTTGTTGTTGTTGTTGTTTTTTTTTAATTTTAACAAAGTTGAAGTACTCACACCACCTGGTCCTAAGAACTATTGTAGCCAGGCGCAGTGGCTCAGGCCTGTAATCCCAGCAGTTTGGGCAGCTGAGGTGGGTGTATCACAAGGTCAGGAGTTCGAGACCAGCCTGGCCAATATGGTATTTTAGTCTCTACTAAAAATACGAAAAATTAACTGGGTGTGGTGGTAGGCGCCTGTAGTAGTCCCAGCTACTCAGGAGGCTGAGGCAGGAGAATGTCTTGAACCCGGGAGGCAAAGGTTGCAGTGAGCTGAGATCACGCCATTGCACTCCAGACTGGGCGACAGAGCGAAGACTCCGTCAAAAAACAAACAAACAAAAAAAACTACTATAAAACTACAATAATCAAGACAATGTAATATTGATAAAAGGATGAATATCTATATTAAAGGAACAAGACAGAAAGTCACCATTTTCAACAAATAATGCTTGAACAATTAAGATATCCAGGAAATTAGAATAAGCAGGAAAAATGAACCACAACTTGTACTTTGCACAAATACCATATTGACTCACAAGAGACCGTAATCCTAAATTAAAAGCCTAAAACCATAAAATTTATATATAAAAAGTCAGGAGATAATCATTGTGGCCTTGGATTAGGCAAAGATTTCTTATATATGATATTAAAAGTGCAATTTCTAAGAGAAAAAACTGATAAATCTGACTTCATCAAAATTATAAGTTTCTGCTCACTGAAAAGCACTGAAAGATGTTAGAAGAATGAAAAACAAGCACAGGCTGAGAGAAAATATTTGTAAAACACATGCCTGATAAAGGATGAGTATCCAGAACATATGAGGAACTCTCAGAAGTCGATAACAAACCAAAAACCCAATAAAATGAGGAAAAGATTTGAACAGGTACTTCACCAAAGAAGATACATGATGGAAAAAAGCACCTGATAAGATGCTCAGTAACGTTGGTCATTAAAGAAATGCAAGCTAAAACTACAATGAGTTTTTTTTTTTTTTTTATAAACACGAAAATTGCTTAAATAAAGAAAGAAAAGAAAAATACTCAATACTACCAAATGCCAGCAACAATGCAAAGCAACAAAATCATGCATTGCTTTTAGGAATGCAAAATGTTATGGTCATTTGGGAAAATAATTTGACTGTATCTCATCAAATAATGATACAGTATACTACTTATCACATGACCTAGCAATTCCACTTCTAGGTATTTAAAAATGAAATGAAATCTTATATTTACACAGAAATTTGTATTCAAATGTTTAAAAGTAGCTTCATTTATAAATGTCAAAGACTAGAAATGACCTACTCCTTCAACAGGTAAAAGAATAAAGAAAACATGGTACATCCACAGAATAGAATACTACTCAGCAATAAAAAGGAGCCAAGTACTGATACATGCAATGACATGCATTATGCTATAATAAATAAAACAAGTCAGATTGCGTCCCATATGATTCCATTTATGTGACACCTGGAAAAGGCAAAACTATAGAAATAGAAATCAGATGAGTAGTGGTTGATGGGGTCTGGAGATAGGGTACTAGGATGACTACAAAGGGACATGAGGGAATTTAGTGATTTAATGAAACGGTTGAGTATGTATTTTTATGTTAGTGGTTATTTCACAATTATATATATTTGTTAAAACTCTTAAAACTATCCACTTAAAATTATAAATTTTACTCTATATAAATATACCTCAAAAATTCTGATACACACACACACATACACACACACACTTAGAGACCATTATCCCAGAACGGTGAGACAAGAGATAGGGATCAAATCAGGAGATATCAGTTACTTGTCACTGTACTACATTGGAGATTGGAGGCTCATAAACTACATTCAGACTTGTTCAATTAATCCTCTCCAGCTGTCCCATTTGCTGGTGACTTTCAGACCTCTTCCATTTGACAAAATTAAGATATTGTCATGACCAAACCACCACCCTACTAGCAACATACTTGAATGTCTTCAGTAGGAGTTGTACCTCACAGATTCTTTCTCATCAATGGAACACCCAGCAAAGCCTTCTGGCCTTTATGGAAAATCACCTTTTTTTATGTAAAAAATGGCATGGTTTTTAAACTGGCAGAAGTACTGCATAATAAAGGAAAGCATGAAATTTGTTGGGTATTCCTGCAATAAGTAGAGTTGGGATTCACAATTTTAATTGTTTAATGGGAGAAAAAGGCCATTTAAGGAGCAAAAATAAGTGAGAATACATAAAACTAGGAAGTTTCTGCAAAGCAAAGGAAACAGAGTGAAAAGGCAACCTATGGAATGGGAGAAAATATTTGCAAACTATACATCTGATAAGGGTTAATTTCCAAAATATACAAAGAATTCTTACAACTCAACAGCAAAATAAAAACAAATTAAGCTGGTTAAAAATGGGCAAAGGACTTGAATAGACATTTCTCTAAAGAACACATACAAATGTCAATGGGTATATGAAAAGGTACTCAACACATTAATCATCAGAGAAATCCAAATAAAAACCACGATCAAATATCAAATTTTACTAGTCAAGATGGCTATTATAGAAGACAAAACAAAACAAAGATACCAAATGGTGGGGGAGTATGTAGAGAATGTGGAACCCTTATACACTGTGGGCAGAAATGTAAAATTGTGTAGCCGCTGTGGAAAACAGAATGGAAATTTTTCAGAAAAAACTAAAACCAGAACAACTGCCAAATGATTCAGTAATCCCACTGTTGAGTATATATCCAAAAGAAATGAAAGCAGGATCTCAAAGAGCTATGTAAACTGCAATGTTTACTACAACATTATTCACAATGGCCAAGATTTGGAAATAACCCAAATGTCATCAGGGGAATGGATAGAGAAAATGTGGGATAAGACACAACATAATATTAATCAGCCTTTAAAAAGAAGGAAATACTACCATTTGTAACAAAATGGATGAGACCTGGAAGACCTGCTAAGATGAATAAATTCTAGAGATCTGCTGTACAATGTAGTGCCTATAGTTAACAATATGGTATTGTACACTTAAAAACTTGTTTAGTGGATAGATCTTATGCTAAGTGTTCTTACCACAAAACAAAAAAATGTTTAAAAGACAAGGAGAAAAGTAAGTTTTTGGGAGCGGTGGATATGTTTATTACCTTATTTGTAGTGATAGTATCATGTGTGTATGTATATGTCCAAATTCATCAAAATGTATACATTAAATATGTGCAACTTTTAAAAATTAAGTGTAACTCAATAAAACTGAAGAAAATAACAAAGTACAACATGAGAAAAGAACTGAAAAATGTAAAATTTAAAAGAAATTTAGATTATTTACTTCAGATGAGAAAATACTACTTTAACATTTGTCTGGAAGCAATGCTTTCTTTGAAGTGTTTTTGTTTAAGTGTTCTTTTTATGGAGGATTTCCACATTTCAATAATGGTGAATGGCTCTGAATTTCAGCAGAGTAGACTGATATAAAATATAACAAAGAATTTTCTTCTCAATAGTAAGCTTTGTTAATACTGAACTTTATAACACTAGGTTAAGGTTTCCAAAGGAGCTATTTAGAAAGAGAGTATGAAGTTGAACACACACACTCATAGTTTAAATATTGCTTGCTTTAATGAGAGGTGACAAAGTAGAAAAACTTTTCAACTTTCAGTTAGTCTATTCATACTTTTATAAATTTATATAAAAATAACAATATTTAAGTTTAACTTAAGTTCAGGAAGAACTGAGAAAAAGGACAATTAAATTTCTTGGGAAAATTGATAGAATAAAATAAAAGACCTATAAGTTTAGATTCAGATTAAATGACATTTTGATCTCAGATTTCCTTTTGTTCAAAAGTTATAGGTTCTGTTCATTTTCGACCTTGATTTTAACACTTCGGTTCATGGATGGATTGAAAGGTACTCAACAGCACTAATCCAAAAAAATCTAAATATTTAGTTTCAGTTTGATTACATATTCATAATTTGCACTTGTTTGAGGATCATTATTTGATTCAGTTCAAGTTCTTAGTTGTGCATATTTTCTCAATTAAGCAATGCCTTTCTTGAGTTTGAAGTCAAGGACAGAGATTCAACAAATGCTTACTCTAATCTATTGGAAATGACCCTACTATTTTGAGAATTTATTATGTAGTAGTGGCTTATTGATAAGTAGTATTTCCTGTTACTCGCATACTTCTTATTATGGGAAGATCATACAAGCATTTCCAAAAGTATAGATAAAATAAGGTTAAAATTAAAAATAAAGTTATCAGCAGTGAATGCATCAAAGTGAGCAATTCATGGAAGAAAGAAAGAAAGCTCCAAAGATAAGACAGTAAGAAGGAGTGGCCTGCCTAAAATAACTTAAACATTCATCAGAATAGACCAATATTGATATTTATATAGAATAGAAAATAAATAAGTACATAAATAAGTACATAAAAATTAATTAGCACTCATTGAACCTACCTGAGCAAGAGGCTTACTTTCACATAATGTATCATACTGGAAGAATTTGTCCAGCCCATGCTCCTTGGTAAAATGTTCAGACTCATCAGAGAAGAGGACAGCATCCCCATCAAAGGCTACACGGAGCTGGGTGTCACAGTAAGCCATGTCTTTGGCTCCATCAAACATTGTGGCAGAGGCAATACCTGATAGATTATGGAGACTGATTAATACTCTTCTTAGGTCCATGCGTTATAGTTTCTACCATTAAAAAAACAAATTCTTCCAGACCTTATGTTTTCTCTCTAGCTATTACCTGATGGCTCAACTCCTCTTCACAACCAGAGATCTCAGAACAGTTGTCTATGCACTGCCTCTGTTTCTATAGGAATGGGAACATGTAAAATGGATTGTAGGACAATTACTGAGGATGTCCATTTCCAGGAAAGTCAAAGCTCTAAAGGACAGACTTAAGTGTTGCCCCATGTGGAAAAACTTCAGAAGAATATCCAACAAGACCATAAGCCTCATAATCATATGCAAAACTTAATGTAAGTAACCATTAGTGTAAACCTCTTTATTAACTAGAGGAATAAAATCAGACTAATACCTTCTTGTATTGCCTCTTGCACTTTTTCAGAATCTGCAGCAATATACAAGTTGGTAAGATATGCCTTCAAATAGCCAATTGGGTTTTTTCCACCGGTCAGACAGAAGCGGTCAATCAGTAAGCCTATTATCAGACAAGAAAGACTTTGTTATGACAGAGATTAAAGACAAAATGCTGTAAATCCAAGTAAAAGTTACCTTACAGATAACTGAACTTATTTGTAAATTCAACTGGCTTTATTTGTGAACCTAAAGGAAAGTTACCTTAGAAATAAACTTTTATCCCAGCACTTTGGGAGGCCGAGACGGGTGGATCATGAGGTCAGGAGATCGAGACCATCCTGGCTAACACCGTGAAACCCCGTCTCTACTAAAAAATACAAAAAACTAGCCGGGCGAGGTGGCAGGCGCCTGTAGTCCCAGCTACTTGGGAGGCTGAGGCAGGAGAATGGGGTAAACCTGGGAGGCGGAGCTTGCAGTGAGCCGAGATCTGGCCACTGCACTCCAGCCTGGGCGATAGAGTGAGACTCTGTCTCAAAAAAAAAAAAAAGAAATGAACTTTTAAAATCGTCTTATAGCACCAATATTTAAAATTCCTAAACTATTTTATGTAATAGTGGTTGTGTTTGGTACATTATAGTTTATATGCATAGTATATTCACATAGATCATGCCATTTTATTCTCACAAACATACTGAAGGTATTATTATCTTCATTACAGGAAAGGAAAGTTAGACATAAAGACTTAATCTAACACACTGATTTAGATGCATAGAGCAGACTTGAGCCCAAGTGTTTGACTCTTGTCTAGGCTAGAACAGGGTACTTTTTCTTGAACTACAGCCTGCTCACTTACTGTAAAGGTCTATTAAGATGTGGCTCTTGAGATTGTGCTACAGGACTCTAGCATGGCAACAGAGTGAGACTCTGTCTCAAAAAAAAAAAAAAAAAAAAAAAGCTTTATCTCAAAACCATACAATTACATGGAAAATAAACAACCAACCTGCTCCTGAATGACTTTTGGGTAAACAATGAAATGAAGGCAGAAATCAAGAAATTATTTTAAGCTGATGATAATAAAGATACAACATACCAGAATCTCTGGGACATATCTAAAGCACTGTTAAGAGGGGAGTTTATAGCATGAAACACCTTTATCAAAAGATAGAAAGATCGCAAATTAACAACATAACATCACACCTAGAGGAACTAGAAAAAAAAAGAAAGAAAAAAGCTAACCCTAGAGCTAACTGAAGAAAAGAACCATAATCAAAGCTGAACTGAATGAAATTGAGATGTGAAAAAATATACGAAAGATCAACAAAACCAAAAGTTTGTTATTTGAAAGAATCAATAAGATTGATAGACTGCTAGCTAGACTAACAAAGAAAAAAAGAGAGAAAAATCCAAATATACACAATCAGAAATGACACAAGTGACATTACTACCAACCTCACAGAAATAGTAAAAACAAAAACCCCTCAGATTGTTACAAACACCTCTATGCATAGAAACTGGAAAACCTAGAAGAAATAGATAAATTCCTGGAAAAATACAACCTCCAAAGATTGAACTAGGAAGAAACTGAAACCCTAACTGACCAATAACAAGTTTCTAAATTGAATCAGTAATAAACAGCCTATCAACCATAAACAGCCCTGGACCAGATGGATACTCAGCCAAATTTTACCAGACATATAGGAACTGGTATGAATCCTACTGAAACTATTGTAAAAAATTATGGAGGAGAGACTCCTCCCTAATTTATTTTATGAGGTCAACATAACTCTGATACCAAAACCTGGCAGAGACACAGAAAAAAGAAAACTTCAGGCCAATATCCCTGAAGAACACAGATGCAAAATCCTCAACAAAATACTACCAAACCAAATCCAGCAGCACATCAAAAAGCTAATCTACCATGATCAAGTAGGCTTTATTCCTAGGATGCATAGTTGGTTCAACATACACCAATCAATAAATGTGATTCATCCAATAAATAGAACTAAATTAAAAACTATATGATAATCTCAATAGATGCAAAAATGGCTGTCAATAAAATTTAACATCCTTTCATGCTACCCCCCTCCCCCATAAAAGCCTCAACCTTGAAGGAACATACTTCAAAATAATAAAAGCCATCTATGACAAACCCAGAGCCAATATCATACTGAATGGGCAAAAGCTAGAAGAACTGGAATAAGACAAGGATGCCCACTCTCACCATTTGTATTCAACATAGTCCTGAAGTCCTAGCCAGAGCAGTCAGGCAAGAGAATGAAAAAAGACATTCAAATAGAAAGAGAGGAACTCAGATTATCTCTCTTGGAAGATGATATGATTTTTCACCTAGAAAATGCCATAGTTTCTGCCCCAAAGTTCCTACCTCTGATAATAACTTCAGCAGTTTCAGAATACAAAATTAATGTGCAAAATCAGTAGCATTTCTATATACCAACAGTGTTCAAGCTAAAAGCCAAATAAAGAATGCAATCCCATTTGCAATCACCACACACAAAATTAAAATACCTAGGAATACAGCTATCCATGGAGGTGAAAAATCTCTAAAAGGATTACAAAACACTGCTGAAAAAAAATGAAAGACAACACAAACAAATGGAAAAACATCCCATGATCATGAATAGGAAGAATCAATATTGTTAAAATGGCCATACTGCTCAAAGCAATTTACAGATTCAATGCTATTCCTATCAAACTACCAATGACATTTTTCACAGAATTAGAAAACACTATTTGGAAATTCACATGAAATCAAAAAAGGGCTTGAATAGCCACAGCAAACCTTAGCAAAAAGAACAAAGCTGGAGGCATTACATAACCAAGCTTCACACTATACTACAAAGATACAATAACTAAAACAGCATGGTACCAGTACAAAAACAGACACATAGACCAATGGAATGGGTTAGAAAACCCAGAAATAAAGCCACACACCTACAACCATCTGATCTTCAACAAAGTCAAGAAAAACATGCAATGGGGAAAGGACTCTGTATTCAATAAATGGTGCTGGGATAACTGGCTAGCTATATGCCAAAGATTGAAATGGGACCCCTTCTTTTCACCAGATACAAAAATTAACTCGAGATGGATTAAAGACAATGGGCGTCTGAAGTCGAGGCCTGCCCAGGGTCCCTGTGGCCAGCTCTGCCCAGCTGCCGTCAAGGATCTGTCCTTTCTGCCCGTTCCATTCCTAGACCTTGGATGGGTGCTAGTTCATCTCAGCTCCTTAAGTAGGGCTTAAGGGAACCGGACATTTCTAGGCTTCAGCTGTTTGATATTTCTGTTAAACAGACACAGAGACTGTCTGCTTTCATTCTCTCTCCCCTAGCTTCCCCATAAGCATTTCGCACATTTTTATTTGTTTGGAGTAGATAGGACCCAGTCCTCCTCCTCCCCCTTAGGCAGCTGACACATGGTTTGCAAAGTTCTGTCCCCTGCTTGGCATATACCTACTCAGTCAGAGGCCTGCAGGTAGGACAGAGGGCGTGCAGAATGGATCTTGCTTGGTCAGTGCCTTAGTGTGTGACCTCCAGTTAACTCCGTGAGCAAAGTGGGCCAGACATTCTCACCAGAACACTCTACATATCTCCTTGGGGCATGTCCCAAGCCCTCGAGGAAAACCTAGGAAATACCAATCTGGACAGGCTCTGGCAAAGATTTCATGATGAAGACACCAAAAGCAATTGCAACAACAAGAAAAAAATTGACACATGGGAGCTAATTAAAGAGCTTCTGCATAGCAAAAGAAACAATCACCAGAGTAAACAGACAGCCTATAAAATGGAAGAAAATATTTTCAAATTATGCATTTAACAAGGGTCTAAAATCCAGAATTTGTGAGGTATTTAAACAGATTAACAAGCAGAAACAACCTCATTAAAAAATGGGCAAAGGACATGAATAGACACTTCTCAGAAGACATACATGCAGCCAACAAGCATATGAAAAAAATGCTCAACCTCACTAATCATTAGAGAAAATCAAATCAAAACTACAATGAGATTATCATCTCATATCAATCAGAATGGCTACTGTTAAAAATCAAAAACTGACCTGCTGATGAGGTTGTGGTTAAAAAGGAACACTTACGTGCTGCTTTTGGTGGTGTAAAATAGTTCAGCTGGTATGGAAAGCAGGTTGCAGATTTCTCAATGAATTTTAAACAGAATTACCATTTGGCCCAGCAATCCCATTGCTGGGTATATGCCCAAAGGAATATAAATTGTTCTACCATAAGAATATATATATGGCAGGGCATGGTGGCTCACGCCTGTACTCCCAGCAGTTTGGGAGGCTGAGGTGGGCAGATCAACTGGGGTCAGGAGTTTGAGACTGGTCTGATCAACATGGAGAAACCCCACCTCTACTAAAAAAATACAAAATTAGCTGGGCGTGGTGGCACATGCCTGTAATCCCAGCTACTCGGGAGGCTGAGACAGGAGAATCACTTGAACCCGGGAGGCAGAGGTTGCGGTGAGCCGAGATAGTGCCATTGCACTCCAGCCTGGGCAACAAGAGCAAAATTCTGTCTCAAAAACAAACAAACAAACAACAACAACAACAAAAAACCAGAATATATGCACACAAATGTTCATTGCAGGACCATTGACAATAGCAAAGACATGTAATCAACCTAAATGCCCATTGATGATGGACTGGATAAACAAAATGTAGTGCATATATACCGTGGAACACAACCATAACAGAGAATGAGATCATCTTTTTTGCAGCAACATGGATGGAGCTGGAGGCTGTTATCCTAGGTGAATTAATGCAGCAACAGAAAACCAAATACCACATGTTCTCACTTATAAGTGGGAGCTAAACATTGAGTACACATGGACACAAAGAAGGGAGCAATAGACATCAGGGCCTACTTGAGGGTGGAAGGTAGGAGGCAGATGACGATTGAAAAATTACCTATTGGGTAATATGCTTATTACCTAGGTAATGAAGTAATCTCTACACTAAACCCTCATGACATGCAATTTAGTCATATAACAGTGAATTATCATCATTAAACATTAATATAACATCAAATGCTTTTGTAAATCAGTAACTGTTACAAAATAACACTGGCTGTCTGAAAGTGGTTTGTAAAATAGGCACCTTCATATACTATGGGTAAAAGTATACATTGGTACAAGCTGTCTAGAAAGTGATTTGATGATACGCAATATGTATTAAGAGCTTTTAACAGCTTTGTACCTTTTGACCTAAGATTCCTTAGTTTTTTAAAAAGGAATATTCTGAAATTCTGATAAAGATTTCTATAAAAAGGTCTGTTTAGGGTTATTTATAAAAGCAAAACGTTCAACAATGTGACAGTAGTTATATAAAGTATAGGATTATCCAAATGATAGAATATGTACCAATTCAAAGGATTTTTTTTAGATATATGATAAACTGGTAGGTACACATGATATAAAGCAGAATACTGTCTAGTTAGTTGTTTATCATTTGTATGGACCAGGAGAGTCGGTCAGGTCCATTAACTGTCTTGGTGGAAGTATCTGCTTTGGTATTAGAAAATGCTCTCATTTTTTCACTTATGTCAATGTTGGGCATATGTGGCACAAAAGTGTGCTCTACAAATCCCTAAATCATGTGAATTTCATCACCCAGAAATTATTTGGTGACACCGAGACTCCAGAAATGATTAAAGCGTCGTCCCTCTTCTTAAGGAGATCACAGTTCACTGAGGAGCCTGGCATGTAAAACATTTGTTATAATAAAGACCCCGGCAGACAGAGATACGAATTGCTTTCAGTACCCAGAGAAGGAAGTAACTAACTCTTCTGGGTCAAAAGATTTTTATTCCATGAACAAGGCTGCATGAGAAGGTTGTACACAGTTCATCAGCAGAATTAACAGGTAAATAACTGATTTCTTACGCTTCCAGCCTTGATAGGTCAGCGTGGTGAGGGATGGATAGACCTTAATCACCTACTAAATCAATGTTAAATACTAGCTGTTGTTTACTAGGTGATTGTTATATGGCACTCATTTATGTTAAATTTTTATGTTCTCTCTTTTTACTTCATAACACTAAGAAGACTACACTTTTAAAAGGCAAAAATATTTTTAAATGTACTTCAATGATTCCAGCCTTATAGTTAGAATAATATAAAGTAAAACTCATAACTTATATCTTGATTATTTGTAAATATGCCCAATTTAAACGTTATTTTAACTTCACACACCCATTTAGAAAATAGGCCAATTGTGCCTGAAATAATTCAGGTAGTTCCATAATAGGAAAAGTTGGAACTTTCTCTTAAAGTCCCCAACACACTGATAGAAACACTGAAGAGACTAGAATCAATCAAATTTTCCATGTAAATTATTTTATGTGTGGGGAGAGAAAGCAGCCGGGGACAATCAGATTTTAAGAGTGGAAAGGAGAGGTGAAAACCTTTAAACCTTTAACACGAATCTGTGGTGAGCAAGAAGTTTGATCACACAGTAAAAACCTTTCGGTTGACGGCTCCTTGAAGTCAAGTTCAGAAGTGAAAAACATAAAACAGAGAAATATATTGCAGGACCTAGGATTAAGACTTTGAAATTCACACTTGACAAGTTAAGTCCAGAGCTTTGAGCCCAACTCTGTGCTGAAGTTAAAAATGAACATGGCCTCTCTTGTTCTGACATAGGCAAATAAACATTCCTGGCGCAGAAGGGGGTGTCAGTATCAAAGACGCTGCGTTTGGTTAAGCCACAGTTAGCAAAATAACATGGCTTCTCTCTTTCAGAGCAGAGAGCTGTTCTTCCACATGGTATTTATTTTACTTACCATAGTGATTGACGCTGTTTATAAGCCGCACTCCCACTTGGGCATGGTTATTAGTCATCAGTACAATATCAAATAAGTCCTGTTCATCAGGATATAGATCACGGAGTCTAGCATTGACATACTGTAGTGCCTGCAGATTACAAACATGAATGTGTGTAAAGAGGGGCAGGCAAGGTGGTTTTGGGGAGGCCACAGAGGAAGCATCTCATCAGAGTCAAATTCAAGCTCTGAAGAATCTTCTCTGAGAGATTCTGGCTCCTTTAAGGAAGATTTATCCCATGCATTTCTGTATCATCAACCTCTCATTCATAGGAACTCAGTTAATGTTCAGAATACATCAGTAATGTTTGTTGAGAATTGTTTCAACTTTAGGTTCACTAGAATTATCTCTGGGGGACAGGTAGAGAGTAGGGTCAGGCTAATCCTTTTATGCTTTGTCTATGTTTGATTGATTTTTAAAATCTGCTTTTATTGATCATCTAATGATTGTTTTTTAATTTTGAAAAATATGGACTGCTTCATGAATCTGCATGTCATCCTTGCCCAGAGGTCATGCAAATTGTCTCTGTTTTGTTCGAATTTTAGTATATATGCTGTCAAAGATAGTACTTTGTGTATTAACATGTATCTTTAGGTTTGTGGCTCCTGCCCATGCTTTTACTATGACTCATAAGTACATTCTACCAACAACTTGTAGAGGTGTCATTTGTTTTTGTATGGTTATAATGTTATTGTGTAATATTTATATAAGCAGATCAAAGTTGTAAGTGCTATACATTTCAGTGTAAGTTCAGAGAACCTTACCTTTTCTATTAAAATCACACCCCTAAGTGCCAACAGCATCTTTATTTTCTTAATATGCTATGTTTGGGGCCAGAAGAGCTAACGTGAATTTCATTTCACTGTAATATGGCGTTTTATTTCTCCTACTCAGGATTATAAATTCATTATGGCTTCTTAGCACTCCTTCGAGGGAGAGAGGCTTCTGTTACAGGTCTCATGATTAGGACTTCACTTAGGGAAGGCTAACATACCAAATCTAGGGCTGTGGGCTGGAGTTCCTCCACAGTCTGGAAGCCTGTGCGAAATCATAAACTGACCTGGGTCAGCTAGAAGGAGACAAGAATGACAATCGTGGGCTAGGAATGATCTGGGAAATTGAATGCCCTCCCAAGGGTTGGCCTGGGTCCTTCCCTCGCCATCGAGGGTCCTGGCGGACCAAAGACAGCTTGCAGAGTACCTTGACAAAGCGGAACGCCGGACCCGGGGTCAGGATGACATTCTCATTGGTGAGCTGATACTCCATGTACTTTTCCAGACCCTCTTCCTCGTAGATTTTCCTGCCGTCCACCATGTTGAAGAGAGCGCAGGATGAGAGAGCAATGGTGATGGCGTTCTTGGGTTTGGGCTGCAGAGAGGGACGCCAACGGGAGGACAGTCACATAGCCAGGAAGGGGACAGGGTTGGGGCTCCTCCACGGGAGGGTGAGAATAGGACCGCGGGTCCCTGCTTGGAGAAGTGGGATGCTGGAAACAGCTGAGGCTGGGACTCCCTGAAGTTTGGGGAGGAGAAGCGGGAGACTGGGGAGGACCTCCCTGCGCAGTGGAGAGGAGGGCGGCTGGAAGAGGCTCTGCTGCCCGCTGCAAGGAGGGGTGCCCCGGGTGCCAGGGGTGGCAGGCTCGCTCACCGGCCTGGGACGCGAGGAGCTCGGGTTCTTCTCATAGAACGACCTCATGGATGCCCAGTAGGCAGCCTCGTAGTCGTCCTCATCCTCCCGCTGCTGCTGCTGCTGCTCAGGCAGACAGTCGCGGTCCAGTTGGTTGGAGGCGGGGTAGATCCCCCTGCGTTGGCTGGAGGACTTCCATTCGGTGGGGGATGTGCGCGAATATTCCCGCGACTGCGAGTCCCGGCTCTGGCGGATTTCCCGCACGATGCCTTGGGCCCAGGCCTCCGGATTGTCTTGCATTTTGGTGTTGCGCCGGGAGCCAGGATCGGGCTCTGGGGGCGTGGGAGGCCGTGAGTCCTGCGACCGGGGTGGCTGGGGTGACGCGGGCGGCTGGAGCGAGGGCTGCTTGGACAGTGCCGGCGGTGAGGAGTCATGAAGGCTTGGGGAGGTGGATGGAGTCCGGGAGCTCGTGGAGCTGCTGGGGAGCTGCAGCAAGACAATGGGCGTCTGAAGTCGAGGCCTGCCCAGGGTCCCTGTGGCCAGCTCTGCCCAGCTCCCGTCAAGGATCTGTCCTTTCTGCCCGTTCCATTCCTAGACCTTGGATGGGTGCTGGTTCATCTCAGCTCCTTAAGTAGGGCTTAAGGGAACCGGACATTTCTAGGCTTCAGCTGTTTGATATTTCTGTTAAACAGACACAGAGACTGTCTGCTTTCATTCTCTCTCCCCTAGCTTCCCCATAAGCATTTCGCACATTTTTATTTGTTTGGAGTAGATAGGACCCAGTCCTCCTCCTCCCCCTTAGGCAGCTGACACATGGTTTGCAAAGTTCTGTCCCCTGCTTGGCATATACCTACTCAGTCAGAGGCCTGCAGGTAGGACAGAGGGCGTGCAGAATGGATCTTGCTTGGCCAGTGCCTTAGTGTGTGACCTCCAGTTAACTCCATGAGCAAAGTGGGCCAGACATTCTCACCAGAACACGCTACATATCTCCTTGGGGCATGTCTCTCCCCGCTCCCCATGTGAATGTTAGAGTGATGGCTGGGAAAGTCGCTTGTCGGGAGACTGGAGCATCTCCACAGGGCCTTCAGAGCTCCTTGTGCCAGGGGACCACAGTTATATTGAATCATTTTCCTAAACAGGAAAGGACTATTCTAGAGAAAAATCTCCTTTACTAAGGTGAGCAAGAAGTTATTAGGCATCCATGTATGATTTCAGATTGTTTCACACATGACTCAAAAAAGGATGTTTTTCTTTAGATGATTGAGTCAAATGCGATAGAGATGATGAATTGGGTAGGAATGCATGCTCTCCCAGTGGCTGGGTCTGGATCATTCGCTCTGCTTCCAAACTCTTAATCTCAAAACTAACTTTTTTTTGTTTAATTGCTTATGTGGTCAGGCCTAATTAAAGACTCAAAGCCCCACACAATCTGACACTCTTTTTCTCTTGTGGTGACCATTTCCTTCTCTCTTCTGAGAATCACAGTTAATAACTATTTGTCGAATTAAGGAAGGAAGGAGGAAGTGTGCAGCCTCTAGATCTAGAGCCCCTGGGTTTTCATGCTAGCTCTACAACTTATTAATGTGAAACCTTAAACAAGTTCCCTCTATACTTCAGTTTTCTCAGCGGTAAAATGGGATTTATGGGCGGAAGGGAGTTCTCCTGAGGGCTAAATTAGCTAACACATGTAAAGCACATAAACAGGGCCTTGCACATAGAAAGCGTCAATAAATGTTAACCATTGTTATTATTCTATCATCTACTCCTCCCTTTCATCTTTACCTCTACCTTAGCACTGGTGTTCCTGCTTCTAGGCTCATCTATGGATGGAGCCTTGGTGGATGGGCTGCGGGATGTTCTAGACCATTGACTGCGCACAAGGTACCCTCGAGAGTCTGTCTTGCGCAGTGATGATTCTTGTGATCCCTGTGATGGAAAGAAGAAACCCAAGGGTGTAAAACCCTGTCACCCACTCCTTCTATACAGGTGCCTGCAGAATAGTCATGTCAGGCTGAATATAGCAGCACCCAGTGAGAAGATCCCTGGCCTCATTGACTCTTAACCTGAACTCTTGTGTACTGTTCTAACTCTGGTCAAGTCCTCACTTCTGTTTGGAGCATCTATGTGGGGGTCCATTTGAAAGAGCATCCAAAACCAAGATGCAAACATATTTTTTCACTGTGACTCCTCGTATATGGAACTTAGTATGGTTCACCATTGTTCCTCCCTTTTTCTCACTTCTTCCCTCGAGGATAAGCCTGTTAACTGATGCTGAAATGATATATCCACCGTTTTTTACCAGACTCTAAAGGTGAGGGCAGCTGGTGCCCCACTGAGGTTGCAGGGGGACTCTAAAGCAGCTGCTTAAAAGGAATGGAGCCCTCAAGCTTTCCTTTTAGGAGAAACAAGAATGAAGGAGACCAGGAAGCAGCAAAGTAAAAGAGTTTCTATTTGCCATATTCTTCCCCTCACCCAGATTGTCTGTGGTTCCCCTCCAGAATCAGTAGTGCGATCTCTGCTCACCCTCATCATGGTGATCTGCTGGCCCTGCTCCCACAACAGGCACATGTGAATATAAATACGTATTGTGCGGCAGGGGCCAAGGGCTGTTCCCTCAGCTGCACAAAGGCAGCGTCTACACGACGAGTGACCCCGGAAGGGGCAACATCTCAGCGAGTGATTCGGATTGACTGCACGCCTCATCTGAAAGATTGTGCAGAAAGTGGTCAATGCGATGGCCAGACCCCCTCCCCTCCCTGATTTGAACAAAGATCAGTCTCCTCCCTGTGTAGGCTGAGCAGAGGAGCCTGCTGTGGTTCCACACATTCTAAGTGAACACTCGGGTATGGATGGAGGGGAAGGCAGGGCCCAACCTCTCCTAGTTCCTTAACTTCCTCATGAGGACATTAGGGATTGCTTAATACAATTCTCAACAGCTTGGTCTTCTCTCCCAGAACTCCCTGCCCCCTAACATTTTCCTTTATGCTCTCTGCTCCTTAATTTCCTCACCTCTGCTACAGAGATCGGCTCACCTGATTGCTC
The DNA here is from genome assembly GCF_037993035.2 of Macaca fascicularis. Lineage (NCBI taxonomy): Eukaryota > Metazoa > Chordata > Mammalia > Primates > Cercopithecidae > Macaca > Macaca fascicularis. The sequence continues at coordinate 103,684,162 of NC_088387.1, read as the reverse complement.
AGACGAACTCCTTGTTTGTCAGATTCCTTTCTTTTTTCTGCTTCTAGACTCTCTTTTGAGGACCTCATTCCGGGCTCATTCTTGACATGGAAACAAAGAATGTTTATTAATTTTTAATCTCAGGGCTTTAGGAACCTTGACTTTAAGAATACAAGGATAAAGAAAACATGGAATTTATTTATTTGCTTATATAAAAAGATATAAACTCTAGACCTTAGTTTCCCCGTTCTAACAAGAATGAGTAAAAGATAACACATATTTTATTAAAAAGAATTATATAAACAAAATTTAATATAGAAATTTGTTGGTTCATAGATTTGAGATATAAAGCATTTATTGTTTAAAGACTGATAACATGGGAAATATTAGAGAATTGTGAAGTTGTTTATGTAGAATAAGTTTTTTTTTCTCTGTTACTCTGAAGATTGCTACTTATGAAACTTATTTTTCCTTACCATTTAGAATTCAATTTTTTCTCATTTTCATCATCACTATAGCTCAAATTTTCTGTGGATCTAGCCTCACCAATATTAGTTTGATTTCTAAATATAAGGACCTTAATCTCATACAAATTTATTGAAAGTCATGTCTTCTGTTCCTATCATGTAATTACTCATAGATGTAGAGTGGAAAGGGATTTCTTACCAACAAATTAACAACAGATAGGGAAAACCAAGTAACAGAGCACAAGAAGATAACTCACTTTGTGGAACTCTACTCAAATATTTATGTTTTCATTTTCATTTGGTGGAGATACTTATTGGAGTATTATTTAAACTGTTTTATGATAAGTAAGTGGCCGCAATGTGATCAAGATTAGTGTTATTTATCTGTTTAAGGAGCACAACTTCTAGGTTAGACCATGATCTGCTAGAGCACTCTATAGTCATCCATTTAAGCTCTATGTTTTGCAGCAGGAAAAATCTCATCAATGTCAGTTGCATGAGAATGTTAGTTGCATGAGAGAATGGCATAGCTGTACGGCTCCTGAACTAATTTATAATCTTTTCATCAACCCTCACCCTCCTTATACACATACATAGCAGTCACCATAATATCCTCTTACTTCTAATTCCAAATGATATTTTAAATCCAGTTCCTTTTTTCTATCTCAATTATCATTGCATTGTTCCAGGCCTCTGACCATCCTGGGACTACGTTTTTAGAATATAGCCTTTCGAGCAGGTTTCATGGCCTTAAATCCTCTCCACTTCTAGATCTGTCCACTGTATTTATTTAGAGTAATATTTATGAGATGTAAATCTAGTAATGCTTCATTCCTGGATAAACACTTTCTTCACTTGGTTCGACCAGGAGCCTCATGATGTATTCCTGTGTACCTGCTACTTGCATGCCCTTCACTCTACACTTTATCACTGTGTTCTACTAATACCAAGTGACTTGTATTTGCCTGCATACACCACCCTTATTTCCTTATGGTCTCCTCTTCTCTCTTATGTTCTTCAAAACCCAGCTCCGTGTGACCTGGGGGAAGTTCCCAGAGTGAAATATTGCCCTGTGTTGCTTGTGTCTTTTGTATATACTTTTACAGAGCAATGAGCTGTCCTTTGTCTGTTCTGTCTCCTACTAGGCCATGCCTTCTTCAAAGACAGCCACTGTTTTTACCTTTTACTACTAACATATGAGTATATGCTAAATGAATATTGACTTATTGGAATGATTTGTATACTACATGTTTTAATCTTTTTCTTTTCTGTCTTCGTTTTTTAAAAATTTCTCCTTCTTCCCATTTCTCTGCTCTTTCCATTGCCTTTATTCTCTTCCTTCTCTTTTCCTCTACATGAAGCCATTATCTGAAATTATTTGGTTGTTGCAGAGCCTTTGCAGAGGCAAATGATGGACTGATGTCCACATTTCTTCAGCCCCACGGCAAGATTCTAAGACACTCAATTCACTCACCTTTTTCTGTTTGAGAGATGTTTGACTCATTTTTTAACTGTTGAAATTCTTTTGTTGTTATCCAGATTTTTGTCTCCCCAGCTCCATTTCCTGTCACTTCCCTTGCTCAGTCTAGCTTTGCATTTAGAATGTCAAATTTATGACATCATATGTGATTCCATAGTAACAAACTGACTCTGTGAATATGTGATTAACCTTTTCTTAAAAAATAAAAAAAAATTATTTCTTCATTTTGAGTGTATCTGCTCATAGCCATTGTCTTTGTTTTCGGAAATTGATGTCTAAACATTGTTCAGATGTTCAATATGTAGCAATATCAATATTACCACTTCCTTCTTTTTACATCTTTTTAAGCATTTCTCTCCCATTCATTATATTAATCTCATTTGTGGCTGTGTGTTTCCTGGTACTGCCAAAATGAATGGCAAAGTCATTTGTGGATCCAGTCATTTATCCATGTTCATTCTGCCAGACAGACTTTGGAGGGCTTCCCTCAGATCTAGAGACTCTCTTTGACAGCTGGGATTTTGTTCTAGACATGGAGTTTAGACTTGAGTTTGAGTTTAGCTTTAGTGTCTCATGTTTCTTTCAATGGCAAAACCTGTCGAGGAAGACACTGACAAAGTCCTTTCCCCATGGCTAGACTCAGTGTAGAATGTTACCTTTGCTGCCCCATCCTTAACCCTTTACCCTGGGCTGCCCCATCCTTAACCCTTTAAACACTAAAGCTAAACTCAAACTCAGGTTTAAACTCCATGTCTAGAACAAAATCTCAGCTGTCAAAAATAGTTTCCAGATCTGAGGAAAGCCCCCCAAAGTCTGGGAGAGTGAACATGGATAAATGATTGGGTCCACAAATGAGTTCGTGATTCATTTTGGCAAGTAACAGGGAACATATAGCTACCAGTAGGATTGATATTTGTAAAAAGTAGCCCCTAACTCTGGTTTACAGAATCTAAACATGTTCTTCATTTTAGTTTTCTCCTTTTATCTTCACCCAGGCTTTAGATAGGAGACATGTGCCATGCCAACCTGAGCTGATGAAATCATAAGGGACTGAGGCAGGTTTCTGGCCTGTTTTCATGGGACAAGTTGATAGCTAAGGTTGAATATCGGAAGTTGTTGATGGTTTTAATTTAAGTTATCCAAGGATCTTTTAGTGAGTAAAACATTCAGACTCTAGGTAAGAGTGCCTGGGTTTAAATTATTTCATCTCTCCTCTACTCCCCACTGTACTCCCAACCCCCACCATTCTACCCAAAATTTGTACAGGGGTCTTTTGTTTTTGCATGGTTATGATGTTATTGTTTAATAATTTTTATAAGTTATGTAGACAATCAAAGTTCTAAGTGCTATACATTTCAGAGTAACTTCAGAGAACCTTACCTTCTCTATTAAAATCACACCCTTAAGTACCAAGAGCATCTTTATTTTCTTAATATTCTATGTTTGGGGCCAGAGCAGCTAACGTGAATTTCATCTCATTGTAATAAGGTGTTTTATTTCTACTATTCAGGATTATAAACTCATTATGGCTTGTGAGCACTCCTTCGAGGGAAGGAGCAAAGGCTTCTGTTATAGGTTTCATGAGCAGGACTTCACTTAGGGAAGCCTAACATACCAAATCTAGGGCTGTGGGCTGGAGTCCCTTCCTCCACAGTCTGGAAGCCTGTGCAAAAGCATGAACTGACCTGAGTCAGAGGTTTATTCAACTCACACTTCTGCAGACTATACAGGAAGCATAGTGCTGGCGTGTGCTTCTGGTGAGGCCTCAGGAAGCTTCCAATCATGACAGAAGGCAAAGAAGGAGCAAGTGTGTAACATGATGAGAGCAGGAGCAAGAGAGAGAAGGGAGGAGGTCCCAGATTATTTTGAACAATCAGATATCCTGGTAACTCATTACCATGGGAGGGCACCAAGCCATCCATTAGGGATCCACCTCCATGACCCAAACACCTCACACTAGGCCTCACCTCCAACATTGGGAGTCATCTTTTAACATGAGATTTGGAGGGGACAAATATCCAAACCATATAATAGGTTAAGCATGTTCTTGTTGCAAGACTTAAATTTGCTGCTCCGTCTGCTGCAGCAGCCCATATATTCACGTGCCTTAATTCCTTATTTTAGTTAACTCTGCTCTCAAGCAATCTCCTCAGAGAGGACTTCTCTGACTGTCACTAACAATGGGACCTCAGTTCCTTCATCTTTTAACCCTTATGTCACTTTATTTTCAATCATGACATTTGTTTCAACCTGACTTTGTTTCACAAGACTTTATATGCTTATTGTCTTTTCTGGTCCTGCTGAAGCAAAAGCTACTTGTGAGAAGTGACCTATGTATCTTTTCTACTGCTGCTTTCTTCTTGCCTGGAATAGTTACTGGGAGGTACGTCCATAAATATTTGTTGAATATAAATACACGAATCTTTTAAGAAATGCATTTACTTAACAGCGATAAGCAGGATACAGAATATTGTGTTAACAGTAGTGGTGGAATTTTTTTTTTTTTGAGACAGTGTCTTGCTCTGTCACTCAGGCTGGAGTGCAATGGCATGATCTCGGCTCACTGCAACCTCCACTTCCCAGGTTCAAGCAATTCTCCTGCCTCAGCCTCCCGAGTAACTGGGATTTCAGGCATATACCACCACACCCGGCTAATTTTTGTATCTGACAGAGATGGGGTTTCACCATGTTGGTCAGGCTGGTCTCTAACTCCTGACCTCAGGTGATCCACCCACCTCGGCCTCCCAAAGTGCTGCGAGTACAGGCGTGAGCCACCGCTCCTGGCCATGTGGAAATTTTAAAAAGTCATTTACCTATGCCTTTGAGGAGGACCATGAAGTTAGTGTGTGGGAAGAAAACCCAGAAAAGTGCTGTGTTTATTTCCTGTCCTTTAAAGCTTTTTTTTTCTAGAGATCAGGGGTTCTCAAGCCTGAGAGTGCATCAGAATTACTTTGAGAGGTTGTTAAAGTGACTTTGCAACAGGAGAATGGTTAAACTATGGCACAACCGTACCATGGAAAACTACTCAGCAATGCAGAGGAACAAACTATTGATACACACAATAACCTGAATGACTCCACAGAGAATTATGCTGAGTAAAAATAAGAGCCAGTCCCCAAGAGTTATATACTATATGATTTCATTTGTATAACATTCTTGAAGTGACAACAATTATAGAATGGAGAACAGGTCAGTGGTTGCCAGCATGAAGAGGTGGGTGGAGTTAAGTGGGTGTCGCTAGAAAAGGGCAAAATGAGAGATCTCTGTGGTGATGGAAAGTCTGTATTTTTTATTTGGTTGTATCAGTGTCAACACCTGGGCTGTGATATTGTACTATAGTTTTGTAGAATGTCTAAATTGGGCAAAGGGTAATGGAATCATTCTGTATTTTTTTTTTTTTGCAACTGCCTATGAATCTATAATTATTTGAAAAATTTTTTTAAAGTTTAATTAATTTCTTAAAAAACACATACACACAAATTTTGGGGCTTTTTCCCCCAGAGTTTCTGATTCAGTAGACCTGGATAGGGCCCAAAACCTAAATGTGTAACACGTTCCCAGATAAAGCTGATACTGCTGGACTGAGCACCACACTTTCATAATCACTAAGCCAGAGTAATTAGGAATTCTTCATACTCACAGGTAAGCTCTAGCTGGTCCACTGACCCCATGTGAACAACATCAAATAATCCTCTCCCATCTTAAATATCATTTCCTGTAGTAAAGATTAGTGAAACAGTCTCTAGAATGGGTCTGTCAGACTCCAATGCTCAAGACAAAGCCTCATTTTTTTTTTATTATACTTTAAGTTCTAGGGTACATGTGCACAACGTGCAGGTTTGTTACATATGTATACTTGTGCCATGTTGGTGTGCTGCACCCATCAACTCCTTAGCACCTTTTTTTTAAATAGGGCCCTGTCTGATTGGCTGGACCATAAGCAGTTCCCAGCAACAGCTGCGTCCTTTTCTGACTTCCTTAGTTGGAAAGGAACTCTCCAAGTTGTAGGTTCACATCCTTGGCTGCACATTAAAATTACCTGAGAGCTTTTAAAAATCCCAGTGCCTGGGATCTTTCCAGGTCACAATCACAGACAAGTTTAATTAGAATCTCTGAATGTAAGACCCAGGTATCAGTATCATTGGTGTTTGACTGGAGGGCTGAGCCCTAGACTCTCAGTAGAACTTCTAAGGTACCTACCTTCCTTCCTCCCTCTCCCCACATTGCCTTGGGTTCAGTTTCCCAGATTCCACAAAGGGGAGGCAGCACCTGCTCAAGAAGCTGAACTCCCAAGCTAGAAACCCCAGTCTTACATTCCTTTCTCTCCCTTATCTGAGGTTCTTACAAGTTGCTTGTCTTTGTTCTCAGCAGTGTCTCTCAAACACCAGGCACCCTTGCATTCCATTAGCTTTTGCCAGGTCTTCATCTTTTCCAGTGAGCTGTGCAAGAGTCTCCTCACCAACCTCCTCAACTGTACTATTGTGTCCTCCTCAAATCCATCATTATATAGCCACTAAAGAGATCTTTCTAAAACACCAATAGATTCTTTCACTCCCTTATTTAAAACCCTTTGTGGAGAACCTTTTTTTTCCCCTTGGAAACAAATTAGTCTGATATCCAAGACTCTCCATGACTGAGTCTTTCTCCCATTCCTTGCCTCCTTTGCAAGCTTCATATATCTAGATTTCCCCAACAAAACACTTCTTACTGCCTTAAAAAAATCCTGATGTATTGAGATATAATTAGCACACCATATGATTCACCTATTTAAAGTGTACAATTCAATGGTTCTTAAAATATTTGTAGTCATGCAACTATAAACACAGCTGAATTGTAGCATATTTTCAACAGATATAACCCCTAACTTCTCATCCCCTGCCCAGCCCTGAGTAATCATTAATTTACTTTCTTCATAACCCATTTTACAGATTGATGCATCACTATCCAGTAGAATTCTGAACTTTGGAGCAAGACTGACCTAGGTTTAAATCTTACCTTAGCTAGTCTATATGTTTGAATCATTTACTCCATCCAAACTTCAGTTTTGTTGCCATCAAAATTGGAAAAGTTACATCTACTTCTCATACAGACTGTGAGGATTTTTGACAGTATAAGAAGGTGTCTAGCAATAATAGATAGGTGTTATCATTATATTTTAGTGAATTATGAATATAAAAATTTGAAAAAATCATTGCTGTGATCCTATAACCAATAACTAGATACCTCATTGCAGCAGTAACTACACTTTCAGATTTTAGTAAGAATGTGGTCTAATGTGATATTTCAAATCAAGACTGTCTTAGAAAATTTAACATGATTAGCACTGGACTCAATCTAGGTCATGGGGTGGATAGTTGGAAATATCAGGCCTAAGATTAGTCAGCATAGGTGCATGATTCCTGAGGCTCACAGAAAGGCTGTAGAGAAGGGGAAAGGGTCACATTTTCTTATGATCTCTACCTGTCACTTAGATCAGCTTGCTGTATTAATTTTGCATGGACATGTAACAAATTACCACTAACTTACTGGCTTAAAATAATGTGCATTTATTATCACACAGTTCTGTTAAGTTAAAAGTCTGGGGATGTTCACCTTGATTCTTTGCTTAGAATCTGTTAAAGGTAAAATCAAGGTGTCAGCCATGTTGAGCTGTTACCTGGAGGTTCTGGGGATGAATCTACTTCCAGTCTCATATGGGTTGTTGGCAGAATTCAGTTTCTTCTGGTTGTAGGACGGAGGTCCAAGTTGCTGGATGTCAACCAGGGAATCACCCTCAGCTCCTAGAGGCCACTCGCAGGCCCTTGCTCTATGGCTGCCTCCATCTCATTAATGGAGAACCTTCCTTGTGCTGAATCCTATCAGTCAGAAAAAAACTCCTTTTAAAGGGCTCAGATAATTAGGTTATGCTCACTGGGATGATCTCTTTTTTATTAACTCAAGATCATCTAATGAGTAAGCTCAATTATATCTACAAAGTCTGTCTTGCCATGTATAATAACATAATCATGGGAGTGATGCCCCGTTGTATTCCCAGGGCAGGGAATTACACAAGGGTGAAGGTCTTTGGAGAGATCATCTTAGAATTTTGTCCTCCACACTTATTTGACTTTGCCTAAGTGAATCCTCAAAATAGGGAATTAAATAAATAAAACTCATACTTGCAAATTGGTGTCCACCATTATCTGTTTCAGTGCATATGGACTATCTGGGGCTAGTATGGTCACCTGATTTGAAGATATATTCTGTTTTTAAAGGTATCGACTAGGAAATGTAACATGTATGAACGTGTTAGAGCCTGTCACTAAGTCCCCAGGATGTACGTGTGTGGATATTTTTGGAGGAGTTGTGTACTTTCTCCTGCACCTTTCTGAGATCTGTGATTGTTGATGTGGGCATGGAACAGATCTAGGAGCACATTGACACCTCAGAGAAAGTTTACAAACTCAAGATGTCTTCATTGGAATAGTCCTAAAATTAAGTACAAGGATAAAGTCGTATATCCTTCTTAGTTCCTTTCTGTAGAAATGGAAGTGTATTTCATGGTTGATCTCTAAATATACTAAAGTAACAGTATTAGTTTTGGGGTCAAATAAATTTGAATTTTAAAACCAACCCTGTTACTAACCACTTGCTTAACATCAGGGAAGTTACTTAACATCGATAAATCTTTTTTTTTTATGTCTATGAAATGGGTATTATACCTAGTTGGAGGGTTTTTAGGAAGAAATAAATGAGTAGCACATATAATGTGCTTGGCCCAAAATACTGGTTCATGGTTAGGGTCTATGGTGAGTTGAGTCACGAACAATAATTTGAAGCTGTTCCCATCAGGAGCTGTATTCTATTTCCCATCTTTTGAATCTGGCTCTCTCTTGTGATATGCTTTAACTAATATAATGCAGGGAAAATAACATTATGGGAGTGCTTGAGCCTAGGGCTCCCAAGGCTTGCGGTGACTATCTTCTTGGAATGCTGCTTCCATGGGGTGGCTTGAAATCTTCATGTTAAGAAAATAAGGACAATAAGAAATAATATTTTTAAGCACATGCTAGACACATTGCATTTTATACTATTTAGTACTTTTTAATCACCAAGCAGTGTAGAGTGAAACAACTTGCCTGAAGTTGCGAAGTGATGGTTCTTTAATCACACTTTCTCTTCTACAGTGGCCCGGTCTTTTATACATATCTTAACAATAGGCCAGTCTGGAATCCTATGTAATTAATTGGATAGTCAAAAAATTGGATAAATAAAGTTATTATAGTTTCTAAGTATGAGCTTCATCCAATGAGACTGTGTCTCTATGTATTCGCCTATTTTCACGCTGCTGATGAGACATTCCCAAGATTGGGTAATTTACAAAGAAAAAGAGGCTTAATGGACTCACCGTTCCATGTGGCTAGGGAGGCCTCACAATCATGGCAGAAGGCAAAAGACACTTCTTACATGGTGGCAGGCAAGAGAGAAAGCCACGTGAAAGGGGAAACCCTTTATAAAACCATCACATCTTGTGAGATTTATTCATTACCAGGAGAACAGTATGTGGAAACCACCCCCATGATTCAATTATCTCCCACCAGATCCCTCCCACAAGACGTGGGAATTATGGGAGCTACAGTTCAATATGAGATTTGTATGGGGACAGAGCCAAATCCTGTCACTCTAAAAGTCTCTACAGATCTCAGATCATGATAAAGGAGCAGCTTCTCATGAGCTTGGCCCTGCTCATGGTGCATATGCAGAATACTCTTGCCAAACGCTGGTAAGTGAAAATTCCTTGTCCAAAATATTGACTAGAGGTCAATGTGTATCTACTAGCCGCTTCCCAGATGGCAGTTACATCAACATTCCACTCATGTAGGTCAAAGTTGAAAAATACAAGTTCTGGGAAGGTTATCCAGAGAGGCGAGCATGTCTCTCAGAAGTCATCAGCGAAGAAAAAAGTTTTCTTTGAAGTTCATAGTTCTTGAATCAGTCCATCTTGACCATCCGCATGATTCAGGGGTTACTATGGAGTCAGAGCACCAGAGAACTCTGTCCATGGACACTAGATAGAATGCCTTTGATGGATTGGGAAAAAATTTTTAAAAAGTGAAAAACACTTGTACTTTAAGAAAAGAATTTTTAAAAATATCCTGGGGAAGGTAGTCTCAAATGTAAAGATGCTCTATAAAATATAAGGTCTTGAAAAATAAAAGTGCCACTTACTTGCATAGATTAGGGCTCTGGAGTTCAATCTTATCTGTAAAATAGGAATTAAATGCCTATGCACATCTTGCAGTTTTTTTGTGAAACATGAATGTGGTCATGCAAAGAAAAGCACAAAAGAAGTTCACAGGAAGTTCTTTATAACACATCCCACCAAAAATCTGCATGATGAACAAAGAAATAGGTCACTTGGAAGATGGCCAAAGGATTTGAAAACTGGGCAGGCTAAGTGGAAATTGATGACCACTTCCTCTTTAAGGTAAGGGAGCTTGGTGCCAGTGCAAAATCGATGTCTTGCTCTTTTTAAGAAAATCATGAGGAATTTTTTCCATGTTTTATTAGGCTTAGCCAAAATGGTACATGTTCACCTTTTCCCTCCATCCTGCCTTCAACACTTACTTTAATAAGTAAAATTAACAAATAACCCCATTTCTCCCATTAGTAACAGCCATGAGTTGGAATGTTCGACACTCGCCAGCATTAACCAAACCCTAATCAACCAAATGCTGTCTGCCACCCCCTCCTTACAATGCTCACCTTTCTTTCCCCACGCCTGTGATAGCTTTCCTGAAAGACATTTGTGTACAGAACTCCTGTCTTTGGTTCACTCTCCCTCACATCATTAATCAACGTGCTATGCCTCATCCAAAGGAGGGAAAATAATCCAGTTTCCTGCTTCACGCCAGCCAGATGAACAGGTGCTAAGTAGGACTTACATAGGCACTTAAGCTGCTGCACCTGGAATCGTGGTGCATTTATGAGATCGTGTCTTGGATCTCACAGAAGCTGTCTTTGTGTTGACCGGTTCTGTATGATGTCCTCATGATTCTGCTGTCCAGGGTCAGGCCTTAAGTAGAACAATGCAGGAAAATAACTTCTAGCCTAGGTTCTTCAGGAGTTGATCAGTTTGCTAGGAGAACCTATGATCCGAAAGGGACTGTGGGGATGAGGAGACTTTATTAGGTAACTTTTAAGAAAGGAAAATAATCAAACAAATAGGCTCAAGACAGGTTAATCACACCTTGCCTACATTGAAACCAAGGGATTTCTTGTGTGGGGGTGGTCCTTGTAGGAGCTTTCAGGCACCAGGAGCTCCCAGGTGGCGTGTTCACCTCCTTGAGACAGGCAACATGTTGCCAAGAAAAGAAACATCTTCATACTCTGCAGATGTGGCTTTTCATATTAGTGCTGCCACTTCCTATGTGTCTCTGAGAGTTGCTTAGCCTCACAGCCCATTTCCTCATTTGTAAAATAGGAATGATAATAATAGTGACTTCATAGAGAGAAAGGAAATGAGGAATGTAAAGGATCAAGCGCAATGCCTGGCACAGGACAGGCAGTCAGTAACCATTGTCTTCCCAGGTTCCCTGCCTCCCGATTCACCTGCATAAACATATTTCAGGCACTCTGGGTAGGGTTTTATCTGGACCCTGTGACCACCTAGGGAAGGCCCTGCCCTGAACCGCAGTGCCCCGTGGATGACAGACTGTGTGTCTTGTCTGTTTGTTTTCCTTTGGCCTGTTTTTTTATTTTGGGTCTGTGTGATTTCCTGGCAAAAGCCCCATCAGTGGTGAGAAAATATGTGTGTTTGCTGTTATATTTGAGGAGTGAGCAGCTTGTTCCTAGAGGTCCCCCAACCCCCGATATTGTTGCAAAATGTAGGTCAGCAGTGTCCTCAGTGCAGCACAGCTCAGAGTAGAGTCCCAAGTCTGGACCAGCTTGGATTCTGTATTTTTGGTGATGAAAATGGATAGAATTCACTCTAGTGATGTTTTTCAGTTTTTTAACGTTTGGCTTTGGCATCAATGACCTTCATTTTCTTTTCCACTTAGTTCCTTTGGCTTCCCACTTCTTCCTGTCCAGTAACATTTTAAAAAGCTTGCTTTTGCCCCTGTGTTTCTGTTCCTGTGGCCAGGACCACCATCCTCCCAATCAATAGTTCAGGAAAGATCCCAAATTAATCACAGATGCTGCATTTTCCTCCCTGTCACATCCTGTTTCTAGCATCTTTTGGCTTGACTTCCTTAATACCAGTAAAAATCAGCCACACAGCCGCATCACGTGTCCAGTGTCTTACCGTGGGCCCATCCGTGGCACCTGTGCATTCTCTGTCCTAAGCCCCAGGCCTGCCAAGTTATAATTACTTGTTCTTATGTTTTTCTTTTCCACTAATCTGTGAATGCCTTTCAAGGACAGAGCCTATGCATTATTCATCTCTGCATCCCCAGTGTTTAATACAGTGTTTGAACAAAATGTTTCCTGAATGAATAAAAGAATGAATAAAAAATCGTGTGTTCCCAATTAGAAAGACTTTCTGTGCCGTAGGGTAGACAAGGGTTTGAGGAGGCACTTTCTAGGACAATAAAATGAGACTCCCAATACTATCTCCATGGACCCTGGGCTCTAATGAGACTATGCCTATTTGAATTTTTCCAACTTTCAGCCAAAGCACAATCAGTAATTGATTAGTCTCTAACTTTAGAGTTTGGCAGAGGATATTCTAAGTAAATATAGGTATGAGTGCTGCCCTTATGACCCAGGAATACCTACAACTTCACATGTCCAAAACTGGACTTACTGTCTACCTTCAAAATCTTTTCTTTGTCCTCTGTTTCTTATTCCAGTGAGCTCTGTTACCTGAGCAGGACTGGAGAGGCATGCAAAGCCTCTCCTGGCTCCACCATGAAACTGTTCATTTGGTCACTGAGTTCTACTGATTCATCTTCTGTAATGTGTCTTGACTCTGCACCCTCCTCCTGCTCACTGTCTAATTCCTGCCCTTCTCGCTTCTGATACAAACTTCTACACCAGGTGCACTGACTTCCCCAAGCCGAGGTAATCACTTCTTATTTTAGGCCACAACTGCGCTGAGAGTAAAAATCTCTATTGATAAGATGTTTCATGTATTTGTTTAAATATGTTTGTCTCTACTAGACCATTAACTGAGAACAGGATTATGTTCATTCAATAAATAAATAATACAGGGTTGAATATAATTTGAAATTAAATTATAAAAAGGAATTCTTAGATTTTTAAAACTCAGATTCATCAATTGTTTATATTTTATTCCACTTAATTTCTCTGTCTCTTTTTTCTTTCTTGCTCTTACATAGATGCTTTTTTTTTCTAATTTGTGAACAAATTGTACTCAATGTGCCCTTTTATTCATAAATAGTTCAGTGTGCATTTACTAAACAAGGATGCTCTCTTACATAACCATAGTGTAGCTATCACAAACTTGAAACTTAACATTGATATAATATTATTATCTAATCTATGGTCTCTATTCACATTTCACAACTGCTTCAACATAAGGTAATTTAAAGTTATTATTTTCCCTGTTTAGGATCAAATCCAGGATCGTATGTTGCCTTTAGTTTTCATCTCTTTAGTCTTCTATCACTGGTATATTTCTTCAGCCTTTCTTTGTGTTTTTGACCTTGTTTTTTTTTTCTTTTTTTGAGACAGAGTCTCTCTTGGTCGCCCATGCTGGAGTGCAGTGGCACAATCATGGCTTACTGCAGCCTTGACCTTTCAGGCACAGGTGATCCTCCCACCTCAGCCTCCCGAGTAACTGAGACTACAGGCATGTGCCACCATGTACAGCTAATTTTTGTACTTTTTGTAAAGATGAGGATTTTCACCATGTTTTCTTGAACTCCTGGGCTCAGGCAGTCAGCCCACCTCAGCCTCCCAAAGTGCTGAGATTATAGGTATGAGCCACCATGTCCAGCTGATCTTGACTTTTTGAAAATTATAAGCAAAATATTATGTAGTATGTCCCTCCTTTGGGGTTTTCTGACAATTCCTTATCATTGGATTCAGGTTGTAGATTTGGGGCAGGAATGCCACTGAAGCGATGTTGTGTCGTTCTGAATGGTAATGTCAAGTTGTCCTAATATTATTCAGTGACTTGGTTGAATTTGTGTCCTCCAGGTTTCTCAGTTACTAATTGTCCCTGTGTAAGTAATATGCAAGTGTGATGAAATGTGTAAATATAGAATCCTGACCAAACTTTCATCAGTGGTTTTAGCTTCCATTGATGTTTTCCTAGCTCCATTATTCCTTTTATGTTAATTAGATGGTATTCTATTTTAATAAAGTACTTCCTATTCTCTCACATTTACTCATTTCTGTAAGTATGGGCTCATGGATTCTTATTTATTCAATAGGTATAGTTCATGATTTATGCAGATGCTCAAATTGTCTCAGATTTGGCCATTGGAAGCCCTGTCAAGTGGGTTTCCTTGCTTTTGAAATGTCCCCATGTTTCTTTCAGCACTTTCTTACTTTCTAGAGTAACAACATTCTCCAAACTTATCTTGTACTTTTTCTGTCACATCCTTGAATTAGCCATTTCTTCACAGCTGTAATTTTTTTGGTGAACAATAGCATTTAGAAGTCAATATGTAGGCGTTAAGTGCTCTTTTTGTTCTGGGCCCTGTCAGTGGATGGAAGTCCCCTTCACACACACACACACACACACACATGCACACACACACACACGTTTATTCCCATATCTCTTTATCTACCTGCCTGTCTATGGTATTAAAAACTGTGGGTTTATATTGGTACCTTCAATTCCAACCCAACTTTTCTGTGTTCACATTTACTTTGAATATATTGTAAAGATCTTGTTGCTATTGCTTCAAAGAGAATAAAATACCTAGGAATCCAACTTACAAGGGATGTAAAGGACCTCTTCAAGGAGAACTACAAACCACTGCTCAGTGAAATAAAAGAGGACACAAACAAATGGAAGAACATACCATGCTCATGGATAGGAAGAATCAATATCGTGAAAATGGCCATACTGCCCAAGGTAATTTATAGATTCAATGCCATCCCCATCAAGCTACCAATGAGTTTCTTCACAGAATTGGAAAAAACTGCTTTAAAGTTCATATGGAACCAAAAAAGAGCCCGCATCTCCAAGACAATCCTAAGTCAAAAGAACAAAGCTGGAGGCATCACGCTACCTGACTTCAAACTATACTACAAGGCTACAGTAACCAAAACAGCATGGTACTGGTACCAAAACAGAGATATAGACCAATGGAACAGAACAGAGTCCTCAGAAATAATACCACACATCTACAGCCATCTGATCTTTGACAAACCTGAGAGAAACAAGAAATGGGGAAAGGATTCCCTATTTAATAAATGGTGCTGGGAAAATTGGCTAGCCATAAGTAGAAAGCTGAAACTGGATCCTTTCCTTACTCCTTATACGAAAATTAATTCAAGATGGATTAGAGACTTAAATGTTAGACCTAATACCATAAAAATCCTAGAGGAAAACCTAGGTAGTACCGTTCAGGACATAGGCATGGGCAAAGACTTCATGTCTAAAACACCAAAAGCAACGGCAGCAAAAGCCAAAATTGACAAATGGGATCTAATTAAACTAAAGAGCTTCTGCACAGCAAAAGAAACTACCATCAGAGTGAACAGGCAACCTACAGAATGGGAGAAAATTTTTGCAATCTACTTATCTGACAAAGGGCTAATATCCAGAACCTACAAAGAACTCAAACAAATTTACAAGAAAAAAACAAACCACCCCATCAAAAAGTGGGCAAAGGATATGAACACACATTTCTCAAAAGAAGACATTCATACAGCCAACAGACACATGAAAAAATGCTCATCATCACTGGCCATCAGAGAAATGCAAATCAAAACCACAATGAGATACCATCTCACACCAGTTAGAATGGCGATCATTAAAAAGTCAGGAAACAACAGGTGCTGGAGAGGATGTGGAGAAATAAGAACGCTTTTACACTGTCGGTAGGATTGTAAACTAGTTCAACCATTATGGAAAACAGTATGGCGATTCCTCAAGGATCTAGAACTAGATGTACCATATGACCCAGCCATCCCATTACTGGGTATATACCCAAAGGATTATAAATTATGCTGCTATAAAGACACATGCACACGTATGTTTATTGCAGCACTATTCACAATAGCAAAGACTTGGAATCAACCCAAATGTCCATCAGTGACAGATTGGATTAAGAAAATGTGGCACATATACACCATGGAATACTATGCAGCCATAAAAAAGGATGAGTTTGTGTCCTTTGTAGGGACATGGATGCAGCTGGAAACCATCATTCTTAGCAAACTATCACAAGAACAGAAAACCAAACACCGCATGTTCTC